>NC_086283.1:11700322-12000644 GCF_021018805.1 Prinia subflava | reverse complement strand
CCGGGCTTGTTTGAGGGCTAAGGGAAACACAGATTGGAGGAGTTGTTTACTCCTCAGAAGTCGATCTCTCAGAAATTATTTAAAAAGTGACGCTTCAAAGGGCCCAGCTAGACTTTTGGTGATGCTTTTTCTCACGAGTGACATATCAGTTTATAGAGTGTCACTGCTAAATTGAACAAGGACCATGGAATGCTTTACGTGATGTGTTCTATCACCACTTGTTCTGGACCTTACAACAAGCCTGGTGTTAATTGCGATGTCCGATCTCACTGTGTATTTTGATACCTAATACAGCGAGTGAAAGCAGCAGGCACTCGAAAATGCAGAGCAGTCTGTCAAGAAGAGTCAGTGGGTGCTGCAGTGGCTGGGAATGGGACGCTCTGGAAGACCAGCCGTGACCCTGGCAGAACCAGTGGAAAAAAGTCCCAGGAAGGAGGCAGATGGACAGATACATCATTAATTCGCTGCACAGTACAGAAGCTTTAAAATGTTTTCTAGGAAGCTGATGGGATTAAGCGGATTTTTTTGCAGTGCTTTAATATAAATACCTCAGCTTTAAATTTTACCTTCACGCTAAACAAGCAATGCAGATTTAAAAAGTGACTAATTTCCTTATTCAAATAATTATTTACATTGAAGTGGGCATCAGAGACTGAACATTTAAGGGACTGTAAGCAGACATAAAAGGCTTTATCTGGTGTAGCATCTAGACTAGTAAACAATAGATTAGTAAACTAAATTGCGCCCAGCAGCAGTCCTGGGAACTCAGATCTGCAGCAAGATTTTGGCTGGGGATGCCTTGAGCTCTCCTAGAAATTCCTGGACAGAGTTTGGGAGCTGTAGCACCTTAGGGACCAGTTCCCAGTGCCTTCTGTGCTGGGGGGAGAGGAGGAGGCTGGGCACGAGCCAGTTGGCCTCTGTGACCAGCAGTTGAATTGAGTAATAAAAAGGGCAGGAGAGGAACTGTAAGTTTCTTCAGTTCTAAGAATGAAACCTGGGCTTAAAATGTAAAAGCTGTGGTTGCTATTTCCCATCCCACAAAAGAAAGGGACTGGAAGAATAGGCCTTGTGCCGCTTTTCTCTGGTATTTGTTCAGTGCAAAAAGTATATGAAAAACCCTGTGGAAAGGTTTCTCCATGCCGGCTAAAATACTGAATAAATTGCAGTTTCAGTTCAGTTTCTTCTGGAGTAAAAAAAATACTTCTTTAGGTACTTATTCACTTTATATTGTTGTACAAATATTTTCCATGTGTGGACTCATAATGCAGTCTGTATACATTTTATATTGCACTGTAACCATGGTAACTTCCAGACCTTTCTTAAACGGATGGCAGGAATCCACTCTGCAAAAAGTGGATTGAAATTGAGAGATCTTAACGACTGCTCACTGCTGGTGCAGTTGTTGAATACACTTTGGCAAGCCCTCTCTTATCTTTCCAGGAATACTGTTTTAACAAATAACTGTGTAAGGATTATTCAAAAGCAGCAATTAGTACTGAAAAAGAGGAACAATAGCAACAAAATTAAGTCTTCTGGAAGGAAGTGCTGCAGGCACAGAGTAAGCACTTTACAATCAAGATAGGATGACTGGGTGAGCACTGCTATGTGCCCTACCTTACTTAGAAGATGAATAATACCGTCAAAGAGGATGAATAATTACAGCTAAGAGGTGAAGAAATCCCTGTCTCACTATCAGCCTTGCAGATCTAATTTGGAAAAGTTTGAAAACATTTATTACATGGTTATAAAAACCTACTTTATTTTGCAGTCTTTCTTACAGTATTATGTTCGGACTGCCTAAGTGTCCTGAAGTCCTAAAGCACAAATCAAAAACAAGCAGACAAAACCTACTTGGGTGTTTATATTGGTCTGCTGCAACACTGCTTAATTTTACCTAGAAAAGTTAAGTTTCGACAGTGATGCTTAAATGTCTCACCATTTAAAATGGTATCGATGGCATCTATAACATAGCACAAATATTGAAGTTTGGAATAACTGATCGTCTGAAATGAATTCCATTTTGCTTCTCTGGTTTGTATGATTCATTTTCTCAAAACATGCAAAAAATTAATTTGTACCTTCTTCATAGATGGCACTGCTTAACAAATGCAGTTCTTAAGTCATGTGCCTTGTTTTACTCAAAATTTCCTCCCTTCCTCTTGGCTTCCCTCAAAAAACATTCAGGATATAAACTATTTGACTTCAGGATGGGAAAGGAAGTTTAATTTCCCTTGTTTAGTTCTGCCTTAGAAAGCAAGCAATTTGTGTTCACTAGCCTGTGTGCAGTTGCACTTTTATCAAGATCTTTTTGCCTGCTCTTGCATGAAGATGTGCCTGCTGCTTAAAACAGGTAAGATGTCCATAGACTTCACTCAGTTTAAGTTCAGCTGGGCTAAAGTGTTCTCTTGTAGGTTCTCTCGATGTTTGTAAGTTTGACTTACATGATATATGGCTTTACCAGAGCTTGGATTTGGAAACTCCTGTACTCTTTTAAGAAGCAAAGAGTTAATTAACACATCAAATTCTCTTATTTTTTCCCTTGCAGATAGCAGCAGCGACAAAGTTAGTATCAACAGCAGTGGACTTGAATTATGGTTATTTTTCCTATTAGAATAACCAGCATGTATTCTGGTTTTGCAAAATTACAGCTCTTACAGAGTTATGTGTTTACATTTTGCAAAACAGCTTCAGCTTTTCTTAGCGTAATACATTATTTTATCTGCATCGGACATGATGTGACTTTGCTTTTCACTGTGCTACATTTTTCAGCTCATTTTTATTCAACAAAACATTCGTGTGGTGTTTGTGTTTATTGATAAATTCTTGGTGTGAGTGTGGTTCAGTGGTGTTGGTAATACAACTAGTAAGTGGTGAAATACAGTATAAAAATAAAATTGCTTTGAGAACTGTGGAATGAAGGGCTGGATTTTGAATTTATACAGGAAAAGAAAACTAATGCCTATATACTCTGATCTGTGCATATTAGGATGATAAATGTTTGAGGTTTCATTGGCTTCTCTCTTCTCCCTTTTGTCTGAAGCCTATTAGGAGAGCCTGTCTCACTGGGTTTTCCTTTGTCTCTGGCACCACCTTGTTGCCTCAGTGAGTCATTACTAGTCGACTCTTAAGCCTTAAAAACGAGACCAGTAGAACGAGAGAAGGCAGCGGGATTTTTTTTCATTATACCACTTTCAACAAACGTGAAAGACTTAGTTCACTGGGGTAGTTGCTGGAATGCAGTAAACTGCACATAAATAACTATGTTTTCATGTATTTCCACACCTTTAATTACTGTTTTACCTTTCAGATTCCATTTTTGCTATTAACTGTTTAAGATGCTTTACTCCATTTTTTCTGTTGTTCGCCATTCTGGAATTGCCACTACCTTTGTACCTCTTTCTCTGTTATTAACTTTGATATGTGATACGTGCTCCTCACTAATACTGTGTGTCAATAAATTAAATCTTTTGATACAATTTTGTACCATACCTTTCACATTATTTCAAGTACTAAGAATTTTTTAAGCTTCAGTTTTTACTACTGCTTTCCATTTAATGGGCCTAATTCTTACTTAACAGTTAACATCATTCCTCGCTCATTTTCCACCTTTCTTCCCCAGAAATACTTTGAAGTACAGTGAGGAGGTAGTGTCAAAAATAAGCTTTGTTAGATTTTGATTTTTAATACTTAATAGAAGTTTTATGTCCTAGGAGCTAAGTTTCAGAGTTTTCCTCCTGTAAATTAAGCAAAAATAAACGTGCACTTAGAGGGTCTTACAAGTTAATGCTTTGGAATAACAAATGCAGAATTTAGGATTAATTTATATAGTTTGAGTCTTCTGTTCCCTTTTGCCAGATTTCCCAAATTGCCACATTCTTTACATCACTTACTGGAATCAAAGCTTTTAGATCCTGTGCTCTTGAAAGTCTTGTTAGTGCAAGGATTGATAATAGTCTGTAGGTTACTGTAGGGAAAGTTTCCAGATGGAACAATCCCCCCACTGTTTTTCTTTCAAAGAGAATACTTCATTATACCTCGGAACATGGCCGTCTATGCTTTCAGGTGGCCTGGTTCTGATCTAGGCTTTGCCAAGTGCAAAAGACTTGGTGTGTACTGGGTGGTCCTTGCATGTGCACACATCTGTGCTGTGCCCCTAGGGAGCTAAAGGGAGAGCTTGTCAAGGAGCACCTGATCTGAGCTAGGTACACTATCCTGCTCTACCAAAACAAATTCCCCTCTCATTCCTATAGGGAAACCACCATGAGTTTAATTAAAGTGTGTAAGTTCTGTGCAGTGGTTTTAGTGGTAGAATGAAAACATGGCTATTAATTGGATTTTAGTGCCTTTCTCACAGAACTAATTCTGTAGAATAATTAGCTACATTTCTGTTTCATTTCAGCTTTCTGACTTTATTTCTTCTTTTCTTTTTCTCCTTTTCCTGTTTATGCTGGGAAAACTTCCTCTTGCTGTCTTACTCTGTCGCCTCCAAGGAAAAACCCACCCAAACGGTAAAAGTTTAAACATGTAGATATCTTGATAATACTGTGTTTTACTGTTTCAAGCGTTCCATCAGTGAAACCAGGAGAAATATTTCAGTGGGGTTAGAGTAATTGTAAAAGGTGTGTTTGGTTGAGAAAACTGCATTTGTGTTTAGCTGGGCCTCAGCTGCTGCCTTTCTGCATCCCAATGCAGAAGCTGCCTTTAAATGCTGTGAAAAGCCCCAGTTGCACCCGTGCCTTTGTAGCTGGCCAGTGTGAGGTGTTGTGTGAAGCCTTGCACTCACTGCCGTGTCTGTCCCTGGCCAGCCCCCCGCGGAAGCACATCGTGGATACCTACACGGAGTTCTACCACACGCCCACCCACAGCGACGCCAGCAAGAAGCGGCTGATTGAGGACACCGAGGACTGGCACCCCCGCACAGGGACCACCCAGTCCCGCTCCTTCCGCATCCTGGCGCAGATCACCGGCACGGATCACAGTGAGTACCTCGGCCCAAGGGCACTGGTGGCCAATGCCCCTGCACAGACTGGTGTTTGTAAAGCTGGGCCTCAGCACAGATAAAGGGAAATACTACTGTAAAACCCTGCCGTTACTTAGTAGTTCAGGATACATACATTGCTGGACATTACTGCTGATGGAGCTGAATTAAAACATTACAAATAAATCCTAAAATTTCCATTTCTACTCCCAGACATATTGAAAGGTACATATTTGTTGTTTCTTTTTCCCCCCACATCACCAAAATGGCGACATTCCTGATCAAATGTAATGTGTCAGAAAAATTAGATGTTTTCTGGCATGTAGAAGGTCTTTGTCAGTCATACAAAAGTATGTGATCTGCAATGATGTAACCAATCAGAGACATAAGTCCACAGTTCCCCAGTTTATTCCCAGGTTATGTTTCCACTTGCTGCTTATGATATGATATACGTGTGGTTACGTATATTGGTGGAATGGAACAGGTGATGTGGTGAAGATCATTCCCAGCCATATGATTTTGTGCTAAAACTTGAATTTCATGTTATGCTGTCAGCCATGAGTCATTGGCTGAGATTTGTGATTTTGTGTGATGGCTAGCAGAAGTGCTATCAGGGGCTTTGAGCTCTCATTCTTCAGCTTTCCTCAGCTAGAGCTGCAGCAAAGAAGGCAGTGAGGCAACTGGACCTGCTTTCCAGGGGGAAACTTGATAAAATTAGCCATTTTTAGATGCCAGTGATAACATCTCCCAAAATAAGGGTTATTGTCCATGTGTGATAAATATTCTGACTTTGGACCTGATTGTTTTGTGGTCCTGTGTTCAATTCCCTTCATCAGTCCTTGTAATGGCAGAGCATGGGACCTGAACATCAAATAACATGTTATCCAGTAAAGATAAATTTATCATGTTGCTGTAACAAAATTACTGAAACTAGATTTGCCAGCCTGAAAATCAGGACTGGGAATTAATATTATCCCTTACGTAGACCTCTAGAACCTTGGTGGGAAGTAGCCTGGCTGCAAACAGATGCTTGGATTATCACCTGATATAAACCCACTGGATGTTCATCCAAAAGAAATATCTCTTAACTTCCATTCATCTTCACCTTCTCAAATCACCTTTGTCAATGCCAGCATGGAGAGTGGGCCAAGGGGAAGGGCAGAGACCAGCAGAGCCACTTTGCAGCAGTCCTACTAGCTGAAAAGGGGCTGTTGAAGTTCACAGACATAACTCACATCCATTGGGGCATATTTAGAATCAAAGAATCCTAACGAGGATGTAATGTTGTAATTTTCTGCTGTAGTGAATGCATTGGCACAGCAGAGAATCTCAGTGTTGTGGTACAGTGTCTTTGGTGCCCTAGATAATAAAAATTTTCTGTCTTCCTTCAGTGAAAGAACCAGAAAATGAAGCTGGGAAGAAGACTAAGTGAGTTGATTTTTATTACTTTAATACTTTGCATGTTTTAATTCTTAACTTGTAGTGTTTGGTGCACTTGTGTGACATCTGGGTGTTTTTAAAATGTTCCTTCCTTTTTGCTTTTTACTTCAGCATGTAAAAATCAGGATCTTTTTCTCCATAGATAAAACCTTTTTAAAAGCTGCTGGTGCAGTCCAGTAGTAATGTTTGTGCAGGAGTTTATGTAAAGGTTTTCTGTAAACTTGGATCGATTTGGTTGCCTGTATGAGGTCAGCTTGTGTTTTCCTTTTCCAAGTCTAATCAGGCATTTTTGATTTGTGAGTGTGGATCTGATTGCAAGACATAGGTGGGAAGTAATGCTGTTCTGGCTGCAAGTGAGGGTCAGCTGCCTCCTTGCTTTGGGATAAGCATTAGCTAAACCAATGGCTAAATCTAATGGTTCTTGAAGTCAGTGAGACTTTCTGTACTGACTGTGACTAACACTGGATCCAATGTTTTGACAGAGTGGAAGACAATGCAGTTGGGGTAGTGCATGGAGTTTGCATGCTCACTTGTGAAACTGCATAAGACAAACTTCCTTTCTTTCCTTCTTTCTTTCTTATTTTTCTTCTATCACTTCTTTCCACAGGGAAAAGGTTCCCATCCACGTCCTTAGCCCCAAATATACAAAATTACGTGACTGGCACCATGAAGTCTCAGCACGTGTTCTTAATGTCCAGTGATTTTAGCCAAGTTGCAAAAGCAAATACAAACACTTCCTTCCTTTCTTTTCCATCTGCTTTGAAAAAAAAAAAAAAGGAAAAAATGAAAAAAGAAAATGTATTTCAGTAGCCTTTCTGCGAGAGAAATTCTAGCCTTTTCTATACTTTTCTAACACTTTCCTACTGATGTGTAAAAAAGGGGATGAAAATCTTTTTGTGCTAATCATTAGTTGACAAAAATACTTATTTAAAACTTAACAACTTGGGTGGCTGAATCTCCCAATGTGAGGGAGGAGATGGCTGTTTCAGTTCTTTAACTGCCTGAAAGAAGTAATTTGCATTGCTGAGTTTGAGTTCCTGTAGGCTGTTAGAAAGCAGAAATTTTGAACTAATTAATAAGAAATTGTGTTACCTTGATTCTGGGGCTAGGGGAAGAAGATGAAAGGGGATTATTCTATGCACTTATTCCGAATTGTAGTACCTACTAGGAAAATTGTCTTGGATTTCACTAGATTTTCAGTCGGTCAATTTTAGAGTAGTTGTAAATGTTTTACAAAGTACATCAAGAAGACAGACTGCTTTTAAGCAAAGAAAAGAGAAATTTAAAAAATAATGTTCTAATGTTTTGAATTGAAGTGAAAGCTCAATATAAAGATTTTGCTACTTAGATTAGTAATATGTTCATGTTTTGGAAAACTTAAAAAAGAATAATTGAACAAAATGTTGCTGTGTAAGAGCTTCAACACATCTAGAAGGGACAAGATTAGACAGTAGTATTTATTTATTACAGAGTGAAGCTTGCAGGCTTTCTTGTGTTTATGAAAGCTTCACAGCCCTATGGTTCTGTAAAGTAATGTATTATAGTAGCTACACATCCATTAATTTATGCATTTTGAAGCTTGAAGAGTATTTTAATAAAAGTTGCTTTTATCTTAGCTCTGTCTGTTTTTCTTTTGAGTCTCTTGGACTCCTTGAATAATCTTCTCATGCATGGGCTGACATTTCATTGCACCTTCACAGCCTATAGGAAGAGAAACAATTAAATCCCAGCTGCATAGTAGAAACACGCTGCATTGTTTAAAACTGTCCCAGTATTTTAATTCCTGATAATAAAAATGGGGTATGTGTTTGTGTTACTGAAATTGACACGAGATTTGCAGGAATCAAAAAACGACTGACCCTTACGGGAGTAAGAACTATATGAGGTAAAGCTCACTTTCGGCTTCTGCAGCGCTTGTTGAACCACATAAAGTTTGTGACCTCAAACAAAGGTGATTGTGAAGCACATGTAAAAGCCTGATTTCTCACAACTGCTCAGTGAGAAACAGTGCAACTGGTTTGGGGTTATGCAGCTGACCTACACACTCCTCTGATGGAATTAGTCCTGTGAACAGATGCTTCTGCAGAAGACTTGGTGGAGTTGGGTTTTTTTTCCTTGTACAATGTCAGAACTTGAGAGGACCTTTGGAACCATTTTAAGTTTGAGTTTCCTTTTCAGATGGCTTATTCTGCTATACAGTATAGCAGTAGCTTATGGTATTTGTGATTTTATCTTTAGGAAAAGACAAACAGAAAATGGAGACTTCAGGTAATAGATACGTTATCTAACACTAACAGTCACCAATGTGGATGCCTAACACTGCACAGATTTGCCCTGGTAATGATGGCTAGAGGGGTATCACATTTTGCACACTTTTTGGGTTCACAACTTTGGGCCAGTAGGGGAAAACATTCACTTCAATAATTTCACTGAAGAGTGTTTTTGTGAGAAGTGCCAATCAGTTTAATTTTCATGACCCCCCATCACATCACTTGGCAGTGAGTACTGTGTTACTAAACCAAAGTGTGTTACTGAATGCACATACACCACAATATAATAATTTTATAGAGTACTGTGTAATAAATTGGGAATGTGAAGTAGTGTATTTAAGTTGTTCTGCTGGGTTTATACAATTTCTTTATGATCAGAACGAAATGTGGGCTTTTCAGAGACCATCAATGCAATGAAAACTGTGAAAGGTTAGAAAGGTTATCACTTAGATTCTCTGTAAATGTTCCTTTTTAAGGGCAAAATAGTTTGACCATCAGGTATTTTTATGTTCTGAAGATGTCCCTAGGTAATGAGAATATTTTCATGTTGTTATTAAATTTACCATTATGGTTATCTATCTTATCAGCTCTTATCCTTTTGAAGGGTGAGTTGCTGTAGTGAGAAATAGAAGAATAAACCCTTTCTAAATAATCAAAAGAGTAGAAGCCTCTGTTTTGAGTAAAATTAAACAGTCATAGAGTCTATCTTTTAAGGATGTGAGAGTACTTTGAGAGATTATTGTTTTCTATAAATTCATTGTAAAAACACCACTAGTTCCAAAAGTGTTTTATGAATGTATGAAATGAATTTCATTTACTGCTTGAAAGATGTCATCCCTTTACCCAATATACCCATTGCACAGAACTTACTAGCATTAAATTTTGGGCTTTTTGTTACTCCTCCCAAAAATTGACCCCTTTTTCATTTATATCTGACAAACATGCCCTATCTCATGTCTGATTCCCAGCATACATCTGATCTTTGAAAACATAAGTGGGTCTTTTTATATAAACAAATAATCCTAAATTTTAGAGATCTCCTAGAAATATCAGTGTGACAATGAAATAAAAACTTCTCTTTCATCAGTGACCTTTAGTAAAATATCTCAATTTAATAATATTCAGCTTTTCAGGCAGGCATTGGCCAAGACAGATGTTCTGTGTGGTTTCTATTGCTTATTTCTAACTGTAACCCACTAGGGATTTTTGTTTAGATAAAATAGATTCTTCTCTTCAGCAGCTGGAAGGACAGGAAATAGAAATAGAAAGCGAAAGCCTTATTAAAAGATGTAGATTGCAGCTTTTAAACCAGTTTTACTTAAAACTTAAAAAGGCAGTGTCTAGCCTTTGTATAAAGTTTATGTGTTTTAGATTATTTCTATTTCTTCAATACCTTTTTCCCAAGGTTTTGAGTTGTTTATTTTATGTTCACTTTTAACCCTCTCTTTTTAAGCAGCCAGGTCCGGTTTTGGTTTTGCCTTAAATTGTAGAGTCAATTCATTGTCCTGAGTGAGGATTTTCCAGATTTGTAGTTTAGTTGATCCAGAGCAACTGGAAAATATTTGTCCTACTCTTGGTCGATCTTGAGTCAATCTGTCATAAAGTCATGTATTTTTTTCTCTCCCATATGTCATAAATATATGTAAAGTATACCTGCAGACCTACCTGATGGAGCAGGAATCCAGGATACTTGTATTAATGTAAATAAAAACTCCATAGCTACCCTGACTTTGGAGATGCCACCTGCAGCAGAATTTCCATCCACACCTTTACCACCTTTGAGGTCTGCTCCCTGGTCATTCTTAAATCTATTCAATAATTTTAACACTTAAGACTCCCTACTTTAATAAGCTACTTAATTCTGCATAGTAACATAAGAAAAAAAAGGCAAAAGTGCCTGCCCCTGTGGCTAATTTAAGGTGTCAAAACTTAATGTTGTGGTTGCTCTCTACCTTGTAGTTTTGGGGTTTTTTGGTGTATTACAGTGAAATGTCTGGCAGGTGCTTTTCTTCAAGTAGAGCACTTTAAGACAACATTTTCTAGATTTTTTTTTTCCCTATAACAATTGAGTCACAGAAAGGATATGAAAAAATATAGAGAAATATATAGTGTAATGTTCACAAAACTAACACAAACCAAAAAGTTGTAGCAAAAAGCATATAAAGCTTTGGAGTGAATCCCACTAGCACTTGTGTCACTTGCAGTATTTTCTTTTCTTTTCTAAACCTTTCTAAACAACTTTTCTAAAGTTGTTTTCCATCATGTAATATAATCCCAAATATATGTGTTCCATCATTGTAAATGTCCAATACTATTTGGCTTTCTGTGTTTTAAAGCAGCAGAGCACTCTCAACCTTCACACTGAAAGTGTGATACAACTTAAGTGTGTTTTGCATCATTTTATCATCTTAATTGTATTTTACTGTAAATTTCACGGTCTTGGAGGTTTTTGGGGTTTGAGTTCTTTTTTTTCTTCTCAGTTTACTAACTTTCATGCACAGTGTTTTCTGTTCTACTTGAATGTAGATTAAAAATCTCTTTTTCTGTGTGTCTTCACTTGGTTTTATTACTGTGAATGGAGTGAAAACAATGCTAGACCAGAACCTGCAGCTGCTCTTTTGCCGACAGCAGATTCCTGCCCCGGCAGTGTCTCCTCTCCCAGACTTTCTGAACATATTGCTGCACCAGCTCCTGTGAGGTAAATCATTCACAGGGTTTTTCATTCAGTTAACAATCTATCCTTGATTGTTAACTGAATTAAAATATCCAGGTTCTAGCCTGGATTTTTCTCTCTTGGAGGAGAAAGGGTTGTTCATCATTCACTTAAAATAAACTTCATTAAGCTGCTGTGACTAGGGATTTTCCTGGAAATGGTAGGAGGGGGAAGGAGAAAAATTAGGTAAGAACAAGGAAATTCATGAACAGTCTTGTGAATGCTGGTTAAAATAAGATCCAGTATTTAGTGTATGTATGCTGTCAGTGGGTGTCTACCCTATTACTTGGATGGAGTAGCTTTTCAGTGGTGTGAGCAAGTCAAAAGTGAATATAGATTTAGAAATATAAAAGTAATTTTCTAAAATGTCTGTTATTTCATTTGTAACACAGTGTTGTGCTGTGATACAGTCACAGAAAACTAGGAGATTATCTGGCAAATTTCCTGTCACTGGCCTTGGCTAGTTTTACTGGCACTTACCATGGCAAATAGCTGGTGCTTTGGAGGTCATCTGTGTGTACTTGACAGCAACAGTAATTTTAGACAGAAGACAGTGAAAGTAGTTTGGAGGGTGATTGATTGTTACTGTTACTGAAGGTCAGTAACATTTTCTGATGGTTTATCTTACATTGTGCAGGAGTTTTTGAGTTTGAGGTAGCATGCACAAGCACAAAGTCATAACATGAAACAAAGCTGTTCCTGTAAAAATGAGAATTAAATTAACAGTGCCTAGTCCTGCCAGGCCCTAGACAGATATTCATACTTGAATAAAGCATAAAAGAATATAGTTGCCTACACCTGTGTGGGTTTTCTGTAGTAGGAAAACTACTACTAAGATTTAGAATTGACCAGTTTTAAACCTTTAAAACAGTAATCTCAACTAGCTGAGAGATGAGGAGAAGTCTGATATCAAATTAAAAGTCTATTTTGGTATCTTTTGAGAACATTTTTTGTTGTCTGGGAGATGCAGGTACGTTCATGAGCTAACATGAGGAAGGAATGGAGGATGATGGGCTGGTGGGTACCTTCATGGTGACATTTGGTTTGAGCCAATACAGTGAAGGAGTTTTGGTTGTGATGTTTTCAGCCGCAAATTCTTTTAAATCAACAAAGATGAAAAATACAAACAGAAGATGCATGACAATAGTCCTAGTGATTTTTTTTTTAAGCAGAAAACCTGGGATGAATAATGCAGTGAAAAAAGCACTTCTTTAGTTATTGATTTTCATGTCTCCCAGTGAAACTCCAGCATGATTACACCTACTTGCCCCATCCATGAATGTGTTCAAGGCCAGGTTGGATGGAGTTCTGAGCAAAGTCTAGTGAAAGCTGTCCCTGCCCACAGCCAGGAGGGTTGGAAGTAGATGACCTTTGAGGTCCCTTCCAATTCCCAGACCATTTTATGGTTCTGCTGAGCTGTAGATGCCTTGCAGGTACCACTGCAGCTACTATGTTCTGAGTACCAAGGAGTCTTCTCTAAATCCTAGCTCTGCATCTGAGTCAAGGCAAAGGAAATTTAAATCTAATCTCACTGAAGACCTGTGGCTCTAAATTTTTTTTATTAGGCAAAATTATCTTAGCAAGAAAGCAGCTTTAAAATGTGAAATCTGTCATGCAGCTGTGTTCATGGTGGTTCAGGATGCAAGCCAAAATATTTTTACAAATACAGAAGTAAATTGTAAGAATTTTCTGCTCAAGAAGGGCAGAAATTGGAGCAGTTTCTGCAGAGCTGTAGAGGAAAGGTTTTGCATTGGCTGTGGGAAGGAGAACAAATTATTTGATACAGCTGTGTAGTCTGGATTCCCCACTGAACTGAGAGGTCATCAGTGTACCAGATGTTAGTGTTGATATTTTGTTAGTGAGCAGATGCTGCTGGTTTTATAATGCTTTTTGAGTGGGAAATAGGACAAATCTGATCTTCAAACCCCCTTTTTTTGTAAAATGGCACCTATTGGAAAACTGCATGGAGCAATTCATGAGTGCTATGTCATACTTTTAGTAAAGCAAAATTGGGCCATCCTAGGGTGAGTAGACTTGCTCTTGCTACTGATGCCTTGCATTTGTTGTCAAGGACTGTCATAGGTCCTTATTTTCCAAATGTGCTCCATCTTTTCTTTTCTGAAGCTCTGTAAATTGTATTACCAGCTACTTAACCACCAAGAAGGAGAAAGCTTGCTGTGAAAGGTATGGAGGATCTGGATTTGTTTTTCTAGATTAAAGTTACGTGAGCTGCTTATAAGGTAGACTTCATAATGCTTTTTTATTGTAGTTTTAGTCTTTACTGAAAGCCTTAAATAATTGTATGTCTATATAACAAACTACTCTAAGTTACAGTGTATTATTACTCTATTTCATGTATGTGATGTCCTCCTGTAAGTTTAATGGTAAAATATTTAAGAGCAATTACAGCCTTTCCAGAAAGTTGCAAAAAGTCATCTTAAAAAGTAATCCTGGCAGTGTTAGACCATGTAAACCACAGAATCTGGTGCTTCCAGAGAAAGTGCATAACTAATATAAAACAGATGCGATGCCAGCAGGTCTTTAGATTTTATTTTATATACATGCTTTTTCAGTTATGCAGAACTACTTTTTGTATTTTCTTTTAATGGGATTATTCGTGAAATAAATAGAAAGACTTAGTAATACGTAATAATAGGTATCTGTCCTGATTTTTGTTGTGCACATTTCTGGTAAGTGGACAGCCAAGAAGATTCTTTGCAGAAATTGTAGTCTGGGAGAAGAGGAGGTCTCAGGCTGACTGTACTAAAACTGTCAGTTTTTATGGTGGTTTTGGTATGATGACAAGCAAGAGGAAGTAAAATATGGGGGAGGAATATTGCTCTCTTGTGGTGAATGCAACTTGTCCTTCTGCTTTCTTTTATTGTATAGAACTTTGGTTTGAGAACCTTTTGGAAGTCTTAGGCAAGACACCTCATCTTCCCTACAATCATTCAGGTTTTAAATACCAGCAGCCAAGTTGAAGTGTCATCTGACACTGGGTAGTTTCTTGTATACTGATCGTTCTCTTGTTCAAGTTTGTTATCTTTTAAGTAACTACCTAAATAGTTTGGTTTTGTGGTTAAACAAGCACTCAAGCTTTAGCTGTAAAAATGTCCCAAAAATTTGTTTTCAGCATGATCTGATTCCTAGGGCATGAGTATTTGGTTCCCACAGAAGGAGGTAAAAAAGTCTCATCTGCTACTCACTCTTCTTGCAAAAGATGCAAGAATACCAGCTAGAAAGAGTTGTCCATTGCTATGTTGTATTTTTAGTCAAATGAGAAATTTCTTCTCCGTATATTGCGTTATTATAATTACTCATGAAATTAACATCAATTAGGAAGATAACCGTGCCTGCTCCAGATGCAGCGAGCTCTTTGCTGGCGGATGAAACACCTCCTGTCCCCAAGACATGTGCTGTGGCCACACAGACCACTGAGTTCCCCCTGCCTGCTGACCCCGCTGGGGAGCTGCCTTCTTCAGCCCTGCATGTGGGAACTGCCCTCGGGCTTCCTCCTGCCCTTGCCAGGTACATCCGAGCCAGCTTTTTTAGAAAGGTGCAGTCAGAAACTGTAATTTTACACACATTGATTCACAGAGTGGTTTGGTTTGGAAGGGACCTTAAGGATCATTTTCTTTAAATGCTCCTGCCATAGGCAGGGATGTCTCTCACTAGACCAGATTGCTCAGGACCTCATCCAACCTGGAGGTGAATATTTCCAGAGGTGGAGTGCCCACAGCTTCTCTGGGCGACATTTTCCAGTGCCTCACCATCCTTGTAGTAAAGAATTCCTTCCTAATACCTAATCTGAATCTCTCCTCTTTTAGTTTAAAGCCATACAGTTTCACCTGATTCTTTTTTTGATGATGATGCTGCCAAGATGCAGCAGCTTAAAAGTTTCCTGACTCTCATAGTGCTCTGACAATTTATATAGTAATTTGAAATTCAAGTAGCTTTTAGGCAAAAGTTCTAAAAATAATTTAAAAATTAAAGCAGCCTTTTGATGGAGGAGGAAAGCATGGGTAGGAGATTCAGTTAGGTTTTGTTGGCAGAAGTTGGTGACATGAGGAGAATATAGTCACCCTCGCTACAAAAAGTGTTTAAAATTGTCCAGTAGCCCAAAGCTTTTGGAGGAGAATACAAGCTTTAACTTGTGTAGTGATGGGACATCCAGAATGTAAGTCTTTACCAATAGGGAGAGAAAGTGCTTTCCTCAGTAATTTCCTCAGTTTCCTCAGTAACACTACAGGATAAGGGAAAAAAACCCTTACCTGTTTTGTTTGTTTGTTTATGGGTAAGGATGGCTTTAGAAAAAAAGATTAACTCCTGAACTTTAATTGCTATTTAGTTGCCAGAGGTATAATAAGTGTTTGATTAATGACTTCTCTTGCTGCTTTTGGGCAGGTATGAAGCGTCTCTGCCTACTTGTGAAACAAATTCTTTCAATAAAATCTCAAGCTTTCAGTCTAAATCATCTGTAAGTCATACAAGGTAAATCTTTTAAGGTGTATCTACAGCAGGCTGCTATGTGTAAGCAGAGTATTCAGACAGTGTTTTTGCATTTAAATCCGGGAAGTGGCATATAGTTGTATAAGTATTTGGAGTGTTTTGTCCACCTTTGTAGTTATTTTTAAAAATACAGCAATTTGGTGGATAATCTTGAATTTTGAAAATAAGAACACAAAATAGAGGTTAGAAATTGTAGGAGTTATTTTGGAGGCAGTCTGGTTTTTTTCACTTTTTTTTTCTTTTTTTGTCTGTTCAAATTCATATCCACCTGTAAAATAAGTAGAGAAAATTAAAAGGGGTTTACATACTGAATTTGATTGCTAAAGGTGGACCTGCAGAAGTTATATCACCAAATATTTGAGTTTTCTGTGTTTACTATTAAGTATGAAAAAGAGGACAAGGTAAATTATCTTCAGGGCTAATGCTGTCCACACCGTGGAGACTTAAATAGATCCATGTGGAGAGTTCTGGGCCCTGGTTTAGTGGGAATGACCCAGGTGTGTGAGGCAGAGTCTGTGATGAGGAATTTGAAAACTGACAGATGCTAAATGCACACTTAATGAGGGGAAGGTCTTATTTGTGGGTGAAATCAAAATTGCTGTTCTCTATATTAGTATTCAAGTCACTCACATGTTGCCTAATGTCTCTGTGAGCTGGAAACTTCCATAACTTTCCAGTGGTTAATGTGGTCTAGTGTTGTACTGTATCTCTGTCAATCTTTCCTACTTTCTCTGCTTTCTCCTGTGTTGGCTCGAAGCTTCTGTGCTGCAAAAGTGATGCTGGAAGATTCTTCGGGAAATCTACCGATCCTTGGACCCTCTCCTCCTCCAGTTATTTCTCCTTTCGAGCAGAGATCAAAAATAAAGAGCATAGCTGCTGCCGCAGTGTCTGCTGCTATTGCTGTCCGGGCCAGGTAGACATCAACTTCAAAAGGAATGTTTTATAGGTTTAAGGAGGTTCCAGTTCACACAAGAATAATTGGTCCCTGGCAGGGTTGTGAAATCAATCGGCTCTTTCACAATAGTGGGCAAGTTATTAGAATGCGCCCAAAGCTCCCATGCCCTATTTATGGTTTAGCTGCTCTGAACCTTGATGAGTAATTCTACCATTCTGTTCCTCATGATACCTGTTTTACAGTTCAGTTAGTAAATTAACTGTAAATAACATTTGTGTTATGTGAGTGTCGAAGAGTAATCTGTGACTTTGAGGAACTTTTTGATGCTTGAAAACAATAGCTTGCTGAGTTCCATCTAAATCTTTACAGTGTTGCTTTTTATAAAGGCTTGCTTAGAGCAAACATTTTGACAAGTTTTTCAATCATCCATTCATATCAGTAAAATATTTTTAATAGGCAATAATACCCATATTTTTGTATTTCTAAATTACATAGATGTCCTAAGGTACTAGTAAATTATGTATATTAGAAAGCATACACGAAATCAAAAAACTAAAAAGGATGAAAAGGTTTTCTCATTACTTTTTAGTTTCACTTAATTAATAGTAAAAGCATATGAAAAACATGCTTTTCTCACCTTAGTAGGTTGTCTTGTGCCTCCCCTGAATTGTGCAGCCTCCGCTCCGTGGGCTGCCTGTTTAGACGTAATCCCTGCATCAGTTGTCCTGGGTTCAGTTTCTCCAAACAGACTTTTCATAAGGGATTTTGGGTTGTCAGTGGTCGCAGCCACCCTGAGCTTTGTGTGGTCACCTCGTTTGCTTACGGGGTCTTTCTACACACTTGCTAGACTCCACGAGCCTAGTGCCTACCGCTCGCTGCTGGATGCCCTGCTCATCACGCCTGTCGCTAAGCCTCCTCTGCAGGCCAGTGCACCCTCCAGGAAGTCCACAAGTGCTCTGGAGTTGCCAAAGAGCAAGAGGTATTGTCCAGGTGTGGTGTGCGCTTGGCACTTAGGAATCACAGGGAGCTGATTACTCCTTCAAAGCACGTTTCTGTCGTCTGCATGCTTGTGGCTGTCCCAGTCTTTGACATGAAGTCACCCGCTCCAAACACTGCTGGTTTCATCTCTTTGCATAAATAATGTGCACCCTGGACCTGCCGATGGTGTTTGTGCAAGCCCACTATACTAAAGCAGAGGATTCCTCTCCTCACTGGCTTCAAGGGCCCTCTAATATGCATGGTGGTGGTTGTGTTGTGTTGTGAGCCTCTGAGGGAGGCAGTGTCACTCTACAGAGGCAGTTGGGGAAGAAACAAGAGATTCTGGCTTGAAGCTTCTGTGTAGTGAATTATTTGCCACAGTTCCTTGAGCAACTAAGCATCACGTTAGGCTATTTTTTTTGAAGCTGACTTTGAATGTATAAAATCAAGTAACTGGCATGCAAGCCAGCAAATGACTGTTTTAAAAATTATTTGCTGTCTAGGCCTTTTGTTCCAGCACTGATTCTATTCAGTGCACAGGACTGTTTGTTCTCCTTTCCTGACCGCAGCGATGTTAACGCTTGCTTCAGTGGAAAGCTGCTTTTATGTCTTCAGCTGCACAGGCAGGAGTCTGCTTGCTTATTTTACAGGGCAGTGTGTATTAAATTGTGCTAAGGAAGAAACAATCTGTGGGTTTTCTTGTACCTACTTACATTTTCACAAGAGTTAGACCCTTCTAGAGATAAGGCCCAATTTATATGTAGAGCTGAGATCCACTTGATGTGGAAACTTCTGTTGAGTAGAAGTATTAGTTCTTTTTCTTCTGTTTCATGGCTTCCAGGGTGACCTCAGTCTCTAGTGAAGCCTAAAGTAGCCCTAACCTCAGAGACCGGAAATAGTAAGGGGAATAAGGGAGAGGGGAAATAAGACACAAACCACCTTTATTTGTATCAAAATTTCTAATTTGTAGCATATCCACTTTAAAAAGAGAAAAAGCATCATTAACAGAATTTTGGTGATATAATACAACTTAAAATACGGACTTTATTTTTGCCACTGAATGATCTTACTAGAAAACGTTTTATGTATGCATTGAAAGAGAAAACCTCTTAAGGAGTTCTGATACCTTTCTGTGCACTACAGGTGCCCAGCCCAGGCCCTGCCGTTCGCAAGACTTTGTTCTTTACCTGTGGTGTTTTTTTGGTGATACTTCAGTAGAGTGAAAACAAATTCTCTTGACTTCACTTTTTTTCCTTCACTCACTAATGTACATTGTTTATGGCAATTGAAGGTAGATAATTACATTAATGGAAACTTTCTCCTTCCTGAACCTGTAAGTGGCTTTCTGTTTGTCCATTTTTTGCTCACCAAATAGGGGGAAACTCTCCTTGTGTGGAAGATTTATTTTTGCAGATGCACTCAGTGTTGGGATTCCCAAAGTATCTCCATTCAGTTGCTGTCCCTTACAGGTTACATGGGGCTGTGTGTTGCAAAAGGCAGGAAACAATGGAGCAGTGGTTTTATTCTTCCACAGTTGAAGTCCAGTTTTGGAGGGGCTTAATCTCTTTTTGTCTTCCAACTGAGAGAGCTGGAGAGAGATGTGCCAGGGAGCCAGAAGGTACACCGGGAGTACGGAGACTGTATATATACAGTACAACCTGCCCAAAAGACCATGTCAGTATTGATTAGATCAAGATTCAGGTTGAATGGCTTGAAATAAATATCCATGGATTTTTAGGGGGTTTTAAAGGTAACCTTTAAACCTGTGAAAAATGAATTTTCTCTTAAGTTGCTGCAATAGCCAGGTTATCCTGGTTATTCAGGTTGCTGCCACAAGGCTGTGTGATAAAGGAAGCATATGATTCTCAGGCTGTTAGGGACATATCAAACAGGAAATTACCTAAAATCTGGGAATGTGATGTAGCAGTGCAGTTAGTCTGAGAATGCACTGCATAAAACTGCATTTTAAAAAGGATTTTTCTAGGAACAACCAGTGTTGCCCTGAAGATAGCATACAACAAATGAGGGCAATAATTCCTGGTTTCTGTGCTGGTGCTGGTCAGGAAAGAGAGGTTGCCAATAGATAGAGCTGAAGAAAGGAATCTTTGTGCTGTCTTGTCGTGTTGAATAAAGGACCACTGCCTTTGCGATGTGGCTTGAGAAACATGTAGGAAAAGGAGATAAAAGAAGATAAATGCATATCAGTAACTACATAGTGTTACCGAATTTCAACAAAGATCAAGCAAAACTAATCAACTAAGTCAGAAGAAGAATACTAATAGATTTGAGAGAAATGTACCCATTGAGTGTAAAACTAGGCATAAACGTCTTTGCATTACAATCCATCTAGTGACATACTCTGATATGTAAATGAATATAATGCCAAAAAGTTTTTTTGAATGGCACTTCACTTCATCTCACAATAAAATAGTTGATAAGAAAGGAGAGCTGAAATCTCATATCCCATAACTAAAGGGACAAGTATACAACAGAATGCAGCAGACTAGCTAATTCAGAAGAACATTTGGCTCAGCCAAGAAAGCCAAGTAAATAAACTACTTTGGAGTTTTCTGGCTCCTAATATCTTTCATAACTTTCATGAAAAGGTAAAGAATCTATTTTACCAAGGTAGCTTAGGCTTCTTTGCATTATCTCTTGGGACAAACTCAGGAAGATTGTAGCTATAACAAAAGCAGGGTGTTGATTCTGTTCTGTAGTAAGGTTCCTCCAGAAGTATTTTGCTTTTATCCCTCTCACTTCGCTGTCTCTGCTCGAAAAAGCTGGCTGTCTTAAACTGCTCTATACTGGGTAGCTGCCAGAGTACTTCACCTTTTTCTGACTTAGTAACTGGCCTGAAGTGGTGGTGAACATCCACATGTTTTCTTCCCCACCAGACTCCTCTGTAATGGGCTTTTTTGGGGATGTATAACAGCTATGCAATCTTTCACTAAGCTAAATGTTTTGTCCTAATGGCAACAGGGATAGCCTTGAGTTTATGGGGCTTGCATGTTTTTTAACAAACGACACATATGCAGCACAGGAGATGATGTATTTAATATCTTGCATGACCAAGAATTGGAGCTGTGCCTTAAAATTAAATCTCAAGGTAGAAACACTGTGAAATTTTGGGAAACACTCGCAAGAATGGGGGTTGACAGCCCTTTTGGTTTTGGCATGGCTTTTGGTTTAACTTCCTGATACTATGCTACATTCAGTTCCTTTAAAAATCGTCTGGCCTTGTGAGATGAGCACTGTTGTTAACTCTCAGAGACTACTTTGAAAAGTGCTTTGAGTTACTTCTGTGTATAGAGTGCTGCTTACAGAGGGATTACATCCTCCCTCTCTGTAATTTGATACAGAAATACCTCCACCCAGATTACTTTCTCTGCTCTTTCGTTCTATTACTTTGTTTTGCTTTTCTTCTTTCTTGCAAGGTACTGGAGCACTGTTAGGGTAAGACAAAATGTAAACACTGTCTGACACCATGGGCTTGTAGTAGGGGTGGGAACAAGGTCAGCACTCAATGCTTCTTGTCTTCTGTTTCTCTATTGTTACACCAGAAAACCCTTGCAAAAGGCCATATGTATTTCCCTTGTTCAGGGAGTTTTGTCATCATTCTCATACCTACCATTTTCTGGTTTCCTATATATATATATTTTTTTTTTTCAGCTCTTGTGTATTTTGATACTGGACAAAATATAGCATGTGATTTGTATGACAAACAATTGAGACCTGAGATCCAAGTCACAGAATTCCTGGCTATCTAGAGAAAGCAATTACAAACTCTCCCTTAGATCCAAGTGAGTTGTCCTGTCAGCAGATTTTCTCACACCACAGGGGACTTGTTCCTTACTTGCACAGTTGTTCTGGACAACAGAACAAGTTAGTTTAACAAGCTACTTAAACTGTCATTTATAGCCACGGAACTATTAGTAAAATCCTGATGCACCAGACTGAGCTCAGGGTTCAACTGATAATTTTTACAGATGGGTAGCCAGTATCTTGGGCTTGCATGAGGAGAAAGTCCAGCCAAATCCCTTGAACCTGCTTGGGAAAGTCCAAGTGACTTGACCCTTGTTATCACTTTAGTGCTCTTAGAAGTTACATGACAGCAAGCTCAATTCTTTTTCAGTTATTTAGTAAGTTCTCCTTTGGCTGTTAACCACATCTCCATTATTAGCTTCCCCAAAGTTTGTGCGAAGAAATTTTGGGCAGCACTGTACAGGAGTTACCATGGAAGGATGGAGAGAGGTTTAGGCATCTATAGCTCCAGACAATGTGTTTTTCTTCTCTGGTGTTTTGTTGTTTTTTGTTTTTGTGGGTTTTTTTGTTTTGTTTTGTGGGTTTTTTGTTTGTTTTGGTTTGGTGTTTTGTTTGGGTTTTTTGTTGTTGTTATTGTTGTTTGGGGTTTGTTTTTGGTTTTTTGTTTTGTTTTTGGTGGTTTGGGTTTTTTTTGATTAGTTGGTTTTTTGGGGTTCTTTTGGTTGGTTGTGTTTTTTGTGGGTTTTTTTTTTGGTTTGTTTTTTTGGAGGTGTTGTTTGTTGGTTTTGGTTTTTTATGTTCTTTTTTTTGTGTGTGGTTTTATAAGGGGTTTATTGTGGATTTTGGGTTTTTTGAGAGAGAGAGAAGCATCAAAACCTCTAAATACATTCAGAAGGACTTTCTAGCACAATTGTCTTTAAATGCCGCTGAAATGTGTTCAGCCTGATCACTGAAAAACTGGTGCTTATATCATGTGTGATTTGGACCCACTTCCTCCCTCACAGGAGGAGGAATTGCTGCTTACTTTTTCTAGTTTTTTTTTCCCAGTTTCCACAGTGTTTTTGTTCACCAGGAGACAGGGTAAGTCTGAGGAGCCTTTTGTGAGCTCTGAATAAAGTTTGCACTGGCGCTGGAGCCCCTTCAAGTATCCGAATTGCCTCCTGTAAATTTGTTTGTTTTCTACATGCACACTTACTTAGATAAAATAAGGCTGCACTGTGTGGTAGGAGCTGTTCTCCATGGAATTTCAGTCATGTCTGTTAAATATAAGCTAGCATATGTAAAAAATACAGAGGTGTCTTTGGCTTTCTTCTTTGCTTAACATTTTTCTTGGGCTGTTTTTGCAATCTGTTTCCCTTGCAACACACTTCCAGAATTATTTTGATTGATCTTCCCATAGCTTATTAAGCAAACTTCTCATAGGTGTTCAGGACACAAGACTGAGTCTGACAAACTCATGTTTCACCGTTTCTTCGTTCTTGCAGCATTAAAACCCCATGCCCAAAGGTTGACAGCAGAGCATTCACAGCTTGCAGGGAATGTTGGCTTGCAGGGATGAGCCTCTTGGTTGCATTAGTTTTCATCATGGAAAACTTTGATTATTGCTCTAAGTATTCATCAGGTGGAGAAGGAGTAGTTTGAGTTATGGAACAGTGGTGTTAAAATGTTAATGCTAGAGGCAGAAGGTAGGTGTGTAATTAATAATAGTGCAAGTGTTCTGACATTAAAATGTTCCTGACCTGAAGCTGACCTATGAGTGTCAGCTGGGAAATCTGAGAAAGTACTCACACAGAACTTGGTAAATACATGAGGTTTATTATTCCTCCCTCAGCTTCCCAGTGACAACACTGAAAAGCAGATGGGAGCCCTCTTCCATAATATATTTATTTTCTTAAATTTCAGCATATTTTTGTCATTTTAAATCCTATGTTTTCCAAATGCTGAAACTTGGGTCATCATTGTACAATATCCTAGTGAGTGGCAAAATACTGGTGGGGCTAATTGTGGGAATTGTACAGCCACTTGTAGAAGATAACTGCACTTCTGGAAAGATCCGTCACTATATTTGTAAAGCTGGATAACAATAAGTGGAGTCTGAGTGTTTCTCAGTGTAGAAAAGTACAAAGTAAAATGCTGAGGAGTTAACTTTGCAGCGTGGATTTGAAGTTCAGCATTCAAAAGGTTAAACCTCTTATGAGGGACACACTGCTAAGATGCAATGCATCTTTGAAAGTGAGACAAAGATGGTTCTGTCTTTCTGCAGAGAACACTGCATATGCACTTGCAGCCAGCTGATGGGAGGCTGTAATTCCAGAAAAATGTGCATTGTTCATGCAGCCTGCCATAGGTGGGCAATATTGCTCAGTAGATAATTGCCAAGCTGCAATAGCAGCCAGCCTATTAAATTAAGAGGCTGTAGTGGTGGCTTGGGTTTATTCAATATCCGCTTTAAGGAATCAGACATGCAATAAAAGGGTGTCCAAGACCTATCAGAAGTTTTGCTCTGGGGCTGGCAACATCCTCTCTGTCAGAGTGATGGCTTCAGGCTTTTCCCTTAGGAAGCTTCTTGCTTGAGGTTCCTGGCACATAATTTCTAGAGGTGATTGTCATGGGTTGGCACTGGCCAGATGTTAATGCATTTATGAATATATGTTTTTCCTAACAACTACTGTGGGATGTGATCAAGAACAGAGCAGAGAAGGCTTAAAACTTGAAAACAGAAAACAAAACTTTATTACATTACATAAGAACAAAAATAGAAAAGAGAAAAAAACCCTCTAAACACACACAAAAAAAACCCCAAACGGAAATGTAAACCTCCTAGAACATTTCTTCTCCTCTCCCAATTTCTACCCTTTACATGTTACCCTCCATAGACTAAAGCTTTGGGTTTTAAATCAAACAATCACTACTCAAAAAAAATAATCTTCAATTCAGCAAGGGAGAGAGGAGTCTCTCTCACACTACAGACTGCTCCTCAGAAAACACAGGTCTACTTCTTATGTGTTTCCATGTCACCCATGGCACTACCTGGAGAAGTCTGCCAGGGTGACACTCTCTTTTCCATGTCCAGTGCTCTCACTACTTTCTATGGGCTAAAGCTGCATATAGGGCTCTTTTAAGGACAGTTGAGGTTCCTGGCAAATAACTTGTAGAGGTGATAAAAAAAATTAGAGGTACCTTATACCTGGGTTTGTAATTGTCTTTGAGTTTAAGATAATTAGGATTTCACCTAATTTCTAAACGAAAGCCTGAGTGTCTTTAATGTTCTGTTGCTTCTGGAACTGGCATGCTGTGTCATTCACAAGCCTTACAATTCAACCACAAAAATGGCAATGGTAGAGTTTCCAACTGGCATTGCAGTGAGCCTTGTGGGCCTCCATCAGAGTCTTCTTCCTTGCCATCTTCTCCCTGGAGGGTACCTTTTCTGCTTGTCTGAAATCCATTTTTGCTTGTTGAGTAGCCTTTGCTGTAAAAGATAGCTGCTGAGTCAGCAGGATTTTCTTATTTTTGACTGATGATTTGTATTATTTATGACTTATATTTCCAGACAAAGGCAGCAAAGAGATGGTAGACTTGAAAAATTATTTGACAAGCAGTAATGAGCCTCTTGGACAAAGTTAACAAGGAATTCTTAAATGGTGGTGAGGCTCTGGCCTGCAGTGTGTTTGATGGGTTACATGTCAAATATATTCAACAGTACACCAGGTTGTTTCTGTAAAAATGAAGTTGCAGACACTGTGGAAGCCAATCCTAAACTACCTTGTCATTTTCAACCACTGCTGCTACTTTGCATCAGAGGGTACTTACCTATTGTTTTTCTTTCAGTCTGCATTAGCACTTTTATGCCCTTTATCTCCACTGCCTCAAAATCTGCCTGTAATAACGGCTTGGAACATGAGTCTCAAAGAATCAAACTTGTACCTTCAATGCCTCCATTTGAGCTATGCAAATGTCTTTAATATCTTTTCAACATTTGAAGATGATGGAATGCAAGGTCTCACTTTGTGCTTCACTGGGCTTGTGCACACTGCATATAGCAAATCCACCAGTGCTGGTACAGCACAGCTACTGCTGTTACCAAGAGCCTGCAATTGCCAGAGCTGTTACTCATTAAATTGAGCATTCAGATTCATTCTCCAAACTGTGAATAACTTTTTTATCCCTTACCCAGAAGAAGATTCTGAATACATGAATTTACCCTGCAAATCTAGAGATGAAAAAGAGAAATCAAGGTTATGAAGCTGTGTTTTAGCCTCATGGTGTGTTCAAGTTGTTGCATGTCATATGGGCAAGGCAATACTGTGCATGTGCAACACTTGTAAAGTAAAAATAGCTCATGGATTTTTACTTTACGAACTTGGCACAACCTGTAATTCTGGGAATGACCCTGGTGAAAATACACATGGTCCACATGTGCTGTAAATTTGTTTTTCTTCAATAGAAGAATGAATACAAGGCTTCTAGTGTGTTATCGACGGGTTTCCAAATTGTGCAAGATATGTTTTTGGAATGGTTTTTCACGTATGTATTTGGCTGTATTTCACAATGTTGTTAATTTCCTGGTTTTGGTGTACTTTTGTTTTGCAAATAACCTCCATTAGTAATTACTCCTCTACTCTGAATATTTTAAATAAAAATATTTATTTTCAGTTTCCCAAAAGCAATTGAGAAATGAAAAATTTTCTTGCTAGCAGTGTAATTAGTGGCTACTTGCACTCCAGGTGAATTGTGATTAAGTTCAATTTTCATCATGTATGTTTTTAAAGAGCTAAAAGAGTCCTGCCAACCCTTAAAATATAAAAACAGCTGTAAAGTGCTTTAAAGAGGCAATATAAAAATTGTGCATGTTGTTTAATGACTAAGAAACTTACAACTCTTTTAAAATGAAAATTGTGAAGGGGTTTAGCTGATTATATTGACTTTTGGCAGACCTTACTCCAATGTCCAGTTTTTAGAAAGCAGCTGCGGTGTGCAACTGCCGCAGCATGGTTGGTGATGACAGACCAGTGGGTGCTGCACTGTTGCACCAGGGTGAGGGAATGTCACTCCACATCTCCATTTCACAAGTTCTCCTGTTTTAGCAAGAGGCATTTATTTACTCTTCCCTCATTTCTGAACAGTGATTCCCTGGAAGCTGCCCAGTCTGCCCCAGTGAGGAGTGTCCCTGCCTGCCAGGACAACATGGATGTGAGACCTGCTCCTGCCAACACCGCACCTACCACAGTCCTCAAGCCAACGGCACCCCTGGGTTCTGCCAAGGGCTGGCAGCCTCCAAACCAAGCAGGTAACTTCCAGAGAGGTTTTTTCTTGTTCGCCTAAAGACCTTTGGATGGCTCAGGAAAACAAACTTCACCTTGGGTGTGAAAACAACAGGCTTCAAATGGCTGTTTGTGGGTTTTGAGTACAGGCCAGAGTGCTTGGAAAAGAGGAGAAGAAAAACCAATTTAGCCATTTTAGTAAACCGGAAGCCCTTTGTAATAGCCTCATAGACAAAATTGGTTTCACAAAGAAGCAAAATCAGTTGCCTCACACCTCCTTTAAAAGCATTTATACCAATCAATTATATGAATATACACTCCACAGTTTCATCTTGGTGCGTCCCATGTGGCTGTAGATTCAAACATATTCCATGCTATTTCAAGTAGGAATATTGACATATGTTGATATTATCCATATACAGGTGTTTTTCAAGTGATCTTTTCAGAAGTACTAATAAATTTTAAAAAAAGAAAAAAGGCTGAAGCATTAGAGTGTTTATGTATTTGACATCTGTAGGTTTTATTTGAGCAGGGTACCAGATTATTATGCAGGTTTGTGTTACAGAGATTTGTGTATAAGTTCTTGCTAGGACAATTCACATAGATGCTACCTTAGAATTAATTTTGGTGGTTCCTGAACCTTTGAACGCACACCAGAATGTCTTCTATCTGGAAAGCATTCTGTTTTCTTTAGGAGCACTCCTATGTTACTAGGTAATAGAGATATGTTTATAAGTACTTGTGTTTTCATAATATTACATGCAACAGTTACTTGGGATAATTTTTTAAGCTGAATCAGTATTTGGTACTGAATTAAACTCATGTAGTAACTTCAAAGGATCTGGGAAATCTGTATTATTAATTAAGCTTTAACTTCAGACTCTTCTTGCTAATATGAGACAAATTGTCTGGATTCTCTTTCTGACAGGATCAATCATGGTAAATCCCTCTGTTTGGTTTTGTTCTTTATAAGGGTTTTCCATCTTTAGAAGTATATCCAATCCCAAAATGGAACTATAGAGGCCCTGGCATAAAAATGAAGAAAAACAATATGGTATTAATGCTGTGTGTTTTATAACAGCTTTGGCACTTCCGATTGAATGACTGCTGTGGCAGGTAACAAGTTGATGTATTTTGGTTGGGTTGTGCAGTTCTGTAGGAAGCCTCAAGATGGCAATGCACTGTCATTGCTGTTCTTCCCTGGCAAATGTTTTGATAAAATTAGTCAGATGTCGAAGAAAAAGAAGGACTGTAAGTGTTTCAGAGAATGCTTGGACTTCAGTTCTGCTCTTTGTTTGCAGTCTGTGAGCATAAAGTTTTCCTTAATTTAAAATTGCCAGTGCTCCACAGGCCAAACAAAATTTGGCTTTGTAGGCCATTGGCCTGACAAAGTTTTAGACAAAAAACCCCTTTGATATCATAGCTGAAGTCTACCTTAAGAAATAATTAGAAAGAAGAAACAATCTTATGTAAATGCATATAGCAGTATGCTAGTAATAGCAGAAATGTATTTGGAGTACAGTTTTGTAGCTCTGATACCACTCACCCTTCACCTGAATAATGCCCGAGTTTTTCCAAAGCAAAACAGGCATGTCATAGGATTTTGTTTGTGCCTGGGGAAAGTTTGATGCTTTTTGCATCAAAGATGCTGTTTGATGGTGTGGCATGAAGATTACCAGTGATTTTATCAAGTTGACTACAAGAGGTATGTCATTTGGGTAGACAGCATCTTTTCAGTTATTAGCTGGAATCTCTTTTAGGCCATGCAGAGAACACTGTTTTGGTGTGGTTTTTGTTTTTTGTTTTTTGTGGTGTTTTTGTTTTTGGGGGGGGTTTTTTGGGGTTTTGTTTTGTTTTGTTTTTTGTTTTGTTTTTGGTGTTTGGTTTTTTGTTTGTTTTTTTTTTTATAAAAGTATTACGGCTTTTTTTTGGTTTCAGTGTAGGGGTTTGGGGTGATTTTGTTGTAAGTGTCATATGAACTATTTCATGACCTGGCAACAAAATGCTCTGAAGTTGAATGGGTGAGATAGTGAACCTGGAGATGCTTCAGGGATTGGATTTCTCTCTACAGAAGTCAGTCATGATCTGAGTGGATCTCACAATGATAACCCCTTTGGGCCTGAATTATCCTCATTGGCTGTGGGGGCCATTCATGGAGTACTCATGAATGCTACTACGCTTGTTGCCCACTACGCTGGTAACAGAGATTTTAGTCCTCTTTGGAACAAAATCCTAATATTATAGGATTCCTCAGTGGTTTGCTAGAGGAAATGAGGGATGGCTGCCTCATGCTTTCTTTTAAGACATGGGTAAGAAGCTCAATAACCTTAATTTTTTTTTCTATTGTTGAAACAAGTAAAACCACACTGTTACTGTGTCATGTGTACAGACTGGAATTTATAATACTCCTCACTTCATTTTTGTTGAGCTATGAAGCTCAACAAAACTCACCTACCAGAGGTAGGTGAGTGAATTCACCTACCAGAGGCAGAAGATTTTTACAAGATTATATTAAATTCAAAGAATGAAGTAACCTGGAGCATCCTGGCTACATTGCAGTGAGCTATTCTACTATTAGATAACTAACTATGACTGTACACTTAGGTAGCATTGCTCACCCCCAAGGAACCCCAAAGTATTTTCTAGTCCTGGGCAAGGGCACAGTGCACGCCCAGGAATGGCTTTCACTCGGCACTGCCGTGCAGCTACCTCATGGGTGAGAGATGACAGCTGCTTGTCAGCATGCTGTAACATTCCACAGCAACTTGAAAGGAAGCGAAGAGCACCGTGGCAAATTGGAACTGCCGGGACTATTTCAGATGGTATAATTGCCCAGTAGGCACAGCTCCACCAACTGGAGTCAGTCCAGGTGACAAACTGTTCTCGTGGAGAGTGTAGCAGGGTATCTGATGGTCAGAAATGGTCAAGACTTCCAATGTTACATTACATGAAATTGCCTTCTCTTTCCTGACATCTTTCAAACTGTTCCTGGGAGGTGAGCTGCTGATGCATGGGGACCATAGGGGCTGTGTGCCAGGCCCAGCACTGCCAGTCCCACACTCTGCCTTCCAGAACAGGAGCTGGGCAGGCAGCATCCCATTTGCTTGCTGGGGTCCTGTGGGATGGCAGGGGGCTTGTGGAGAGCTGTTACAGCTGGTGGCCAGAAAGCCAGGTTTGCTTCTTGGAGAGTTTCATTGCCCTTTGTTCCTCCTAGGCTTTGCAGCTGAGTTAGAAGAATGGGATGGGGAAGGTCTGTGGTAGAAGCTCAGAGCTGGTGTTTTAAGTGACCCTGTACTCAGTTGTGCCAGTTTCCTTATTCCCAAGGTATTTCTCAGTCTGGTATCACTGGGATATATAATCCCCTTCCAGCAGAGCTCCTAGGGAATGTCAGCATATTTTGCAATGTGCACAACTGTCAGTTGCCTAATCCTGAGCAAGCACATGTGTTAAGCACATGATCACTTCAGCAGAGGAAACACACTTAGAAACTGGCTGCAAGCGCATAAAAAGTACTCCCTAGACAACCTTGTTTTAAAAATTCTGCTGTTTGCTTGAAGTTGTTTTTGTGTACTTGGTAGCCTTGCATTTACCTCCTCTGGAGTTATCCATAGCTTTCTTGCTGCATTTTATTTTTTATATCCCATTGCTGCAGTAATACTAAAATTTTAAAAGCGAAAGAAAATACAAACCTGTTTCTAGGTGTGACTTGACATGGTGCTCTACTGGCAGTTTGAGTCTTTGTTTCCTTCCTTTCTACTTATTCTGCTAGTTATTTATGTAGAGAAAATGGGATAAAAATGCAGACTATATCAAACTGTGGAGTTTGGCCGTCAGGGCAAACAGTATGGAGCTGTGGAGAGGAAGGCATTGAAATACATTGTGCTATCACAAAATGCTTGTACTGCCAGTAAATCCTCAAGGGATTAAGTACCACAAATGGATAGACTGCAGCACTTCTCATCCTCGTCACTTTTGTTTTCCTGTGTTCCATTTGTAATTGCTCCAGCCCCTGTATCAATTCTGTTAATCTTACAGGCTATACAGCGTAAGTTAAGTTGATAGCTTTGGGAATACTTCTGCATGGAAAACGCAACCAAACTATTGTTCACCATCACCATGTTCATGAGGTTCTGCAATTTTGGTTTTAGGACTATCTCATACTAACTTGTTTCCTTTGTAGAACAGGAATTTAAAGGCAGGGCTAATTATAGGAATTCAAGGAGCTACTTGCCCATTGAGGATCATGGTCTGAATAATGGGAAGAAACTGGGTTAGCACTGCTAGTCATTCAGATAAATTCTTACATTGTTGGTAAGGCCTCTGTTAAAAATAGATCGCAAAATATAAACAGTTCCACTGTTTTTCACTGAAAAAGATTGTTAAAGCTCCATGATGTAGTCACCATTCATGAAAGCAGAATGCCTTCTCCATAAAAGTGTTATGATTGACAGGTCAAAATACAAAACCTTTCTGATTCTGGTCTATGGACTGTAATTAATTCTTCATCTAATCGAAATTATTATATCATCATATGACAGCAAACCACAAGAGTTTGTTCTTACAAGTTAATTAACGTGAAGTCGTTTAGCCAAGCAATACCCATTGTGAAACCAGAGTAATTTATAAATGTTAACCTTAACTTGATGGCAGTGTGAAATTGTAAGTCCTGTAGAGTTGGTGAAAAAATGAGGGTGTTTCTAAAACTTGAATGTTCATCATTAAGAAGAGGCAGATCATAGTAATGATGCAGAAATGTACCTCCTGCTTTTTAGAGATAGAATGGCCACGTGTACCTCAGTACAAGATCTGCTGAATATAAATTCAGCTTTTCTGTTACAAACATGACCTTAGACAATTTTCCTGTGTTTTGATTTTGCCAAATTCACATGCTATTGCACCAAGTTGTGCACTTAAACAAATTGTTTGCATTAGTTGGACAGATGTGTGTTTCTTTCCGTATTCCCTTAAACAGAGATGCAGAGATTTTTTGACTCTATGGTTATGTCACACACATCAAGTGGGAACATTCACTGACTTCCTAAATTCTGTGTTTATTGTCTTTGATTTGTTAAAAAGTAACTTCTTGTTACAGACTGACTCGCCAGATGAGTTCCTCTCCATTAACTAGCACCAGCTCAGAGCAGTGATGTGTCCTGTTCAGATGCACAGGTGTAGGACATCCAAGAATCATGCCAAATATTTTTTGCAAATGAAAAGCCATTTTCTAGTAAATGTATTCTTCTTGGACTTTAGTGTTAAACATCAGTTTCATGAAACTAGTAAATAATCTACATGAGACTAGACAGACATGCTCTCTGCAGGCACAGCCGAGCTGTCGAGTTCAGAATATGAACTAAAATAAGGGAGGCAAAATCTTATCTGCAGAAAGCTACCAAATGGGTTTGTGTACTGCCACTGCAGAGAAATGCAACACTGTAGTAGAGGACTTAGTTTTCTCTTCTTGAGTCGCTTTTCTGATAAAAGCAACACCAGTTGTGCCAAATTTGTGATGGTATGTGTTGTAACAAATCAGAAGGAGACAGGCTGAGCAAGCCAAAACCACCATGCTCATTTTAATTAAGATGCTTTACAGCTAATTTACCCGGAGCCTTTCCAGTTGAAAGGCTGGTTACTAACGCAGGAACTATTCCTTCTAGTTGCAGGGGCTGTTGAAATGGGGCCGAGGTGACACCTGTTTTGATTTTCCACGGGTGCATACCAGCTTTCACCCTGCATTTAAAGACATGATAATGGTTTAATCTGTCCTGTTCTGCCTTTAATCAGCAAAAGGAGTGTAGCTCTGACTGTGTTTCCAAGACTTCTTAAGAAACAAAAGCAACAACTGTGGAATACAGAGGTTGAACTTTGCGGTTTTTGGGGGGAATTTTTTTGAGATTTTGGTTTGGGTTTGTTTTTTTCTCACCTTGTACTTGTCCTGTAGCATTCTGCACTGAACTTTTGTGATTTTGTGCGGGCCTGGGAGTGGATGGGGTGTTACATTCAGCCAGTGCAGTGAACTGACAGCACAGCTTTTCAGAGACGTTGCTTCATCCAGCCATCTGTTTGGTTTTGAGGGAAGGAACAGGAAGATTTCTTACACAACAGATACGTTAAGAAAAGTCAGAAAATTGGATGTATGAAGCTTTATATTTTCCATTTATAATACAGTAGTTTGATTGCAGTGTATAAATCACTGAGTTAGAACACTTTAAAATGAAGTTCTGGCACTCCCACTGCTTCAAGTAGCATTGTTATTTATAGATATTACATGAAGGCTGATGTTATGTTTAAGTGAGCGTTAAACAGTTCAGGCTGTTGTATTGTTGCTACGCACCAGAGAACCTCTGTCAAAGTGACTTTGGCACCGCCTTTCTCCCTTTGTCTTCCAAACCTTTCAGCAGTGTTTGCAGTTATCCATGTGCTCAGCGATGGAACAACCTATTGTTAGACTAACAAGGGCAAAGTCACACTGGGATTTTTAAAAAAGAAAAAAAAAAGGCAGTTCTTTACCCTGCCTGAAAGATTGTTAAATATTAAACTAGCCATACCAAGGAGTTTAGTGAAAGCAAACACTGTGCTAAACTTAAACCTAATAAAGTAGAAAGTTAATAGTCAAGTACAGAGTGGTTTTGGTTTTAGAAAAAAAAACAAGCAGTGACAGTACATCAGTGTAAATCAACAGTGCTTTAGAGTTTAATTAAAAGGAGTGAAACGAAGCCTACAAAACTCCAAAATTTGGCCACAGTCATCTTCTCATGAGTTGCACAGAACCCAAACCTCTCTGGTACTTAGATCAGAATAGCTCATGCTGAAGTGTATGATTCTGATAATTTTTTTCTTTTATTTATTAATCTATCTTGAGAACAAAGCTGCAGATCATATGGATCAAATACAAAAAGCAAAGTATAAAGCACAAACTACTTGAGAGCTCACACTGGTTGCCAAGAGTTGTGAGATTTTTACTTAGATTGGGTGTAAAGACTTGTACCTACCTCATGTGCTCTGGTAAAATCTTCACATTGCGAGAAATAAACTACCTGCGTCAGTTTTCTGGGCCTGATGTTTTTAAATCAAGTTGTTGTGTTTCAGTGTGAAAGATTTCCAATGGTATAGAGAAATGAAAGGAGGGGGATGAGAATACATGGACTCAGAGTATCCCCTTCCTCTGCAGTAAAAACATAATGTCCACTGGAGTGTTAAACTTACGGTTGAAGTAGAAGGAATATATGGGAAATATCAGTGTTCTGTCTAAACAAGAAAACAGACTTAATATTTGAAACTCTCTACCTACAAGAGAAGGAATATTGTTGGGAAAAGTACAGAGAATTCATACAGATTTAAGTGGGGAATTAATAGTGAAGTATTTTTTTTTTTTAATCAAAAGCAAATCAATGAAATGAAAATGTCACCACCAACAAAAAAAATGGTCTGTGGGTTGCAGTGGAAGTAATGAATCTTTGGTGAAGTTACTGAAGTGTTAAAAGTATGTTTGTGGCCTGTGGAAAGACAGAAGTGGCCAATAAAAGCTATCCTCCTGCTGGTCTTCAGAAGGAAATGAGGAAGATAAAAGGCTTAGGCAAATCAAGAAGTGAGGAAGGGAGAATGATCTATGGTGAAAAAAAAAAATCTAGAAAACTGTACAAGGTTTACAAAGAAGCCAGTATATCAAATAAGGTATTTGATATAGATATAGATGTTACAGTACTTTACTGGTGTATGTTCTTTAATAAGAGTATGGACCTGAAGGCAAAGGAAGCAGACTGACTCCTCTTCTTTAGGAAGAAAAATCTGAACTGAAAGAAGCTTGAGTCATTTCAGAACAGGAGAAGAGGAGAATGAGACTGTGCAAGACCATCAAGGTCTTAATCGTAATTACCAGCAAAGAGAAAGAGAATCCTTCTGAGAATGCTGTGGACACAAATTGGGAGCATGGGCAGGGAGCTTCCTTAACACTATATGCCCAGCAAAACTTTTGCTCAGGTCACAGCTCTTGCTTGACACAGTATTAATTTGTGTGGCTTCTATTATATTTTGCTTCAAAGAGAGTTTTTGTTATAACATGATGGACTATCTCCTTCTCTCACTTTTTAGTGCTTTGAATAACTTGGAAATGACTGATTTAACATCTTTGTAGAGAAGGTTTATATAGACAAATTCTCCTCCTAGCCAGTAGTGACTTTGAAGTTAAGTAGTGTTCAGTAAAGCATCATTCATAAAAACAGCAGTAATGAAAGCTGTAATGAGACCAAAGAAAAGGGAGCAATTGTGATGTTTGTGCTTTTTTCCTCTCCCCTTAAGCAAGCAGAAAGACTTTTTTTAACTACACAGTGTAAACGAGACAGCTGATATGTCTGAATGGGCTTTGGGATTCAATAGATAACCCAAACAGAAATTAGCAATACTCTAGAAGCGGTGTTGCAACTTGATTTATGGCAAAAGCAGTCTTCAAACAGATTTGAGTTTAATGTGTGTTTCTGTATTCTCATGAAATAGGATCTGAAAATTGAAAAACCATGTGTGATGCCAGAGGAGGAAAGTGCTATTAATCAACACGACTTTTGTTCATATCTTCAAAGCTGTTCTGCCACCTTTTTAATTTTTATCTCTTCCTAGGTTTTCATCTTAGCAGACATTTATAATTTTAAGTGAGCTACAGTAGCAGTGACTTTTTCAAGATCAAGTGCTTCTATTCCTAAATTCTTTCCATTCAGGAATGTTCAATGTTTCAAGACTAATGATGTTATTCTTTTCAAGATATTGCAAAGTCATTAATTATACATGAAATACAGACTTGTTTTAAAAAAGAAAAAATAAATAAAACTAGAAAAAAGCAACCCTTATAAGTTGTTCTATTTTTTGCTACATCATGTTCTGAAAAGGATCCAAAAATGTCAGTCTTGAAATGACCTGATGCAAGAAATCTTGGTAAACCAACCTCTTAAATAACAACTACAAAAAAGATATATGAGTATATTTCTTCTTCATACACAGAAAGAGTAAGCAAAAAAAGGTATTAAGCCCATATCAGCAAGTTCATACCAAGTCTGATTATAGTACAAAAGCATTGGTGTTAAACAGAATTTCTCTTCCAGATATATTGTCTTAGCCTACATGTGAGTAGAGGAGGGAGTTGCTAAAGTTCACGGTAATGTTTTGATTAAACTTGTAATGCATGGTTATATTTCATAAATAGCACAGTATTGGCGTTTATGTTGGATTTTCTGTGGATTCAGTGTTGCTGAAGTCTGTCTTCTCTGTGAATTAGTATGTCACTTCTCTTTCAGCAGAGAATGCAATGCTTTGCCTGAAAAGTACTTGCAACTTTTCTGTAGGACAGAGGGTGATCAACATTATGTTAATGGAGATGAAGAGAAACAATTTTTCATCTTTTCCCTGGAAGATATAAAAAACAAGAGAGGATGAATAGCACAAAGATTAACAGCTCCACAAACTATATACCAGACTTGACCCTGATGTTGGAGAGCTGCATCTTTGCAGCAGGAGCATCATCCTACACTGTCCAATGTCTCGGTCATTGCTTGGTCGTTTGCCTCTGAGTTTCCACTCAGGTCTTAATTTCACTCTTTGATTTACAAGGTTTAGCAAGGCTGCACTAAAGCAAGGGCACCAAGTAAACACTCCAGGTTTCTTTTGCCTGTGGTTGCAAACAAGAGGCTATGGAAATGCAGGCTTTTTTATAATATACTTGAAAAAGAAAGATACCTCCTCTTGACAGGAATATCTGCTCCCATAAACCCATGTTGCTGAAGCTTGTACGTTACCAAGGTACATAGGTATCAATAGAGGGAAAAGGAAAACAGAGGACTGTTTGTTTCTTCACTACCCTTACAACAGTATCATTTGTGCCTTTCATTTTTGTAAATGCGTTTGTCAAACTCCATAAAAGCTTATGTCTGTTTTCCAATTCTAAAACTCTGAGTACACATAGAACTGTGTAGCATATACATTTCTGAAAATGTCAGGGTTTTATTTGTGTCATACTTTTATAAGGAGGATGTGAACATGACCTTTGGAGTGCTTCAGATTGGCAGAATCCACTGCTCTAGACCAGTGTTTAATTTCAATGTAGAAACAAATTTTGCTTATACAGTACTCTAGTTTAAATTCCTACACATGTTGTATTGAATGTATGTTCTTGTTTAACACGTTAGTAATGATGTATGATCTATTGCACTCACTGTGAAATTTTTTGAGTAGGTATGTCATTTTCTCCTGCCCCTATTCATACACTGATGTTCTTGGCTTCAGCTTTAGTATCTAAAACAAAATAATGCCTTCGCAGGTTGTATATTCCTTTACCTAACTTCTTCAACATGTTAAAGTTTGTCCACTACCTCTCCAAGTTAGCCAAAACCATTCTGTGTTATATCACAGACATTTCATAAAGTAGGTAGGACTTTCTTTGTGACTTGTTGGGGGAGGAGGGGAAAATGAGTGCTTTTTAATGTGTTCCTTTAAGGGGGTAGGTATATAGGTATACACTGGACAATGATGTTAGACAAATGTTGTTGGTTGCTTGTTTTTCAAGTTAATTTACTGGGTACTGAAAGATGGTCCTCTAAATGCTTTTCACGTTCTTTCCCCAGCTCCTGTCAGTGGATGGACATCAAACAGTATTAAATCACCTGGAACAACTGCCCCGAGTGAAAAAGCTGCAACAACACCTCAGCTAAATGAGCAAGACACGTTGGTTCAGCGAGCGGAGCACATTCCAGCTGGGAAGCGCACTCCCATGTGTGCACACTGTAACCAGGTCATTAGGTGTGTATCTGCTTGCTGGGGACACTCTTCAGGGTGTGCAGCATTGGCTGTGTGGCCAGGCCCAGAGAGTGGGGATCAATGGAGCGAAATCCATTTGGCGACTGATCACCAGGGTTGCTCTGCAGGCTCAGTACTGGAGCATGTCCTACTTAATATCTTTATCAATGATCTAGACTGGGATCAAGGGCACACTTAGTCACACTTGCAGGTAACTAAGTTGGGCAGGAGTACTGGTCTGTTGGAGTGTGGCAAGGCACTGCAGAGGGATCTGGACAGGCTGGATCTGTGGCCTGAGGTCAGTTTTATGAGGTTCAATAAGGCAAAGTCCTATGTCTTTCACTAGGGTCACAACAATGCCAGGTATCACTACAGGTTGGGGCAGAGTGGCTGGAAAGCTGCCTGGCAGAAAAGGACCTGGGGATGCTGGTCAACAGCAGCTAACTTGAGCCATCAGTATTCCCAGGGGGCCAAGAAGGTCACTGGTATCCTGGCCTGTATCAGCCACAGTGTGGCCAGCAGGAGCAGGGCAGGGATTGTCCCCCTGTGCTCAGCATCTCGAGAGCTGTGTCCAGTCCTGGGCCACTCACTACAAGAAAGACAGGCTGGTGGTGTTCAGCCTGGAGAAGAGGAGGCTCAGAAAGGACCTTAACCCTCTCTGCAGCTGCCTGAAATGAGATTGCGGTGACGTGGAGGTTGGTTCAAAGGAGTCAGAAGGTTTAGAGTCACGTCAGCAGTCAATAGTACTTTTATCATTTGTTTAGTATTATGGAAATAATGTTCCTGAAATGATAGAGCATAACCACAAGATGTGATGGGGAGGTTTTGATTGTATATTAGGAAAAATATTTTCACCAGTAGGGCGGTCCAGCACTTGGACAGGCTGTCCAAGGAGGTCTTGGAGTTGCCATCTTGGAGGTGTTTAAAAGACATTTAGTTGTGACACTTACGAACATGGCTTAGTGGTGGACTTGGCAGTGCTGAGTGAACAGTTGGACTTCATGATCTCATAGGTCTTTTCCAACCTCAATGATTCTGTGATTCTGTTCATCTTGCAGCCTCTCTCATAGCAGAGCTTTGTTTAGCTTTCATGAGTTTTGATTCTTTAGTCACAAGTGGTTTAAGTCGTCATTTTGGAAATGCAAAACACTGTTTTCATGTGTAGTTTATCTACCAAAACCAAGAATGAAACTGCTTTGGGCGCAAAATATTGTGAACTGCTAACAATCACAGTCTTACAGTCCATTTTACAGAGGACCAGAAAGCTGGATGGAATGGAGTAAATGTAAGACCAAAGAAAAGTAAGCAAGTTAATTTTCATGTATGCAACCATCCCAATAGAACTGGGACTATTAGTGGGTTGGGAATCAATGAGAGAGAGTGTAGCCTTAGAAAGACTAATGTTGATTTCTAAAGTGTAATTGCTAGCTGAGAATAAGAAAAATAACATTCATGGAAGAAAAAGTGATGTTTTAACAATTACTAGGACTGGATTGATAATAATTTCCTGCATTGCTGGATTTCAAGCTCTTTGATGGGCTCTCTGGCCTTTGGACATTATGGTAGCTGTTGTCTTTGACATGAGTAGAAAACATTAAACAATCAATACAAACACAAGTTTACCAATAGAGATTAAGTTAAATAAGCTCTGCTGATCCCATAAGGTATCCTACCATTACCCAGAATTTTGTATGGGGAAGAATTGACTCTGGGTTGCATTGTTCAGTCAGTGATTTCTGACAATTAGTCATAATTGTCTTATTCAGGGAATTGTAATTGCTTTTATTGCCAGTGTGCAAATCATCCTCATTTTCTATCTTGCGTTTTATTTCTTTTCATCCACCTTGCGTTTTATTTCTTCCCTAAAATAGAAATCCCTTAGCATTATTGAAAGAAATGTATTCTTCAAAAATGTTTTCTTCTTGCTTATTCAGTCATTTGTATTGTTGAACTACAAGGAGAAAGTAATGGTTTTTTAATAGTATTTTTTATTTATTTATCTATATCCTACATTTTCAGTGGACAAAATAGGAAAGCCTGCATTATTTTTCACCATAATTAAAGAAAGAGACCTTTTTGATTAGAAAGTTCTGAAAAACTAGGAACTCTATAAGCTATATAATTTCCATTCATTATAACAGAAAATCAGCTTTTCCACCATGGGTTTTTGTAGCCTCTTGAGCCCTGGTTTGGTTTCTACATCAGAACTAGCCAATGCAAATCACTTGATGTTTAGGGGTGAACTGAGTCTAGCTTGTTTGCTTCCATGAGATTTCTGTTGTGGTAATTCATTACCAGTTCAGTTAGCACTGGGCTAATTTTAGAAGACTCTTTACTAAAGGATCTGTGATGTTTTGGAAAAGTTATTCCTACTTCCACTGGATACGTCAAGGAAATAAAAATATATGAACCTAACCCTCTTGAAGCAATAGAAAATGCTTACACACATTCCCAACAAAGGTGCACCTATGCATCTTAATCCGGGTTTTTTTGCTTCATTGTAAAATCAGAGATTAATATCAGGAAAGGCATTTTGGGATGAGATTCATCTGATTCCTTGAACAGTTTCACCTATAAAATAATTCTGTCTGTCTTTAGTATTCTATCCTTTTTGTTCTCTGGGATTTGGATTTGTGTCGAGTAAATAACGTGCAGGAAACCATTCGCTTTATTTTTTGTACTGTTGTTTTAGTTTTAAACCAAACACAAAGTGCATTATATACTGCATCTTTCATACAAGATACTTCATTGCCTTTTATAGCAGTTGTGGTTTATCAGGTTGTGCTGGTGCTCTGGCTGTGGGACCTCAGTTTTCAGCCATTCCCCTCTCCTCTTGGCCCTTAAATCACTTTCTGCTACTTTCCACTCCCCCATTTTGATCACAATTAAAAAAAGAGATGAGGTTGCTGCCCTCTAAGTAGGGCAGAGTCTTGGTCTGTGGAGCAACATTTACTCCTTAGTGGATATGTGATGACAGACTGCAGAGGCCCCACTTGACTGTACTTAAGCCATTGTCACCTCTTGTAAGTGACACCTTTTCATGAATAATAATTGGTACCCACATCTGACTTCTTTGTAATTTGCTGGTGTTGTTTAAATCCTTATATTTCTTCATATGTTAAATGCCTGCTCAATTATTAAAAGCAAGTGTTCTGAGATGAGTTGATGTGCCTTAATCAATGCCAAATATGCTTCATGTTCACAGCATACAGTGGATGTGGAAGATTGCAATGGCATTTTGAGTTCAAGTTTTAGCATAATTACGCATGCCCTCAGTGGTAGCTTTACACATGAAAGGGTAGGAGGAGGATCAAATGGCATTGCATTGTACATCTGTTTTGAAGCCAAAATGAGTTTTGGAGTTGGTTACTTTACACTGAGGCATAGAATAACCATGGTTGGATGAGCCAAAACCTTTCTTAGAGACACCTTATAACTTTTTAATATATCTTCAATTATTCACACAGTGATTGTCTGAAGGTTCCATTTTTTTCAAAGCTTCATTAAGTAAGCTTTTCTTTCCATGTGTAAAAGAAGCTAAGCTGGAGGCAAACTAAATTTCTCTTTTGACTTGCTGTGACGGTCTGGCAGACTTCTGGCATTTCCTGATGAAGGCTTCTGGTTCCCAGACAGCCTTACCAAGTTCTGCACTGCAGAGTTGGCTCTTCCTTTGAAGTCCAAATGTGTTTTCTCTGGATTGCCATGAAGAGCATAGTTCTTTGGCATATCTACTGTGAATGATGATTTGGCTTTGTCACCTTTTTATAAAGCTTAATTGTTTTTAAAGGCAAAAGGGAAAAAATTCAAATGGTGCTTCCCTTCAGCACCTCCTATACACAAATTGTATACAGTGGCATTTTCAGGGGAGGAGAAGAAGAAACTTCCAAGAATGTAAAACTGCTGCATGGTTAACTGTGAAGTGATTTGCCTTCCTAACAGATGTGGAAATCCTTTTTGATCTCTCTAACACCAAATTTCAGTTCTGGTTTACTATCATAATACAAACCACATGAGAAACTTAATTACTGGCATACCAATATAATACATCACAATCATACTGATGAAGTTATATTCAGTTACGAGTGTTAAGTCATTGAAATTGCACTTATATTTCCTGTATGTTGCTCACTTCTCCTTTCAGTTCACCCCAATGTCATTGTTACATGCAGAACCCAGATGTTTGAGGTAATACTAAAGTCATGGTACCTGGTGATCCTTTGGAGCATTAGATTCTGCAAACAAACTTGTAAATCAATCAGAATCTCTTTCCAGAAATATAATCAATAAATGACTAGTTTGTTTTCATCTCTGAGTTCCATTCATATGGTCTAGTTGGTGATGCCAGAAATTTGTTCAGAAATGCTCAGCATGTCAAAGTAGCCTGGGGTACAGGCACATTCATACCCAACTGTTATCAGCTGGGTCATCCCATATACCATTTAGATAGTAGGAATATGGGGGTTTAGCTCTATTTTACAAATATGTTCTAGTTGACAGAGGCATGTGGGATTTTTATTGGTTTTGTTTTTAAATAGGGAAGAAATGGAGGATGAAGCCATCTACAGCCCATCTTCCTAGCATTGCATCCCCCTAGCTATTTCTGTCACATTGCATGAGTGTGGGCATCCTGCCCCCTTACTCAAATTGGGACTTTAAAGTCCTTTTCAAGTTAATAGAGGAAATAAATACCTTCCATTACTGGAAGCTATCATTTTAATGGCAAAATTATGCGGAGACTGGGAACACCTCCAAGTTCTGAATATCATGTTCTAGTGTATTTTACATGGCAGATATTTTTTTTCCTTTTTTTTTTTCTCTTCCATGTGCTTAGGGGCAGCTTTTAAGTTGCAGGTATCGTTAAGCCGCTATATCAGCTTGACATGTTTAAACTGCAGCCCGATAGAAAGTAAAATTGTCTTTAGAAAGTGTTCTTCTGGACATGTGTGCACAGGGAGCCAGTGCACTAATGGAACACCTCGTAGACATTGTGCAGGGCACTGCCCCAGCTGTCTGGGGGCTTTGGGAGAGGAACTCTGTAGGTGCGCTCTCAGGCTGTTCCCTGTCTGTCTGCGTTCCTGCACACTGTCCCGAATGGCTGACCTCAACATGTCAGGGCTGTAAGCTCTGGACAGCTAAATGCAGCAGATGTAAAAATTCCTTCTCCTTCTGTTGCTAGCATGCCTGCTTCCCATACAGAGCTGAGCCTGTCATTTCAGTGCAGATGGCCAGAAACTCAATCCTACCTGGAGCTGGGAAAGCGTCTTTAGTGTCAGCCCCGTGTTAATGAATCTGTTAAATTAGCCTGTGCTGACACGGTGCTCTGAGGGCACTTTGTTGTACATAAGGGCTTGTATTGTTTGATCAGTACATAACCGAGAGGGCACTGATGTAAAAAGGTGCTTGTAGAGCAGTGGGAGGGTATTGGGTTAGGTCAGTGTTTGCACTGCTCAGGCATGCACTGGGAGCGGGGCCGGAGAGCTGCACTCAGCCCCAGCTCCCTCCTTAAACAACTGCAGGCTTCTCTTCAGGAGCCCTTTCTCACTGCCTTTCCTCCAATAAACAGGGGTTCATAGAAGAAACTGGCCCAGATTAGATATGTTCATCATTTTATAAGGTCTTTGGGTTATTCTAAATCTGTTTGAGTCTATCCTAAATCTGTTTGAGTCCTTTGTCTTTGACTTCTCATCCTGCGGAAAATATATAACATCACCAGAGAAAATGTAGAAGAGAAGTTACAGTCTTTACACTCTATCCTTCATGAAGTTTTCCTTTATCCTCAGCCCACTTATATTTACGTTTTCAGTCAACATAAGCAAATTTCAAGGTGGATTTGGTTGGTTTGGGGGTGGGTGGTTCTTTGGGTTTTTTCTTGTTTGTTTAGATTTTTTTCTTTATTGCTGTTGCTTTGTTCATATGAAAATCTTACACAAAAATGTTCTTGTTGATTACTTGATTTCCAAAAAAATGTTTAGCAGCAGGTGGTCGTTTTAGTACCTTTCTGGGTTTTTTCAGTGCAGTATTAGAACAGAAAAAAAAATTGAAGCACTACTTGAAAGAATTACATCTTTATTAGTGTTGGAAAAACAAGAAATCTAGTGAAGGAGATGAACTTGAACCACAAAGTTCATCTGAAACCTAAATTCTGGCAGGCTGAGTGTTGGTGAGACTTTGGAGGCACCTCTTTAAAGTAAATATGTTCACTAAGGAGATTAATATGCTGGATATATTTTCAAATGAATATAGAGACAATGATACATACCTTGGACCCATGAGTTACAAACTGAGAATTTTTTGTTAACTGAAAAATGGATAATTTTTTCCTATTAACTGTATTGCATTAACCAGACAAGTGCTATAAAAAGTGTCGTTGTTTTGCATTTGCAAATGATAGAAGAAGCTGTGTGGGAAAAAATGGACCTATTTTAATACAGAAAAACCTCCTATAACTAGGATGGATTATCCTGTAAGAAACTTTTGGATAGGGACAGTGATTGAATTTTTGTCTCAGAAGAAACTGATTTTATATGCTCCTAGTGGGGTCAAGTCTACTTATATTTGTAGTCTCAATATTAATGCAGATTATAGGACAGCTGATCATATCACTGAGTCAAATATCTCTTTGCAAGAGACGGAATTGGGAATGAAGTGAAAAGAATTAGTGTTTATTGTGGGTGTACATTTCTAAGAGAGAGTTCAATGGAGATGGATACAGTCAACACTTGGGGCTTTCTTAGAGCCTATAGGAGGAAAGAGGGATGGAATAGTGTATATGTGTGAACAGTGTAGTAATAACAGACAGGTATGGCAGATAAATCTATTGACAGCTTTTGCAGGTGCCAGCCCAGGTGCATTTGCTAACAATATCTCTTCTTTCTAATCAGAGGACCCTTCTTGGTGGCTTTGGGAAAGTCATGGCATCCAGAGGAGTTTAACTGTGCCCACTGCAAGACCTCCATGGCATACATTGGATTTGTGGAAGAGAAAGGGATGCTGTATTGTGAGGTCTGCTATGAGAAGTTCTTTGCCCCTGAGTGTTCAAAGTGCCAGAGGAAGATCCTTGGGGTAGGTGACCAGCAAGTGGCCTGTTTTTTGGCGGGAACAATAATCACAGTTTTCAGTGTTTCTCTGCAGTGAAATTCCATTTTATCTGGCTCAGTCTGCATTCTTTCAAATATACTCTTGACATACCTTTTCTGCTCTCATCACATACAAAATACACCTTTGGATCTTCTAATGGTGGAAAAGGTGCTGTAATCTCCTTGGGTCTTCTAAGCTCAACTCCTGTTTTTGTGAAGCTGTTCTCTAGCTGTTGGGATTACCAACTTTTCCTGAGCAAAATGCTTTTAATTGGCATCTTTTTACAGAATGGGAAGGGGAAAGTGGAAGAAGGGAGTAAAAAGAAAGAATCGTCCTTAGGTGAGCTGAGCACTGACGAACACACTACTTGCTAGATGAGAAGATCTGAAATATTTGCAGTGTTAATGTAGATGGGAAGACGTGTCATCCTACTGAGCACTGATATTGCTCATCTGAGCCTGCCAGCTGATGGGCTGCTGTTTCTCTGCAGACAGCAATGTGTCTGCATTCTTGTGTGGCTGGGGTCATGCAGGGCTCTGGCAGCACAATTCTCAAGTCGTATTTGGCACTATAGTGTCTTCCAAAACAACACAGAGCGGTCATAATTTTCTGAATGATGTCTTCTGATTAACCCTTCATGGACTTCAAAAGAAGGCAGAGATGCTGCTTTTCTTGTTTCAGGGGACCATTACGGGTGAGACCCTGATTAAAATTAGGAATTTGAACAAATGAGTTGTTAAAATTTGTCCAACTCTGTGCCAAACCTTCCAAAAATCCCAAAGGATTGCTCATGAAAAATAAGGAGATGTACCATAAATAAAGCACCTCATAAAGTTTAACACTGCAGAACTTGTATACACAACCCATTTTCAGAGTAGCAGCAGGAAACTAAGTATTTTTGAAATGAATCAAGTGTGGAGGCATGACTACCACCATCTACTCATCACATCGAACTAATGTGTTCGTAACACTTTTTCTAATCCCCACAGGAAGTAATAAATGCTTTGAAACAAACTTGGCACGTTTCCTGCTTTGTGTGTGTGGCCTGTCATAACCCCATCCGCAATAATGTCTTTCACTTAGAAGATGGTGATCCCTACTGTGAGACGGGTAAGAAGCAATGCAACCAAAGTTTACTGAAGCTGTGCAGGAAAGCAGAGCTCAGTAACATTGCGGGAAAATGAATAATTCCCTTTTCTCAAGCTGCACGTTAGAAGTGCCCCAGCAATTTCGTGTAACTTTGAGATGTCAGTTCAAAGCAGCACATGCTGCTGTAGACACGAAGTTTGCACCAGGAGGAGTTGGTGAGGGTTTCTTCATCAGCTCCAGCAGCAGCAGCTTCTTGTCACTGATTTTACCTATTCCTCTTAAGTCCTTGGAGTATCAATGATACATCAAAGTGTTACTTTTAGGGTGACTTCCTGGTTGGGTTTAAAATAATCTGAAGTTTATGTAAATCTACTTATTTACCAAACACAAGCAAATGCCAGTGGAGTAATGTGTTTTTTCTCTGAATAGTCCTGTTTACAGCCTCAGGGGCTTCCAAGAGCAGGCAGTCTGTCCAGGTAGTTTTTTGTGGGATCAAGGATAAAAAAACTGGCAGAGAAATACAGTGGTACAATTACAGCACTTGAAAGCCTGATAAGCAATATTACATGAACAATGTGGTCTAGTAGTTCAGAGCATTTCTGTTTGGATTTTAGCACTTCCAGCTAATCAGAACATTTTTTTATAAAATCATAAAATGGTTTGGGTTAGAAAGGACCTTGAAGATCATCTGGTTCTAACCCCCCTGTCATGGGCAGGGATGCCTACCAGTAGACTGTGTTGCTCAAAGCCCCATCCAGTTGGCCTTGAACATTTCCAGGAATGGGTAATCCACAACTGCTGTGGGCAACCTGTTCTAGTGCCTCACCACCCTCACAGTAAAAAAAAAGAGTCTTCCTATTATCCAATATAAATCTACTCTTTGAGCTTAAAGTATTCCCCCTTGTACTGTCACTACCTGCCCTTGTAAAAAGTCCCTCTCCAGCTTTCCTCTAGGCTCCCTTCAGGTGCTGGAAGGTGCTGTAAGGTCTGCCTGGAACCTTCTCTTCTCCATGCTGAACAGCTACAATTCTCTCAGCCTTTCCTCAAAGGAGAGGTGCTCCATCCCTCTGAGCATCTCTGTGACCTTCTCTGGACTTGCTCCATCCAGCAGGTTCACATCCAACCCATCTTGGGAGCTCCATAGCTGAATGCAAGACTTCCAGTGGGGTCTCAGGAGAGCAGAGTAGATGGTTCAGAATCCCTCCCTTGCCTGCTGGCCACGCTGCTTGTGGTGTAGCCCAGGATACAGCTGGCTTTCTGGGCTGTGAGTGCACATTGGCCGGCCAGGCTGGGCCTCTCATCAACCTGTTACTATTAATATCAACAGTTTTTATTTAAGTTGGTTTTATAGTTTGCTTAAAATTTTCCATGTACCCCTCTGAGCTAGGAGAGAAGTAAACAATTTGTAAAACAATTTCTGCAAAATGGAAAAGAGACAAAACTGTATCAAAACTATCTGTTTTCACAGTTCATGCTGTGTTGGAACTGTCAGTTCCAACCATAACCTTTTTATGATTTTCCTTCTACTCTTGGGAACATTGCAGTTTCACTAGATGTAGAAATGAATTGACCAGAAAAGATTTAGCATGACGTTCTAATGACCTCTTTGAAGCTAAGATTTCCTTCTAAGCTGATCCAAGAGTTGTTCACAGTGGGTTCCATGGAGAGTGCTAGGTACTGTAAGCATGAGGGAAGTGGGCCAATTCATCCAAAATTTCTCTTTGTCAGAGCTGCTTTAATGAGATGTTGGCAGATACAAAAGGGCACAGTAGGGTATTGCTAACTTGGTGACAAATGTAGCATAGGGTGTTGCTCCTATTGAATTTGTGGAGCAGCAGAGGAAATGGGTATATGAGCAGCATCCTCCAATGTGACAGCACGGTGAAATTTCATCCTGAAGCAACGTGAAGGTCCTAATCCTGGAACCATTTGATGATTCAAAAATAGTACTGGAGCAATCAATAACTCCCCTTTGGGTGGAAAGCTCGTGACAGGGTTTGTTATGTTAAGGTTCAATTCTTGTTCCTGCCACCAAATGACCCACATGTCGTGCAGTGCATTGATTTATGCTACTGTTACAACTTCTGTGTAAAATGTGCCTTTTTCTGTATTTGGCGGGGGAGGGGGGGAACTGTGACGAGATGTCAAGTGTACTACACTTCTTGCAGAGTTTATTTCTGAGATAGAAAGTTGCAAGCTCAAGTTAATGCAGACAGAAGCTGTGAGGTATTATTGGCAGTGATACTTGGTAATGGCTCTGGCTCCCTAACTGGATGTTAATTCGAGTTATATTAATTCTTCAAGGACTTTCAGTCCAGCTGGAGTTACAAGTCTAAGACTAATTTTAAAGAAATAAGGAGTAAATGTCATTGCCAACTTTCCTTCTTTCTAGTGCAAAGGAGAGTTCTAATTTTAAAATCTGTATTTGAAATTATAACAGCATAAGTAATTAGTATTAAAGGGAGATTATTCTGCAGAATGTTCTGGGTTTAGATGTTGAGGCTAAAATTAAAATAAAAGTCTGGATATCTACAACTTTGAACTTTTTAAAGTGCAGAGTTAGTAGCCTAGTTTAGAAAATGCTGTGTGCAGCAAGCACTGATATGTGACTATTTAGGAAGTGTGCCTTAGAAGGCTTCTGTGGTATCGCAATTCAAGCACGCAAAAGAAAGCTGATGCCCTTATCTACTGCCTTTTCTTCAGAAGAAAAGCCAATAAACTTATCAACACAACCACAGGCCAACTTACAAAAGGGTTTAACTGCTGGCACCAGGGAAGTATCAGTAAGATTCTGTATGACCAGAAATGCAATGATTTGAAAGAGAATGTCATGAGACCTGTGTCCTTCAGGGATTTTGCACAGGTCTGTTCTACCATTTGATATTTTTATTGTCTTTCTTCTTAAACACTTAAAAATTCATTCCATTAAATTACTGGAGGTGATCAGTGAAGCAGTTTCTTGCCACTGGCAACCATCAAGGGCCTTGCTACTTCAGAGCACTTGTGTTCTCCATCGTGTTGAGGTGTCTCCTGTGATGATTCATTTTCGGGGAGGTCATCACACAAAACACTGTCTTAGTAAACAAAACCAGGACTTATCTCTTGGACTTGACACATTTGATGATCCTCTGTGAGCTCTGCTGCAGTAAGCATTAGAGCTTCACCAGATCTGTACAGGGTAGGTGATCCACTTTTATCCTGCTTCCCATCCCTTATAATTGTCCTTTGAAAACAACCTCTGGCATCTAATTTCCCTGTCAAAGGCAGTGTTACTATGGTAGTAACACTCTGTCACTGGTAGATGGAGTCCAAAGCTTCATTGTGGCTGTCACTTAGACTGTAGTTCATCTTATGTCATGCAACATTTTATCTTCATGGTTGCCATGATAGTGTGCTGTTCCCAAATTCTCTCATGTTACAGCACTAATGCCACTCTTGCCTCTGCAGGAAGAAAACATTTGCTTCCTAGAATGGGGTGTTTGAGAGATGAAATAAATGAAAAAGACCAGACAATTTGGGCTGGGGAATATGCATGGTTCAATGCCATTTGTTTTAGTCCCTGCTCCCTGAGATTGCTGGAGAAGCTTCTTGTTCTTCATAGTAATGAAAGGGAAGGGTTTGTTGTTTTGTTTTGGGGTTTTGTTTTGTTTTAAAGCCATGTAATGAACTTTAGTGATTAGAAAGGTATTCTAACTTGATCCAAATTTCTAGACTCTAATTAGGACAGAAGTCTAATGATTACATGGTTATGAGTAGTGCATTCTGGGGCAAAAAAATTGCCAGAATGTAGTTCAGAGTTCATTACTCTCTGAGAAGGTCTGTAGTGTGAAGAGCTGGGGTGTGCTTTCAAAGCAGAGTTGGAGAGAACTTAAGGAATGTGTAGAGTTCACATGGGAGCTTTCAAGGAGTGCATTTCCCCTTTTCCAGCATACTGTTGATTTCAAGGAAATGAAATGGTGGAAATGAGATGGTGAAATGGGATGGAAGCATTGCCCACTTGAAAGGGTGAGGAAAAGAACTGAATTAGCAGGAAGTCAACATCCCAGGCTTTCAATATAGAAGCTCTTTATTCAGTATACTTAGTCAAATAAACCTCAGCAAGTCCAAACCTATTGCCAATGAAAGAGCAGAGCTCTCAAAGGGTCAGTCCTGCTTTTCTGCATGTGCTTTAAAAGCTGTTTGTATCTCTTTGCAGATTACTACGCCCTCTTTGGTACGATGTGCCATGGCTGTGAATTCCCCATTGAAGCTGGAGACCGGTTTCTTGAAGCCCTGGGCCACACTTGGCATGACACTTGCTTTGTATGCTCCGTAAGTAAAGCTGGTGTGCCTTTAAACAAACCCTGGCAGCAGTGCTAACCTGACCCATATGGAAGTAAGCAGCTCTAACCTCTCTCAATCTCCTGAGCCCAAACAAAAAGTGCTTTCTCAGTTATTTGGAAGGTGTGTTGCTATTGTAAGCCTTTGGCGTGGGTGTGAGCGAAGGTGTCCTGGATTGAAGCCCCATGCCCAGCACTTAACCCTCAACATTCACTTCCTTGGAATAAATTGAAGGTCACAAGGGAATGTGCCGTGTTTCCAAAGTAGCAAGAGTACTTTTGACACAGGGACACTGTAGCCAAAGTGTTGCTTGGTAATAATGTATGACCAAACAAAACCAAGAAGAGAAACCCCAGTCTCAATGAGTGGGGTTTTTTTTTCTTAAATTTTCTAACTCTGCTCCCAGTTAAACACCTGTTGTCTTAGGAAAGGTTATGCTTACACCAACCCCTGGTATTACATAGAAAGAGTATCCCTAAAAGGAAAGGTAATTCTTACTCTGAATATATTTATACATAGAACAGTACCATTATCTGGCATTCTGAATAGTTATGGCACAATTTATCCATCTGAGTTGGGTGTTCTTTTCTTTTTTTATCCCATTTCAGGTATGTAGTGACAGTTTGGAGGGCCAGACTTTCTTCTCCAAGAAGGACAAGCCACTGTGCAAGAAACATGCCCACTCTATCAACATCTGATACTTGGATCTCATCTTGTGTAACAAATGTACTGAGCAGAAAGGTTAAAATGCCCATGTTCAATAATTCGTTAAAATTATGTGTATGCAATTTTTCTAAAATGGAAGAGAGATGTGGAAATTTGCAGCAGGGATTATACCCTAATTTTTCAGAGTGTTTATCTTTTACGATTTTGCTTCATAAAAAGAAAGGTATCAGGAATTACACCCAAGCCAAACAATTAGTCTCTTTATCTCTACTCTTCGCACATTACTGTATTTCATGATTTTATTACCACATTTATCTCTATTTCATTATGAGAAATGAAGTATTTATAAAAGTAAACACCTGATATTAGAAGTCTCAGTCTTGCTGCTATTCAACAAATAAAAAAAGATTGGATTCAGCAATCCCGATCACTTTATTTTAGTGATGTTTTTAAAGTGTGTCCAGAAGTATTGCCACTAAACTCCATTCAAAGGAACTCAAAGATAAGATTATACAAAATATATGGTTCCAAAACTTATTTTTTTAAATCTGATATTCATATACAGAAAGCCTCCTACACAATTATATGTACCTGTGCCTTTGCATTTAAATTTCTGATGGGTTTGCAAGGGTCAGAGGATTTCTCAAAGCATTTAATTGACTATGCTGGTGAAAAAGAATAATTAGAAGATGCCACTTCAAAGAAAACATAAGTGAGATACTTTTCTGTTACTCATGTACTACTAGAACACTAGGTAAAACCCCCTGCTGCTGCAGGCGTGTTTGATAGAATAAAAATGTCAGATCAAATCTTAAAGGAATGGGGATTTTGACTCTTCAGTTTGCAGTCAGGTTTTGGGTAGCTTTAAGTGCCTTGGAAAGGGGAAATAGTGCTTAATCTGCAGGTAACGGGGTTTTGTATCCAGAATGTGAGATTCTGGTGTTGAATAAGGGAAACTGCTGAAGTGCAACTGAGGACATTGGTTTTTTCTTAGCACATTCTTTACCACGTAGCTCATGAGTATGTATATTGGTGGTGTGCCAGGTAGCGTACTGAAAACTTAACTTTCTTGCTCAGCTGTTATGGTTTGTATTAGTTTAGATTTTATTTTTCTCTTCCCAATGTAGGGAATGTATTGTTAAATGATATTCCATTGGTTTAAGCAGCTCAGTACCTCTCAGATCTTGCAAGGGAGCAGAGAGACAATGCTGTCATTATGCATTTGCCGTGCTCCAGATCAGCCAAGTCTGTGGCTTGATACGAGTTTTGCATCCGTACAGAAAGGCAGTGCAAGACCAGTGCACCAGCTCAGTTGCCCTTAGCCTCAAATTAGCGCTTAACTGCTTTAATTGGAGCAACTGCAGGCAGCCAGGGAGGAGGTGGTGCTTCTCTGCACAGGGTGAATTTGCTTCAGCAGAACTGCACAATAGAGAATTGGGCTCTCTCAGGACCAGAGGAGACTCCTGAAGAAAACTGAATTTACTTGCTGTTTGAGTCAACTGGGGTGTCAGAGCTGAATTGTTAGTCTTTAGTGCTCTTTTTAGTAGACATTGAAAATAACCATTTACTGGTTTCATTGTTGTGGGGAAGGGGATTTTTTTACTGATTTGATGGATAGTTTTATCCATAAAACCGTGGATAAAGCAGTCACCAAAATTTGCCATGGTTGAATAAATCAATTGTAATGAGGAACATCAACAAAAGAGGAGGAAAGAAAACCAAAATTGCTGTACTGAAATCTGAAAAAATATTTGGCTTCTTATTAATTCAGTGAGACAGGCTTACGTTGTGGGGCTGTTTCACTTTATTTCCTGAAGTTGTTTTTATTCAATATTACCACATTTCTTTTTTAACTTCCAGTGGTACAGAAGAAATTTGGTAAATTTGGTGAATGTTGGTAAATAAGAAGAAATGTGGTGGTACGGTATAAAGCTGTTTAAAATGTTTACACTCTTGTAGATGTACCCTTTTGTGAGTTTGGCTGAAAAACAGAAGGGTGGAAGCAGACTGGACAAGATACTGGACAAGCCAGGTTGCTTTTAAAATTAAGTGGAATGTGGAGAAATGAAACCTATGGCCTAGGTTTCAGTGGAGTTTTATTGCACATGTGTGAGGAAAGGGGGAAATGCACAGGAAAAGGCATTCCGCAATTTCTGCAATTCAAACCTTGCAATTTGAACGTAGGATAAAAACTTCTCAGTTTGTCATTGTCCTTAAAATCCAATTAAATTTTGTTTATCCTCATAATTTTAATTGGAATTTAATTTTTTTAATCTATGTGCTCTAGGGTTCGAAATTTTGAAGTTGCTAATGAATTTGAGGACAAAAGCCTGAAGGGCTCCAAGAGAATTGCTTCATGTAACTGCTTTGCCTCTAATTTCTGCTTTTATCTATTTGTTTAAAATTTTAAAGGAAGCATAGAGTCACTGATAGATGATGAATATTTAATGGCTTTACCAAATTATATAAATCAATTAAAAGGAACATAATTTTTATCATTATTTTAATAAGTGAGATTTTAGTAGAGCACTTTATAATAATGCCATATATCTCACTGAATATTTATTACATTTTTATTGTTGTTGTTAAGAACTATTTCATCCTGGTATTATTTTGTTTTATTTGTAAGCCTACCTTTACATCTAGAATCTTTTGGGGTCTGAGTGTTATGTGTTTGAATATTCTTCTTTCTACATGCACACATTGAGAGACATAAGTATATATGTGTATTTGAATGCAGACTTGACATAACAAAAAATCATTTGGGGATTTTGTGAGATTCCCGACTGTTTCTCACACAACACATGTACAGCATTCATGTTATGAGGGAGAGTTAGAGAGTTTGGACAGATATATTAGTAACCTAACTACTGTAGATCTTTGCATGCATTTTCAGTCAGTCCTTTTTTCTTCTAAAACTGTCTGTGAGAGAATTTGGCTTAACTCTGTTCGAAGGTAGAATGTCTTTATAAGTGAATAATTGATCCATGATGACAGCTTCATTATGTTGTAATGAAATAATTCAGGATTGCATATAAATACAAATGCTTAATATAACAATATAACTTAAAAGCAGGAGTTGAGTTGTGGTTCAGTGGGTGTTGTGGTCTATTAATTGTGTACCTATTTCTTCACAGAGCTACTTGCATCATCTAGCCATGTCAGCCGCTTTGCAAACATTGTTTTATGCTAAACTACCAACTGTTAAATCCTGGTGATTTCTTTGCTTGTGTTTAATAATCTTTGGCATTAAATTTTGGCTTTTCACATTTGCAAATTTAATTGTAATTGAAAAACATAACAAGCAAATAAACATTACTCAAAATGTAAAATGCTCTGTCTTCAGTTATTTTATGGTGGCTGAATATTTTCTTTTCCTGAATCATAGCCAGTAAAGGTAAGCCACGATTGTACACATGAATAGATGGCATTTGACCTGCTCATTCTTCAGGTTTTGTGATTTTTTTTAGCTTTGTTTTACAGGGAAGGACCAGGGGGCCCTGGTGACACCAAGGTGATCATAATCCAGTGATAACTACTCTGAGACAAGAAAGACCACCAGTATCTTGGGGTCCATTAGGCAGAGCATTTTCAGCAGATGGGAGAAGTTATCCTTCTTTGCTCAGCCTTGGTGAGACTCAGCTGTACTGGAGTAAAAAGCAAGGAAGATGATGGGGGCATGGAGCATTTGTCATAAAAGGAGAGGCTGAGAGAGCTAGGACTGCTCAGCCTGGAGAAGAGGGAATCCAGGGGAGAGCTCATCAAAGTGTATAAATACGTGGATAGGGGAGTCAAGGAAACAGAGCCAGGCTTGGTATATAGTCAGAGGACAACTGTGACAATGTGGAGTACAACTGAGGACAATGTGGTAAACATTGGCATGGGTTGCCCAGAGAGATTGTGGAGTCTCTCTAGTTGGAGATACTCAAAACCTGACTGGATCCAGACCTTGGACTAGTCAAGGTCCCTTCCAGCCTGGGAGAGTCTCTGATTCTTCATCTTTTCTCAAGATGGCTGGAAAGGTATACATTCTGTGTTGAACTGTAGAATATGTAACAATGTAAAACTTACATTGGCCAATTACTATTTATTTGCTATCCTTTCTCCATTGTACTGCCTCTCTAGAATACTTTGCACTGCTTCTCTGGAAGGCTTTGATATTTTTCCTAAGTTGACACTGTCCAAGGAAATGGCAGGCATTGTCTGTTACTGGGCTTAGCCTTGACATGCAGCAGTCTCTGTTTTCACAGTGAGGTACTTAACTGTCTGGTCTAACATGGCCAATTCCTTCATGATAATACCAGTCTGGTAAGAATCCCCATAGCTGAGCATCTCTTAAACAGGCAAATGGTCTGTTGTTTTTTACCTTTATTTACACAGGCAAAGGAAAACACTGCACACAGCTCCATAAAATTTAGAGGCAACTTTACAGAAAACTTGCCTCCCCTTCAGTGTTTAGGCTATGAGAGAGACAAACGCAAGTCTATTTGCAAACAGTACATTAAGCTCCAGAAGCCAAATTTTTAAAGGCATGAAGTATGCATTTGACGTTTTAATGGCAAAGGTTTGGTTTCTATCAATCACAACGTCATGTAACATTAAAATGCACCGCCCAAGGAAAAAAAAAGAGATCTGTCATTCATTCATTAAGATGCTGTAATCCAGTGTAAGATTTATAGGCTTAAAACTCAATGGTGTGTTTTCACAATAAATCCACTTTCACTGCTCAGCACAGAACAAACCTCTCTGTCACTCAAAATATTTGCTGTTCAAAATGCCCTATATGAAATCTTCAAAGAGTTTCTCACAAAATTGCATATAAATCCTTTTACCAGGAAAGGCCTAATTTAGGTTCAGGTTTTACTTTCTTGGGACATTGGTTAATATCTTGAGCTCAGACAAGATCTTGGTTATATCAGAAACACATAGGGCCTAATTTATTATTAGCAGTCTGGTGTTAATTAGGGGGAATTACCAGATATAGTTTGCTTGATGGAAATTTATTATGGTATCACACTTTACTGATGGTGAAATAGGAGTCACTGAAAGAGTGCAGCTCCTTCTCATAACCAGCTAATTAATAAGGTGCCAAAATTCCTCTGAGAAGGGTTTGGTCCTAACTATGGGAACCTCACAGAGCAAATGGTTCCTATGCAGTGTTTAAAATTTAAAAGGGGAAAAGAGAGATGAGAAAAAGTTGCCCAGCAGAAGTCTCAAAAGTGGTATGGCTTTTTCTTGAATTTATGACAGAAAATATTTAGCTGTGTTTCCAAGCTCATTAAAGAATGGCTTTTCTCAGACAGAAAAACAACAGCTAGTTTATAATCTCGTTTGGTATGCTTGAACTCAGTTTTCAGTTTTACTTGTGCATACTGCACACTACAGCTTGTAATTTTATGAATTGGGCTTATAATGAGCTTTTATATTACTCTTTATTGCTTTGCTTAATGGTCTTTTTCATTATCATTTGCCAGGAGAGTTGAGGTTGGCTTAGAGAGGAAACTGAAAAATAGCACAAATCTCTGATAAGCCCCAATCTATTTTATACGTGGCAGTTTGGGGATAGAAAACGAATGTGTCGTTAGAGATCTCATGAAAGTTGTGTGAGAAAGGCGTGTTATAATAAGATGAAGTGAAAGCAAAAACATCTCTAAAGAAATTTAAAATCACCACACAAAAATTTATGCATAGCTGATTTTTTAAAGAATACTTAAGATGATAGGTTGTGCAGTTGTAATAAAGCACTTTTGTATTTGCACTGGAAATACTTTGAACTATTGAAAAATATCCAGCATTTTGAATGTGCTTTACAAGCTTTATCCTGTACTGTGAGACTAAGGATTGTGTCATTGTGCTCTGAGTAATATTCACCCTTTCCATAGATCACAGTTGTTTCCTGTTCTCCTGCCTTTGCTTTGCTTTTTCTTACTGCTGGGCAGTGCCGTTGTTTGTTTTAAAATACTTCATTACAAGATAATCCTGTCAGGTGTGTCCCTTATTTCTCTTTGTGATGTATCAATGAAATGTCAAATATTCCTTTGGTAAATGTAAACTTGCTCTAAATTTTGGCGTGCTTTTTGAAGGGTCCAGTTTTCCCACCCAGAAGTTTCTGCTGGAAAAATAACTCTAGATACTAGACCAAAATGGTAATTATATCCCACATAAAGTCCCTTGAAATCCATCATGCAAAAGGGAAACACATGAAAACAAGTAAAGGGCCAAAATCATGGATAACCCAAACAGTGCAACCTCATGGATTTCAACTTAACTCCCCTCCAAGTTAAAAATTACTGGTATCAAAGGAACTTTGATTTTATGCCTATATTTGTCCAATGAGCAAGTTCAGAATTAAGGATTTGTTCCTTGATTTTATCAGGAGTTCCTTTTACCTACAATCCAGTCGTGGATTTACACTTGGCTTTGAACAACCACAGTGAAGTTAATCTGCTGTGTAACTTTTTTATCACACTTGCTACCCATGGACAATCAGCAGAGGATTACTGGGAAATTCAGACAAATGTTACCTGGAGAAGAAAATAGGCTGGATTTTCTTTGAAATAAATCAGTGTCTATAAGCGGAAGTTAATTGGTGCTACAATAAGGCTGAAAATTTGTCTAAATCTTGCATGTTATTTTTTGATGCTGCTTTTTCCTTTTTTCCAAGTAGGTGTCTGTGGTGGCAGTTTCTGAGTGTGCTCTGATGAAGCCTATGATAGTCTATACCCAAAAAAAGGCTTTTACAAAGCTGTAGAGCTTTGACTTAAGTTTCCTAACACCATATTCATCTTAAAGGCAGTTGCATGGCTGTAAGTAGGAGAATCTTGTATTTTTCGGCTCTAATTTCTGTGGTAATTAGCATTCAAGGATTGTGGTGTCTTGTGGGAGCACTGCATCACTATTTATACAACATGGTGTATTACCATGAAACTGGGAGTTATAATTTGGAATGTGATGGGAATAATGTGGTGATCTTTGCTCTGCTATACAAAGGGTGCAAGCAGCTAAATGAAAATCAGTATGTGGGAGCTGTGGATTGCCGTCTGCATCCAGAGCTCAGCTTCTTCCTTGGACAGGTCCTGGCAAAGTAAAACAGTAGGCAGGAGCTGAGGATTCTCCAAAGGGGAACCTAAGGGGCACACAGACCCTGCAGCCTCATGGGAAGGCACTTTTCCCTCGCTATCCTACATTTATATTCATCACCAAATGTGCACATTTTTTTTCTGCCAGTTTTTTTCTCTGAGGTCAAATAGCTTTTTTTCTCTTCATGATGTACACGAGCAGAAGTAAATCCTTTTTTGTCATCAGCTGATCGGAGGCTGCCCAGAGGCTGAAGTGAGATTTGTTTTACTTTGCAGTGCTGGCTGTTGCTTCAAATTACACCATCCCATTCTGTGCTGTCTGTAGGTAGCAGCCCTATCTCAAATTCCCCCAGGGCTTTGCATCTCTGAACTTCTTCCAGCTCTTGTCATGGCCACCTCTGCTAAAGTCCACTTGGAGATTTTGCACAGCAGCTCTTTGGGGCTGTGAGAGCAGAATGCACCTTGAGCTGCTGCAGCCCTTGTGCAGTACCATAACTTGAGGGAGGGATGAAATGGATTGCAAAACCTCACCTAGTCATAACATTAAGTTTTTTGTGTATCGCTATATGTGAAGTAAGAGCCTCTACTCTCCAAATGCAGTTTAAAATGCTGTTTAGTGAGGCACTAAGTGCCAAAGCTAAACCATGTCTCTGTGCAAGGGGGCCTCCAGCTGCTTAGGAAGCTGACACATTTCTGGAAGCTTTTTGGTGTGGTTCATGGATAAACAAATCCATTGCTTCTTTGGGCCAGTGGATTATGTAGTATCGGGATTTCTCCCGATAACTCCGAGGGTCTAGCTAGCGGAGTCATGGCTTAATAAAATAGCGAGACGGCTTCCCAGGATATGCTTTGTAAAATAAAAGTTTTAATAACAGCAAAAATAATAAATGTTACAAAATGAAAAGAGATAAGCTGAGCACAGTGTACCAAGCACAGCTACACAGGCTAAGGCACTCCCAAAAAGCCTCGTGTACCCTTATGCAGGCCCTTTAGTACTCGATGGTCTAGGTGGGCTTTTTTGGCTCTTGGCCCAATGAGATGGACACTAGACTTTGAGGTGCACTTCCAAAGCCCTATCACTGTGTCTGTGCTGGGACTGAGCTAATTACAGCGAGCAGGCTATAGAAAATTCTAGCTTCACTTCCTTATATGGAAACACCTGCTCGGGTACAGAAATGCACGACTACATCTCACCCTGTAAAATCATATTAAAAAAAGAAAAAAAAAGAGAAATAGTTACTTTGAAAAAATTCTCACTTTTGTTCATAATTGTGATTGTGTCAATAACTTATTGTTATTTAACAATTTGGTTTATAGTTAAGCTGTAGTTTTATGGATTATAAAATTTTAAATTTGGTACTTTCTTTTTATTAGCCAATCTTTTAAAATTAATATTTAGTCTCAAATTACATATGAATCTTATTTTACTTTTTGTTTGGGGAGATTTTTTCAAGTGAACTATATTTTCTTTTTCTTCTGCATAAAGATTTGATAATAACTTTTAACATACAACAACGAAAAATTTTGACATGACAATAATAACTTCAAAAATTTTAACAGTGCAACTTTTATAAAACTTAAGTCTCTGCTTCAAATGTATTTCAGTGTCTATAGTGCTGGGTTGTGTCAGAATGCAGAAGTCCTCTTGAAGCTACCATCTGCGGTCATCTAGCATCTTTGGTGTGTTCTTCTTCAGGTGTGCTCTGCTGCTCTTTTATCTGCTGCAATTGCGGCTTCACATTCTTTGCAGGGATCTTTCTTAGACTCTGTACCTGTGGAGACAAACAAAACCTCTCTCCCTGCCATAAAGGACAGGCTCTAAAATTTGTCTTGTTTTCAGAATTTTTATGAATATGAGAGATTAAAAAACATATATATAACTTTGTTCAACCTTTCTATAATAGAAAGCACTACACCCTCTCCCATTTTTATCTTTTAAAGAGCATTTTTAGCTATTTGGGTGCTTTTTAACAATAGATTGGCTTTTGAATGAAGTAGTTATAATATGTGGTAGATTTGATATGTTGAAAAACTTCTATAATTTTAAGAACTGTACATTTAGGAATGAGAAATGTTTACAAGAGATGTTTTAATTGTCTTCTTTGGTCTTTTTCTCTTTTATGTGTTGAGGTAGAACATACTTTAAAAAGTGTGTGGTTAGACAAGTGAATTTGTTTGAATTGTTTAAATGGTTGATATTGCATGATACTTGTTTTTAATTTTGAGGGTTAACTTTTGTTGCTATTGATGGCGTAGTTAGTGTTTGGTAGTTTGGGCATGGTTGCACAATTGTCTTAATTTGATTTTGAGATATATGCGACACTTTTTACAAGAGCTGATGTATTTTGATGTATGGTTAAAAGTTTGCTGTTACATTGCTATTTTTTATAAAACTTAGGAGTTTAGTGTTTGCTTTAACATGTGACACAATACAGTTGCTGTTGAGAAAAAAGGAAAAAGATTAGTATTTTAATGTGAATTTTACAACTGATTAGAACTTTTTCTTGAGAGGTCTTTGCTTCTTCTATTAAACTTGTAACATAAATTTGTAAATATAAAATATGAACTTTGAAAAACATGTAGACAGTTGTTCTTTTTTGGTTTTGAGATATAGTTTTTAGACTTTCTTAAAATTTGATTTTTATTTTTTGGTGTTAGGATTTTACTACATGGTTATGAGATTTTAGATTTTCTTGACTTATTTATAAAACGAATTGTTTTTAGAGGTGTATGAATTTTGAAAGGTTTTCAATTTAATTATAGAGATGAATTTAATAATTAGAGATTTTTTTTTGTAATATTTATACGGGCCATTTTAAAAAACTTTTGAATTTTGAATTAACTATTTCAATTAAAGATACGAGCAAGCAAAATATTTTTGCAGAATCTTTTCCTGTAAAGGAAAAATTATTTAGGAATTAGCTTTTATAATTAGTTTGGAATATAAATTTTTGGGCAAGTTATTACAATCTTCTTGCTTAAATGACAAAACAGAAAAGAAAAACCTTTTGTTTTGGAATTACTTGGTAGTCTTTTTCAGATCTTAATGAAAAAATTAACTTATAAAGTTCTGGGTTTCTTGTTAAAACTGCAAAATAAAAGAATAGGTCAGGGTTTTAAGGTATTTTGAGCTTGCTGCTTTGGTGGATTCTTGTGGTGGTTTTCATGACAGTCTTCTTTTGGACGAAGTCTACTTTGTATCTTGGCTGCTGGAATTGAACTGTTAGTTGTCTCTGTTCTGTTTTCTTGGAGGGTTTTAGACGATGATAAACTTTCACTGCTTCAGTCTTGCTCTGTCCTTGTTTTTGTTTTGTTTTGGTCTCCTGTCGCCAGAGCCGGGCTGGCTCTGGGGTGCTGGTTTCTTTCTTTATCTTGTGCCAGGGATCTATGCTGGCTGATGAATCCTCTGAATCATCAGAGAAACTGCAGGGCGTGTGGGAAACCTTCTGATTTTTCATCGGAGTTTGTTTACATTTCTCCGGCATGGGCGCCGCCATCTTGGGGGTGGCGAGTTCCGGGATGTCACATCCGGTTCCCACGCTCGTCACAGCCAGGGCGTGTCTGTCCAGGCTGTGGGTGCCAACCCGGGGCGGTGCCCGAGGCTTGGGACCGCCCATGGAGGGGGAGCCTCCCGTGCTGGAGTGGGAGGAGCTGAGCGACACATCGGATGGGGCGTGCCGCAGGGTCGGGCTGTACTGAGCCCGCCCACGTGGAGCTACAGTTTCTGCCTCAGAGATGGGGAGAATTCCACGTTTTAAATTGTTCTGTGAGCTCGCGCTTTCAGGGCTTTGTTCAAAACTCGCGCGCTCAAAATTAACGGTCCGGGATCGCCTGAATCTCGTACTGGGTGACTGAGGGAGTGGGGAGGGCGGTTGGAATGGAACCTTTGCCTGCTTGGCCACGGCTGGTACAGGTCCCACTCCGGGGGACTGAGGACGGCTCGGGGAAGGGCTTTGAGTCCTTCCCTGCCTGCTTCTCGGGAGTAAATCAAACCGGTTTTTTCTGGGACTTGGGGGATCAGAACTTGGATTTTTATTTTCACGTCTAAGGTGAGCAGGAGCCTTTTTGCATTTTACTTTCTGGGCTCCTTTTTTATCGTTGCTTTTAGAGGCTTTTACCAAAGTTTCTCTTTCTGCAGTTTCAAGTGTTTTTTCACTGCTGAGCCTTTCACCTTCTTCTGTTACAAAGTCTAACACAGTTTTAAAGATGGGTCTTAATTTTAACACAGATTTTTTCTTTGAATTATACAACTTCAATCTTATTTTGTCCCAAAATTCCACTGTTACTGTTTCAGCTGTATTAGTGTCCGGAAACTTTTTATAGACCCATTTCACAAGTTTTTTAAGTTCTTTCCTCTCAAACTTATAGTCTTGAATAGTCAGTTTATAATTAAAATAACAAAAGGTGTCTCGCTGTTCTACGGATTGCCGGGTCCCCATTATCACTCACCAGAATGGCTCTTGTGATCCCCCGGCAGCTCTTGGTTTGTCTCCGACTCTATCAGGTCACTCGGTGATTAGCTGTTCTGTCTCCAGCTCTGCTAGACTGCAGCTTCTCTCTTCTAAAGAGTAATCCACCTTGTACCAGAATCGGTGTCCGGCAAAGACCCCCTCTCACCGGTATAGGGGTTCAGTCAAAAGGCTCTCTCTCAGCCTTTTTGACCCAAAGATGTGGTTTTATTTTCACGACCAAAAAAACCACCACGAGCTCGCTTTTAAAAAAACGAAAACTAAGAGCAAAATGGCCTAGCTGAACATGAGGGCTCTGTCAGCAAACTTCGATTCAGTTACCCTAATGTAGGGTCCCTGTTCGGGCGCCATTTATCGGGATTTGTCCCGATAACTCCGAGGGTCTAGCTAGCGGAGTCATGGCTTAATAAAATAGCGAGACGGCTTCCCAGGATATGCTTTGTAAAATAAAAGTTTTAATAACAGCAAAAATAATAAACATTACAAAATGAAAAGAGATAAGCTGAGCACAGTGTACCAAGCACAGCTACACAGGCTAAGGCACTCCCAAAAAGCCTCGTGTACCCTTATGCAGGCCCTTTAGTACTCGATGGTCTAGGTGGGCTTATTTGGCTCTTGGCCCAATGAGATGGACACTAGACTTTGAGGTGCACTTCCAAAGCCCTATCACTGTGTCTGTGCTGGGACTGAGCTAATTACAGCGAGCAGGCTATAGAAAATTCTAGCTTCACTTCCTTATATGGAAACACCTGCTCGGGTACAGAAATGCACGACTACAATGTAGATTTGCATAGATTTCATATCCTCCTCTATAATATTAACTGCATGAGGATCTGATCTCCCCTTTGTCATTTTGTCAGTGCTGCCTTGTTTGGAATTCCTGTCCATCTGGAAGGACACCCTGCTCCTTCCCTGGCCATGTGCTCCAGCTGTGTTTTGAAATGGCTCTTCACTGCTGGGTACCACAGCTGGTTGATGGGGATGCTGGAGGAGTGAAACCTCACCTTGTGCAGTCTCAGGCAACTCTGGCCAGGCTGGTGTCTTGGACCATGGACAGAGGAAGCATGCAGGAGCTTCTGCTTTTCCCTCCTTGTCCAAGTTTCCTTCACCTGGAGCCTGTCCCGCCCCAGCAGGCTCTCATGAAGCAGCATAGAGATGGGGCCCTGAAAGGCATATGGGATGAACCTGGAGAACGTTTTAATGCACCCAGCATTTTCAGTGTTTGGGAGTGAAGGACACGGTTTAGCTCAAAGAAGTGCATTTAATCATAGAGAAAATGGGACAAGAACCACACAAACAAATACTTATCCATTAGTGTGCTCCCTGTTCCTCACCAAAGAACTTAGTCATGTGATCGTCTTATGTGAGCCCAATATGCTGCATATTAAAGCTATTTTCTCTAATTATACATAGTTTGATGTTCATAAATAACAAAAATAGTGTATATTTACTTTAGTTTTGATCCATCAGTTTTTTGGGTGCTTGTTCATCTGAGTTCCAGGATGCTTAAAAATTAGGATCTACATCTCAGTCAAAACATGCCATGCAGGCAGTGAGAAATGCTGTGGAAAACTGGAGCATGCAATAACCAGAGGCCGTATGCAAAAAGGACTGAATTGGCACCATCTTCTACCTACAAGGGTCTTACTTTGTCAATATAATCCATATAGCAAAGACAAATGCTGTTTTGTTTATATCAATGCACTTGGTCTGATTCAAATCTCAAACTTTTAGAGGTTTGAGATGTAAAAGTAAATCCAAGAGAATATTTGTTAGCAGTGAAGGCCAAGCACAGCAGTCAGTGATATGACCTGAGTAGTGTAAAATCTACAGGGCTTGTGTCTGTGCAGCTACAGAAATGAAGGCCTGTCATGGTTTTACCCCAGCCAGCAACTAAGTAGCATGCAGCTCCATGAAAAAGAGCAAATAGAGATGGAGAAGGAATTGATGATCCTGGAGAAGAAGTGGTGCTGACAATTCAAGCAAAACAGATCAGAGAGGAGATTGCTTTCAGGTGAGGTAAGCTAAATATTTTGCTTTTTTTCCTAATAACCACCTCCCCCAAGCTTAGACAGAAGCCTTTGCTTCACTTTTGTCGTAAGATAAATTAGCCAGAGATATTAAGCAAAATGTTTATTTTGTATTAATTCCAGTAAGTCTGGTTTTAATTTTCTTTCTTTTGTTATGGTTGTCATATGGATAACACTCTGCATATGTATGCACTGAATAGAAAGCCTTATGTTCTGCCTCAAAGAGGTAAAACACAAAGCACAGCCTGCAGCCCTTCTCTCATTCCTGGTCACTGGTTTCAGACAGAGTAACTCCATTACAGCACTCTGGGATTTGTGGCCTGGGATTTGGACAGGGAAATGCCTGCCGGAATAAGGCAGAGACTGCAGGTAGCACTGTGCTTGTTATAAGGACAGTGTGCCTGGAACCCAGCAAAGCCCTGAAGCATGTGCTTCCTCTTAAACATGTAAAGAAGTCCCTTTGAAGATAACTGCTGTATTAGGCTTTGACTTCAAGCAGTTGTCACAGGCGTGTTTAAAATAATATTTGTAAGGCAAGTTTATCAATGTTTATATTCCTAACCAATTTTTTTTAATTATTATTGTTTTGAAATTGAGCAGGCTTCTCTTGCGTGCAGATCCAGGCAATCTGCACATTTTCTAAGCTACTCACATTTGTCATTACATGTAGAAGGTGGGTTTTATCAAAATGATTCATAACAATATTACACTGCATGGCTGAATTTGAGGATGGTAACAAATATAAGTGATTGTGAATCAGTACAATTGCTTATGTGATTCTAGTTCTAGTGTAAATCTTCTAAAAGTCATGGCTGCCTGAGAGCCAGCAAATGGCAATTTTTGCTTCTGGACCCCTGACATATTTAGTATTTGAAATGATACAGCTCAGAAGAGCTGCCCTCATTGGGACTGTGTTGTGCTGCTGCTTCCCAGGTCAGTGTCCATGTGCCATGCACCCTGAGGAGTAACAGAGCTACCCCCAAATCAGGAGCAGTGACCTCTCAGTTCTTGTGGCATGAAGGTCAAATCTAAACCATGTCACTGACCCACACCTGGGCAGATTCAAGCTAAGGGAGTTTTATGCTGGAATTAGAGGAAGAAATAGATATTTATAGATGATGTGAAGAGAAAATAGGCCATCTGAAGCTTTTTATGTTTGCTTCTGTTGCAGACACAGCAGCAGAGACAGGAACTGTTCAATTGCCACAGGGCTTGGCCTAGATGGCTGCAACTGCTGGTAATCATTGCATCTTTTATAAGAAAGCAGCTGCTGTTTTTCTAGGGGTTATCTTAAAACCCCTGGTGTTTTGTCAGAGTTTCCCCACTTGAGCTGAAGAGGTTTTTCCATGCATGATATCCTTGGCTTTGTTCAACTGGCAGACGTGGTTTTCCTTCTGCAGTGCCATGGACAGGCCAAAGGCAGTGCCATGGAAAGGAGTACAACAGGACCAAGTGGCCAAGCAGCCACTTACCTGTCAGGAATTAGACCAGCTTCATGCAGGAGAGTTGGCTTTAACTTCTAAAGCTCCGTGTGAGAATTGCACTGTGTGCTAGAAACCTGACACCTGCAGTTTTATAAGTGAGTCTCAGGTGCCCCCCAATCCTCTAGAGCACAGTAAGAAATAAAAGGTTTACAGAGAAACTTAATTCAGTGGCAAATTATTCTAACAAAACTGATATCCCAGTTTTTGCTGGGATAACTTGCCAACTGTGGCATAAAATCTTTGCAATAAGGCAAGGAAGGACATGGATGTCTTCAACAAAACTAGGTTCTGTAGCTGTGGTTCCTAGTTCATGACCACCTAAGGTCAGACCAGCCCCATCACCTTTATCATGCTTGCATTTCAAGGGTAGTTCAGGCTGCCAGTGCTGTTTTGTGGTGTCCCACCTTCTCTTCTCCCTGGGGAAAGCATGAGGAAGACAGATGCAGGTGCTTTGTAAAGGAGAAAGGAGAGAGGAAATGTTTTCATCTTTGCATAGCTCACCTAAAGATACTCTCCAAGAACACCTCTTCAGAAATGAGATAATATTACAGTGCCTTTGCACACAGAATAACTGAAGGGAATTTATTTAATTGTGAAGGCCAGAGACTGTGGAATTGAAAAAGGTTTGGTGTTTCTTTCTGAAGAGACTACATGAAAAATTGCTGTATAAATTATATGTAAAATTATATTATCTTACATTTGCTAGAATTTGGAACCTCTCTAATAGGTACCATCTGTCTAACTTACAAATGTCAGAGCCCTTCCCAGCATATTTCACCTGTACTGTATTTAATATATGGCACTTACACATAGCCAAAATTACCCTTGCTAAATAAGTTTCAGCAGGAATTTACAGCCCTTGTCTTCTTTACAAGAATAGTTCACACTGGCATGTGGCATGAGTTTACCCAAGTGGACCAAGATGAAGGGAAGTGCTGCCTCAGATCTTGATATGATTATTTGCCCATCTGTGTAGTTCTTCTTTGAATATTGCCAAGATAGGAAATATAAAGTGGCTTAAAAATGTCAAAGTCTTTAATTAAAAAGTATGCAAAATGGTGACGTCTGAAGCTAGTATTACGGGGGAAATAAAAAGAGAAACAAAGTGTAGGTAAGGACTTTGATACGGTTAGTCAAATGCCACTGGAGCCAAAACTCAGGCTCTGAGGGTACTTCAAGGAAAGTAGTTAAAGTGATGGTTGGGCTGCCTGCTTGCTGGGTGCCAGGTTTGTCAGCCAAGTATGGGGCTTTTTCTTTCAAAACACTAACACTGAGAAGCTGGAATGAGAGAGGCGGTTGGGATGTGTGTGGCATCTCCTGGGGTTCCCTCTCTGCATGTCCTTGGGCAGAGTATGAGCCAAAAAGGAGCACATCCACTCTGCCACAGAGCAGCTGTGGCTGAAGCCAAGGCCTCAGGAGAGATATTTCTGTAGTGTCCACAGCTTTGGTCAGCTTTAGGAGCCAAGGGAGCAGGGCGGGTGGGAGCAGCCTGGCTACGATTGCCATTACAGCAGTGAACACTTCAGTCCTGTGCTCTCGCCTGTGCCCTGGCCTCAAAAGCAGGGCAGGAGCAACACACTCGTCCCCTTCCCCACCAGTGCCTCCCCACCTTGCACCAGGGTGGCTATCCCTGCTCCAGGGCAAAGGAAATATGCCCCAAAAGGCAGGAAGGTTAGCTCAGCTGTTGCTTATAGCCTGCAATCTCTGTTTATGACGGCGACTGTATTGGGAGTTTTCTTGGAATATGTGGTTATAAATGGTCATGGCAGTTCTTAGAAATATCATTTCAATTCCCTGTGCTCGTAACAGATGCCAGTGTATTCAGGCTCTGATCACACTTTCCAACCTTGCCCTCATCTTGGAGGCACTCCACTCCCTTCGTTCCCACAGACAAAAGATGCTGGGCTGTGAAATGCAGGGAGCAGTGATCTGGCAGATGAATGAGGTTTGTCATACACATTTCAACACTTGTCACATCTCCCAGGAGATGCTTGTTACCCAGCATGGAGTGACTGCATTTGAATGCAACACCAAAGGACAAATCTGCCCCTTCAAGTACTCAGCCTGCAAACATCCTGTGCTGGTCCAAGAGAATGGTGACTTCTTTGTTTGTTTCTATAGAACCAAATGGATTTGATGGGAGCCTATCTGAAAGCAATCCAATTAACTGTGGCTCTTTGAGTAGAAAAGGGGGAATTGAGAGGGATATCACGCTTTTTTTTTTTTTTTTAACTAGCAGTTTGCAGTCACTTTCTTTAGATACCCTCTTTCCTAGCTGATATTTCCTCTGATGTATTCCGCTGCAGAAGTGGATCATTTAAGTGAGTTTTATGTAAGTCCTCTTGGCCCTCTTACAGTTCTCTGCATGTTTCAACATATTCCACTGTTAAAAATTTTAAAAGTAGGTGGGGAAAGAGGAAATTTCTGGTTAATATATAACAATTTCTGAAGTCAATGTGCCTGGACTCAATTTTTCAGGGCATTTTTCCAGACATCTAATGATGCCAGAAAATAAAAATAGCCAACTAGCAGGACCTTTCCTAAAACCTCCTCTGCAACACAGCAGAAGTTTCATGACCCTCATCAGGTCCTTTTCTGCTATCACTGGGGAGAAACAAAACACCATCACAAGTACACAGGAAAGAAAATTAAAAGTGCTATATAAAACTGCTATAGATGATGAAGTTCTTATAGCAGAAAGAGTTGAAGTTAATATGTGATTTTTTTGTAAAATCAGAACAGTCATCGTTGACTAAATGGTCTAGCTGAGCTTTGCTTTTTAGAATAGTGGAAATGTCAGCTGAGCAATTGTGTTTGTTCACAGCAGGCCACAGGGAGAGCAGCAGGCTGGGGTCTCACACCAGGCTGGTGCTGTTATTATTGCTATTACACACTCTGTGGGCAAATAAAGGTACATCTGGAACCAGGGTATGCAGTCCCAGGCGTCTCAGGTAGGTTAAGATGCAACTGTTGAGAGAAATATCTTGGTTTTGTAAAAACACTCTATTCATTTACAAATATATGTATTGTGGATCACAAATACAAAAGCCTCACACTGATAATTTTTATAAAGTTCACCTAATGAAAAACCAAATGTGTGAAAAATGAAAATATAATTGGATGGGGATGTTTTTCAGTTCTTTTTCGTTCTCTTGCTTTTGAGGTTATATAGTAAATGATTGCACATCTTGAAAAGAGTGTGACTTATGGATTAGCCCTTGAGATTAATAGCACTGTATTATCTTATTGAGATATTGTGTTGCTCAGAGAGGTTGTGTAGTCTCCATTCCTTGAAGTTTTTGAGTCTCAATTGAATCTCTGAATCCCTGAGCCACTTGGTGTGCCCTCAGTTCTAGCAGGAGGCTAGGCCAGACACTTCAGCAAGTGCCTTTGAAACTGAATTATGCTGTGATCCTATCAAGAAGACAAAGAATTATAATTTTAATTTCACACTTTCAAGCAAAATCTTGTGTGTTTGTTTGCAAGAAATGCTCTCCTTGATGGAAAGGGAGGACTCAACTGGATTAATATATAATTTTGCACACTTTCCAGAAAATGTTGCTGAAAATACTGTATCAAACCACCTTCTATTTCAGTAATAGTCTTCTATGATTTTAGGTGAGAATGAAAATATTACAAAATGTGGAAATTAAATAAATGACGAAACACAAGAGTGGCTAATGACTGAGTAGCTTGGCAAATGAATTAACAGGACAGTGTGAGCTGTATTAGCTTAGCAGGCTGAGCTGTGTGTATTAACGATAATACTCCATGCAGGATCAGCATTATGAGCTCTTCAGTTATTGCTATGGCAGAACAGCCAATCTGCAATAATTCCAGGTTCACCTCATTCATCCTACCCATGATTTACCCCAGCTGCCAAATGTTACCTATGAAATTCTTACTCATGTCTACATTCTTATTCCTGGTTTGGCTGGTAAGAAACTATCTGTGCTGCTAATCCTTATTATACTCTTTTCTTCCCCTGTCAATTATTTTGTGTTGTTATTACTTACATGATTCCAACAACATGCCTGGAGAAAAATGGATGTATAAGAGACCCCATCTGAAATCTTATGCTTGTGCCATTCATAGTATTTCAAACTCTTCAGGAAAATATTGTTTCAAAATATTGGCCCAAGCTGTTAGAATGAGTATAGGGGAGCTGCTTACTCTTGCCTCCATGTGTGTGTACATCTTGTTTTAACCTGATTCCAGCCCTACATAGCAATGTTCATGGAAAACTCCACAAAGGTCACATGCCATATGTTAGCTTAGCAGCTGAAGGATGCATACATTCAACAGCAAGAGAAAAATTAAATTAGGTAAAGGGAAAAAATGACTATTCCATGATTTAAAATCACTTAGACCTCAGCTGTTTTGGGTTTGAACACAAGAAAATGAAACTATATGGGCTTTATGTGAAATCTCTTCCATCTGTTTCAAATAGGAAGCCAAACTTTTTGTCGTGTGGTTAGATATGAATTTTTCAAACATGTTTTTCATAGATCCTTTCTGAGTTTATTGTGACGCCTTCCAGAGGTCACGGTACAAGTCACTGTAAATAGATTAAATTACCATTCCTGTACAAAGAGAGGAGGGTACACAGTCACTGGAGTAATCCCAGTCTGACTTTCCAACCTTTTGTGGTTGTTTCAAATAGCAAAGTGAAAATTTTCATCTGTGTTTCCTTTGTCTTTGGATTTTTCCAAGCAAGTCATCAATTTCCTCTTCACCCGCACTGTTACCCAAATCCTTTTATTTCAAGGTAGCGATTTATTTTATAAAACAGTTGCTAAAAGGATCTGAACTGAGTGTGACTCCAGGAGATGCTTTATGTATTTTGGATCCTCAAAAAGACAGCTGACTTGAGAATAACATGACAAAAGGGTCCCTTGTCGTCTTTCAAGGGGTTATATCTAATAGATTACAATTTATATGTGGCAGAGAGTTCAGGTCATTGTGAGTTATTTTCTTTTAGTAGAGCTTGTGAAATTCTGATAAAAGATAATATTTACAAGAAAGATGTAAAGCACAGAAATGATCTCAGAAGCTTGAAGGAAAATATAATTTGGATTTATATTGTTTTCTAATAATTATTGAATGCACAGGGCCTGTCCTGTCTCTTTTGGCCACATAAAGAGATACCAGAGTAAATACAACCACAAGGTTTAAGGTGTTCATTACTGCAACTAGACATATATACTGTATAAAACCCTAAAGCACTGCACTATAGAGAGACACCCACAGGTTTAGAAATAGAACAGCATCTGGAATTGTTGTTAGGTCTAGATAAAAAGTTTACTTTTAAGAAGAATTTACAATACGTGTCATTTTAATGGTGGGTTCTAGGGTTAGGATCTTGCCTCATGAATTTGCTGCACAAGAGATAGAGAAATACACATTGAGACAGACATTATTACCTGTAATATTTTTTGTCATAAATCAGTTCTGAAATAAAATAAGAAATACTTATTTCTAAGTTAGATCTGTCATTTGCAGAACTGGAAAAAAATGATGTCCTAGGACATTTCAGTGCTCAGAAGAAATTGGCGCTTGGGACTGTGAGACACTTCTTTGCATCTGGGCAGAAATTTTCTCAACTGCTAGAAGTAAAAATAATGGAGAAAAGGGAAAAAGATTTTCTTTTTATAGGTGATTCAGGTTTCTTAAAGTAACATTAGAATGTACTCTGGAGTTTTACATTTTAGAGAAAGTCAAAAGAATTACACTGTTGAATAGATAAGGGCAGAATGATAATTGATTGAATCATATTCCTAGCAAACTATCCCATGGGCTCTCATGCCTATATCAAGTGTGCTTGTGGGTAAAAATATATTTATGTTTACATAATGTATACATGTATATGTGTGTGTGCACTTGGGTTTCTGTAAGATGAAATGGTCCGTATGCTTTTTCCTGGGTTATGCCCAGCACATTCATTTAATTATTCAGCGAGAACATACACTACCAAGTTCTTGGACCTTTTTCTTTTATTTCTTTTTCTTTGTGAAAGCTTTGATACTTTTTGGCAGTGTCTCATGAAGTCAGTAGAGTGCATTTAATGGGTCAAAGGCATTTTTATTACCCTTTAAAATGTTTAACAGAGTTTCTGTATAATTTCTCAACAAGTTCTATTTGTTTATTTCTGTGTATTTTTGGTATAAAGAGGCAACATTGGTGGTGTAAGGTTTTATTGTCTTGGCAGTGTCATCATTAAAGAAGTATCAATTTTTCCATTATGGGCCATTATGTGCCCAATATATTTAGGAGCTTACATTCTGGACATGGAATTCCCAATGGGTGTCTTGATAAAAATGTCCCAGTAAGATGCCAATCATGATATTCTTAAATCAAGTTTTAAAGAAACTGTCACTTTTAAATAGCTCAGAATCTGTTTTTCATATTTTTTTCTCAAATGCAACAAAAAAACACATCATTTTTCTCTGAACAGGAAAGGGATTGATCCGTCACTTCCAGACATTCTCTTGGTTGTAACAGGACATAGTCTGAGATGAGACTAAAGCTCAGGCTCAGGAAGTGCCAGTTGCTGAATACCTTAGCCTTGCTTTTACCATTATGAGAGAAATGCAAGTGGACTTTATGATAGAAAACAGATGAAAATTGAAGTGCATGTAATCTGGATTTTCTCATATGCTACACACAGGGAAAATAGTACATATTTTGAGTGACAATAACAGCAACATATAAGTCACTAAAGTCATACATTGTTTTGTCTTTCTACTTGCAATGCTGATTATTGGATTTGATGTTTTTTAACTCTGCCAATTAAATATTCTGATGTGTATTTGATTCAGTGCAGACTTTTGACAAGGACTGATCAAGAATTAGGATTTGGTTATAAAATCCATGTGAGGCAGTTGCACTGAAGTGTTGGTTTCTTGTATGCAGAAGTCAGGCATCACTATCTGGGTTTTCTAGGTATAGTGGCCTTATTAATTCAGTGAACGTGAGCGTAGCAGACCACCTTCTAGACAACTGGTGGGTGGCAACACAAGCACTTTTTACTGCTTGAGTTCCAGTCTGTTGCACAGCTCCCATAGAAAGAAATGGTTCATGGTTATAACAGCTCAGGGTCAGATTTCATTTCTGAGCTCTGCTGAGCTTTGCCTTTCAATAGGCAAAGGGGCAGCTACAGCAACAGGCTCCTCAGTATTTGGAATCCCTCATCACTATGGGTATTTTGTAAGGATTTTTTTTTTCTTTTTTGGCAAAGAAGACATGGTAAGAGGCCAACAAGAAAGTGACCCTGTAGGCTACAAGTCCCCCTCCCAAATGGTACTGAAAAGCTGGAGCTCTGCAGATGGTGCAAACCAGCAGATCTGTGGTTTGACTCTGACTCTTTCACCCCCTCTCACACCATATACAGAACCCAGAGGTTCAAACAGATGCTAGATCAGAGCTTGAGTCCAATGCTACATCAGAGTAATAAACACAGCAACTTTATTAGAGAGCTCAGTAATTTCAAGTTTAGTTCTATTCCCCACTTGGTCTAAAAAAGACCAGGGCTTGGAAAAATAGCAGCATCAAAGAAGTATTCCTTACTGTCCTGGTCTTATTGACTATGGTTCCTCTCGTTTGGAACAAAGTGGTGAAGGTTTAGCCATTACATTTTAGACACCTTCTGTTGCTCAAAAAATATAATTCCAGAATTGTGAGTGCACATTGTGAATATAGATGCAGAATATGTGAAATTTAAGAACATGGGTATAGGCATAAATACATAATGGATAAATAAATATATACAGATACATACACACATACATATCTGAGAAGTTAGCAGTGAAGGTAAAATGTGCAGGAGGCCACTTTCTTGTTCAGTTTGCAGAGTGAAGCATCATCTGTGCACCTGTCCTGGAAGAAACTGATGGAAAATGAGGAGGTTGCAGTCAGTTATCCATATTATATGATATCCTAAACTGATGGGAGATGAACAAGTGCAGCATCAGCTGCTTTTATCATTGCTCAGGATTTCCCTTTTGTATCTTTGGTCACACCACCTCTCTGGAGGGGATTTTCCAAAGAACCAGCTTTTCCATTAAGCTGAGGAGCATGCAAGAAGCATGTCAGATGCTCCTCCTGGTTGTCACTGGTTTCCCTGGCTTGGGAATATCTATAATCCTGGCCCATCCTTGCATGCTCAGGATCGCAGTGAGGAATATAATGGTTCATAAATCACAGTGTATCTGCTGTGTGTGGGTGTTCAAGAGCCAGTCCCAAAAGTGACATGCTGCAGATGAAGAGCCAGCCTCAGCTCGGACAGGGGAAAGGAGCAGGTTCCTGCTGACATTCAGAATCTGCTGCCTCAGAAACTGTCATTTTTTAATGCATAACTGAGAGCCTTATTTCAATTAGGGGTCTGTGCCATTGGCTATCAGCTGTGATGTTGTGGAGTTTGCTGTGACAGGATACTCCCTTTTCCCAGACCAGAGTCTCCACTCAGTCTCTTGACAGTCTGCCAAGCTTTGCAACTGGAATGTGTGAAGTTCAGTTTCGAAACAGTTTCTTTCCATCATTCCTGCCTGTTTTGATCTAGTATGTGAAACAGGTTTCTACTTTTGTTACAGGATTCGTGTTCATTCTTGCCAGATTCAAATTTATTATATAATCTAGCAGCATCAGATGACTGCTTAGGAATGAGGGGCAGATGCATCCCTGGAATACAGAATTCCTTGCTACAGCCATGCATTGGTGGCTTGATAGCTACCACTACATGACTGGATTTGTAGCAACAAAAGCATCAAGAATTTTATGAAACCAAAACCATATGCAATGAGTGCTGAAGAGGGTGTGATACAGAGCTGGCCTGCCCACCATAAAAATAATGGGGAAAACATTTGTCCTGGCACAACCACACTGTCACGGTAATCCTTTCCTGCCTAGGAGCAACTCAGGACTACCCTCTCTGAGGAGAGTCGTGGCTATTGTCAGCATTACTCTGGTTTCTCCATTTACACACTGTTGTACTGTGGGCAGACTCTGCAGCTCCTCTTTAATCTACCAAGGATGACACGGATCCAAGCTAATGGATGAGGTCCCTTCATTTGATGAGGGGCTTGAGGCCCTAGTCTGGGTTTTCAATCCCACTGCTGGCATAGTGAAAAAGAAATTGCAGGTAGTAATGCCCATGAGGTTGCCAACCGCTGTACACTTCAGAAGCTTGGAAAGAGCTTGTGAGAAAACTGGCACAACTGGCATTTTCCATCTCTCCCTCTCCCTCTCCCTCTCCCTCTCCCTCTCCCTCTCCCTCTCCCTCTCCCTCTCCCTCTCCCTCTCCCTCTCCCTCTCCCTCTCCCTCTCCCTCTCCCTCTCCCTCTCTCTCTCTCTCTCCCTCTCCCTCTCCCTCTCCCTTTCCCTCTCCCCGCACCTTCCCTTCCCGCATCTTCCCCTCCCCTCTTTTAAATAATCAAAAACCATCTGCCAGCTACTGCTACGAGCAACAAATGCCATGGAAAAGGCCATTAAACATCTTAGGAACCTCCATTCAAAACTGCTCTGAAAAAACGCAGCTGGCTAAGCTGCAACTTGACTCTGGAGGTACCTGATGCCTCCAGGACCTTTCCTGCTTGGTGTTAGGTTCTCCAGGCACCTCAGGTGGTACCTTTGAACATTTTACCCTCATCTTCACAGGACTAAGCAACCCAGCTGTTAGCATGGAAGTGAAACACATCAAGGTCTTTAAACAGTGCTATTTTCCCCTGAAGTCCTTAGCTGCAGTTGATCTTGGTGTCCCCAAAATGAAGTATAACAATTGTCGCCATTCAAAGGCATATTTAAGTCCGAATGGACCAGGCAGGTTTTGCTAACAGTGTGGCACCTACTCCCATAAATAGTGATTCCCTCTGAAAAGGGGGGGAAAAAACCCAAACCCAAAACACAAAGCATTAAAAGGCACAACTACTGGTTTTGTCTAGTTGTAGGCATTCTCAGAAAATGCCTGCTACATGCTGGAATTTTTATGTTCCTTACAATATATGAAGTTGCAGCTGCCTCTGCCTCTTAAAGCATAGCTGGAAGAAGAGAAAAAAGGCCTTCATTTTCATAAAGCATCCTAATCAGATTATTAACCAAGTGAGAGTATATTTCTTCTGATACTGAAGGGAATACAAGATCAGCATGTTCCATTTCTGAGATGCATCCTAGAACTCATGCTTAGATCTCTGTTTTGTTTGTTTAATTTTTCTCTGAGGAAAATAAAAATAACAGTAATAATTCTGTATTAATTGGCCCAGATGAGATGTGTGAAAAATCCTGGATTTTCATCTTGTTCTTCCAGATCCCTTGTGTAGTTACAGCAACCAGGTGCATAGGTGAGTCCTTCAATGCATAGGTAGGCCTAGAACTTCTTCCTGTCCTCTCTAATCCATCTTCATTTATGGAATAGAGGAGTCCTACCTAAGGCGACCACCTTTTAAGTAAAGAATTATGAGTGGGATGAGACCATCCTGAGTTTCTTCTTTCTGTCTGGTCCCAGGTACCTTCACTGCAGCCCCAACCCCTGACAGCCCAAAGCCTTCCGCTCTGAGGTGAGATACTGCTGTGAGCATTCTTGATAAGGGCTGTGGGGCTTCACAGATCAAAGCTCTTCACTGTGTCCCCAGCTATCTAGCTCACCTCAGAGAGGTCTGTCCCTGGATCATATCCTGGGACAGATATCCCTATGCCCTATGGATGTAACTGTGGTGAGAAGAAAAGGTTTTTCTCCCAAGTCCAGTCCTGCATTTTGCTAAGACAGGCATAAATTAAAAATGTTCATCCACAGTTCCTCAAGCAGATGTTAGTGTGTCACAGATCAACTATAGACAGACCAATCCTCACTAAATTATTCGCAGGTTTCTCTTGTAGATCAACAGTTGGCAAGAGGTTTTCCAAAACTGACTAATATATTGTATGCATTGTCTTGAGGGTAATGAATGGATTCACATCTGTGCTTCATACTTTTCTGCCTTCCAGAAATTCCCTGCATTCCACAGATGTGAAATGAGATCCTTCAGATGTGAACAGTGCCTTTGAATTTCATTCACAGCTAAAGAGGTTAATAACTTGATGACCACGAGACAACCGCTTAGAAAATAAAACTTCTTTGCCTTTTAAGATTAACTAATGAAATTTAGTAATGGTGGTCATTATATAAAATATGTGTTGGTCATTATTTTTCTGATGGAAAACCAGTATTTAGGGATCCAAATGCCATACTGGTACATACTGCATTATAGTGTTGGATATTTACCCAGCAGCTATCAGGGTTTCATAAGTCCTTGCTGGTGATTCCCACTCTGCTTATTAGGGCAGCTCAGAGTTTTTGTTTCAGGTAACTGCAATTATTAAGACTGTCAAGAGCAAGTTGAACAAACCTGGCTTATGAGACAGGAGGGATGACTTGGGGAATGAATATTGTAAATTATCCAAATTGCAGCCAGCAATGTCTTCACAAATGGAAAAGCAGGAAGAGACAAGCAGATGTTGAATTCTGTGCTAGTAGTGGGTCACTTCTTGCCTTGAGACAGAGGGCATGCTGTAAAGGGCATTTTGAATTTTTTTCAAGGCCATATGCTAATATTTGTCATTAATAACTGAATTTATCTCAATCTCATCTCCAGGTAAGAGGTGCTGAGTCATAAGTGGCACAGAAAAAGCAACATGACACAAGACTTCCATAGCCTGGTTTGTGTTCTCTGCCATACATGAGTATACCAGATACAACTGCAAGAAGGTCACCAGCTTTGGCCTACACTGAGGCTAATTTTTGGCACAGAGTAAGTTTGCACACTCAAGGTGAAGACATTTTCACACGGACTGTATGAACACCATCTCTCTCTTTGTCTCTCATTTCCTTTATGTTATCCCACTGTGGAAGCCAAAACAAGAGATTTTACTCCTAAAGGCTGGGTAGCAGCACAAGACCTCAGCGGCAGGTACTGAGGTCTCTTGGCACAATCTCCACTGGATTTCCAGATCTGGAAAATTACTACTATGGATGCTGACAATTGGTCTGAATTTAGGCATCAGGCAGCAGCAGTGTCTGCGTGAAATTATTCACATAATACCTTCCCACAAGCCCAAGAAAGTGGCCTGGGAAAATTTCAAAGAAGAACAAAATAATTTTTGTGAAGTGAAAACCATCAGCAGGTGGTGTTTTTCCAATACGTTTACTGGAAAAGGTCTTTACAAAAAGGGTGTAGGCTCTAAAGACCAATCATGTGAATTGTGCCAAAGTACTCTATAAAAGACAAGGTAGAAGAATAAAGATTGCTCTCATTTTCATCATCATATTGAGAGACATGTCATAATTTCTATGCCTTCCAAAAACCATAACAACATTTTACTTTATCTACATCAGAATTTTTCAATATTTTTAATATTGTTAGGTTTTTTTCAGTCATAGGGAGGCTCTTTCCAGAAATTATGCATGTTTCAGATTAGTGCATATGAAATTGTTTTTTCTGTTGTCCTTTTGTGGTCCTCTAAAAGTAACTCTCCACCCTTCTGGGTTGAAAACTGCTTATCTACATGTATATCTGCACTGGGTTGGGTGTGCTCTTTTTACCAGGAATAAACAATCTCAGAGAATGAATAAGCTGTCACAAGCAGTTTTGGAAATAAAGAGCAAAGTCATGGAAAGCACAGAGCTCAAAAGGTTCTTTTTGTCAATGCGCATATTCATGGTTCATAAAAATCTAATTCAGAATGTTAGTTTACACCCCTCAGCTCCCCCCAGAAAAATCCATTCAGACACTGTGCATTTGTCATTTGTGAGCCAAATGCTGACAACCCTGGTATTATCCCATCTCACAGTCCAAGAAAAATCAACTTTTAGATTACGAAAAATTATTTCACGTATCTAAAATATTGCTGCTTGCTTTTTTTTTTCTTCTTTTTCTTTTTTTTTTTTTTCTTTTTTTCAGGAGTTGTGTTTGTGGTGCCTTGGTATATTACGGAGTTAGTACAGCAATCTGTCCCTTGATGGTTTAGTGTTCCTCTTAAACAGGCTCACAGAAAATAAGAGCAATGCATCTGATGCTGACGTTATGGAAAGACCAACTTCCAAATGATAATGAATTAGAAGGAAGATTCCTGCTGAATATTTTTAGCTGTTAGCATCTTTCTCTGTGAAAGGCAAGAGCTCCTTTTTTGCTCGAGTCCTGGGGTCACAGATGCAGAGGGTCCCTAACTCAAGGAATTTATATGGGTGGGAGGGGAATGGAGGCACAGTAACGGAGGAGCTTGGGCCAAGCAGCCACAGCTAGAGCTGGCTACTGCATCCCATTAGCTTCCCTGGAAAAGCAAAGCTGCTGACCTTCCCTGAAGACATCACCTTTAACTCAAGCCAAATATTTATTTAGGTTGATTTCCTTATACGGAAGATGTGGGAAAAAGCCAAAGGGCTCCAGGGGGACCAAACATTAAGATGTATCCTTTTTTTTTTCCAGAAAAGGACAAAATAAAATACTAGCAGTGCTAGATTTTTTTTTTTTTAATCTAAGCTGTTTAATTTTATGGCAAAATTAAACTTTTTATTTATTAAAAAAGAACTACACAGTCTGGTCTTTTATGTATTACTTATCAATGGGATTTTTTTAGCCATTGATCCCTAAGAAGAGCCCTGTAAGCCAAATGAAGCACTTTGGCATGCTGGAATTATTGGTGCTCACTGCTCACTACAAGAGAACAAAATGGCAATATTTCACAATCAGTGATAGACTACAAAATGTCAGGGAAGGAAAGTACAGGTAGCTGGGGAAGGTGATCCACACTCTTCTTGCTCCCAAATTTGTCAAAAAATCTGCCATAAAAGCTCCTTCAGACAGGCATGTAGGAACAGCTTTCGGCTCTGCTATTAGTCCTGGTTGTGTGAGGGTTGATGTCCCTGGGAGAGGTGTGAGGGTTTGAGGAGCACCAGGATACACATCTGGAGAGGCATACATGTGTGGAGAAGAGTATTTCTTCCTCAGATCTGCAATCAAAACAAAGCTCTGAAAGCCACAAGACTCAAGTCTGTAGGAAAAAGTGTGTTCTGTACCAAACAGAGTTTTCTCACCATGAAAGACAGCTCTTTGAACAGGCTGGAGAGACCCCTGGCCAGTCAGCCCTGTACAGCTGCAAAACCTGTCTGAAACATGTCCAGATGCTCCCTAATGAAGTTTCAGGCAATGTCCTACAATAGTCCCCAAAGCAGAGGAACTGAAAGAAAGGAGTTTCAGAGGCAGGGTGGTATCTCAAACTAAGCAAATAACTGTTTTGTTTGACATTCTGCCCAAGGCTCATAATTGAAATAAAAAGCTCTGACCTGTAAGAAACCCCGGGTGTGGTGGAAAGTGCTTCCTGGGCTGGGGGAAACAGGCGAGCCGCCCTGTCAGCTGCCTGGGGCATGGGTGAGCACATACGTGGCCCCTGGCTGAAAAGTGATTATGATGGGGAGGTATTTTGTATGGATTCATACTTGAATGATTTTCAGGACTACTCAAGTACCTTTGTTTTGAGGCTTCAGTAGAAACTTGTTCTTAAGGGCTGTGACAATAATCGTATGAAATCAAAGTTGCTGATCCTTTGGTACAAGCAAAGTTTCACTCAGAAGAGTTAAAGTTTCCAAGACCCATAAGCACAATACAGCATGGCAGAGTCCATTGATGAGGGGATAAGTCAATTTCTGGAATGCACAAGTCCTATTGAATCAAGATAATACAACGTGAAAGACTCCAGGAACAAAGCTTATCAATATGCTGTCATTGTGCTGTGTATACAGAACAAGACAGTGCATATATGAGAGCAAAAATAGATGTATAGAGCTGGCTTATAAAGTACATTTAAAACAATAATTTATTATCTAAGCTATGGCTGACAACAGTGTTACCCTGTTTTTGCCAGATTTTAAAACTTCACTGAGCTCCAGTTTATGTGCCCATCCCAAGCTGATGTTGTCTCACTTTGGATTTGGGAAATGCTCCAAGGTAGCTTACACAGGATGCAGAACCAGCACCATTACAATTTTTACATTACAAAATTACATTACAAAAGGGATTGTTTTAATCCAGGAAACAATAGAAACAAAAATGGAGAGCATCTGCTCCAAAAGACAAGTCTCAAATATTATATTATCACTACTGGGAACTGTGAAACAGAAGCCCACTTTAGTAGTCCTCAGCAGTACTTCTTTTCTGGTAAATGTTGCAGTGTTGGTAAAAGGAGTGTATATTTATGGAATAGCTCCGTTTTTGATGGGATCAGTGTAACTCTGATGAGGCTCATGTCTGCAAAAAGAGAATTTCATTGGGGTATTTGAAGATTATGAACAGTAATATTTCATTATTAGGTGCATTTATATATACGCAAATTGACAGTATGACAGTCTTTTACTTAGTGGACTGATACTGAGGGTGATCTCATTGTTTTCTCATGATTTAACATGGAATTAGAATCCTAAACAGAGGTAAAATGCATTCAAAAGTATTTGACCTTGACCAAATCATAGCTTTCAGTTTAATTTTATTTTTCGTTCCTTGCAGAGACTTGATAAACCAGATAAACTGGACCTGAGTTTTGCTATAACTTACTGTTTGGTACTATTTGGAATTTCTGTTGTGCCTTTGTGAGATACCTAAGCATAATTATGCCAGTTTACCCAGTACAGCCTGTTCCCTTCACTGTTCCAGTATAAAGTGTCTGTTGTTCCTAAATTCAGTGACTTTCAGAACTCCTCAAGAGAATACATTTTCTTGAAAAGAAAGAAGAGAGTAAGTCAATAGTGTCTTGTATTAAATTGTTTGTGCTCCAGTTATAGTTGGAGAACCCTCCTGTGGTGTGTGTCCTCAGCTTTTCTTAGAAAGGGCAAGTTAAGGGAGATTGCTTCTCCCTAGGACCTTGAGAGAGTCTCAGCTTTTGATGTTTGCATTTTTTTCTGTGCAAAATCATAAACTGGAGAACAAGCTCCAGCCTTGAGTAATCGTTCAACCTCCCCACCTATGTTAACGAGCCTAATTTCCCAGAAAAGCCCACATGGGACTTCCACCCACACATCCTACCCGGGTAACCAGGGTCTCCAGTGAAGGTCAGAACTGAATAACTCCTTCTTCTCTCAGAGCACAACTTTCTCCAGCCTTGTCTCCTGCTGCTCCTGCTTGGAACCCCAGGTGTGGCTCACACCTTGCCATGTCGAGGGCCATCCAAGGACCAGCTCTACCCACTGTTCAGGTACCGTGGGGGTCAGGGTCCTGATTAGCAAGTGTATGACTGGTGCTGGGGGGGCAATCAGCTCCCCCTGAGCTGGGCAGCCCCTCCTGCTGTTCCCTCTCCCTGCAGCCTTGCAGCTCGGCATCCTTCACTCAGCTGGGGCAAGGGGGAGAGAAAGCATAATTGAACAGTAACAAAAAAGCAATTTGGGGCCATACCTGGGCCGTATTTTTTCCTTCCGTTGTGTCAGACACCCTGCTCAGCTTAGTGTCATCTGCTAAGTTGCTGTCTGTGTTGTTGATAAAGATATTAATGACTGTCAGACCCAAGACAGAGCCCTGAGGGACACTATTTGGCCATATATCCACCTGGATATATAGCCATTGACCATCCAGCAAATACCTTCTCCACTGAACAGTCCATCCACCAAACACCTGTCCCTCCAGTCTGAAGATAAGGCTGTCATGTAGGACTGTGTTAGAGGCGCCACAGGAATCTAGGTAGATGACACAACTTGGTCTTCCCTTGTTGACTGTTGCTGTCACTCCACTGTAGGGGGCTGCCAGATTGTTCAGGCATGATTTGCCCTTGCTTGTTAAAGCTGTACTGGCTGTCTCTGGCCACCTCCTTGTCCCATATGTGCCTTAGCACAGATTCCATGAAGATCTGCTCTGTGATCTTCCCAGACATAGAGGCCAGGCTCACTTGTCTGTAGGTCCCCAGGTCTTCCTTTCCTCCCTTTTTAAAAACAGAAGTGTGGTTTTCTTTATTCAGTCAAGATCTTGCCTGACTGCCATGATTCTTCCAATAAAATGGTGGCCTGTCAACAGCATCAGCCAGTTCCCTGAACTGGGAAGTTTTGTAAGAATCTGGAAAGGGATTTGACTGTCCTTGTATTTTTGGTCAAACAGAACTTTGATTCCTACTTCAAGTATCCCAAAGGCAGTGTTTTGCATTATAGACACAGTCTTTGTGTGTCTCCCCCCTGAGTAAAAGAAATTATCTTCCCAGAGTTCCCACTTGTAGGATCTTCCATTCAAGTTTTGCATCTTTGCTTACCACCTAATGCATCTGGCAAGCTCTGGTGGTTGCTCTTTATGTTTTCATATGAGTACAGACTGTTAGATGTGTATTGTTGGCTTGGTTCTTCCTTGCACTTTTTTTTCCCCCATATTTTTATTATTTCCTTTAAGGCCATAAAGCCTTTTATTTTATTTTTTCTCTTCCCTACACACAGACTTTTAAATTTACATTTTCTTTCATCTGGAATCGCAAGGCCTTTGATTCATTTGTTTTGATGTACGGAAAAAGCTTAAACCTACTTGGCTTTAACAGCTGTACAAATTCAAACCCTGGTAAGGAAGAGAAATATTTGAAACCAAGTCAATCCTGATTTATTTAAAGGTTTCAAATAAAAAATAAAATCATTATTTATATTTTATTACTAGATCTTAAAATAATAAAATCAGCAGTAGTTTACATGCTTGTTGGGTGACATTGGGTGTTAAGGAGGAGAGAAAGCTGAAGCAAACTTCCAAAAGATTCTTGTGAAGTGACTTTGAAACATGTCTTAAAGGGTAATTGTTTTTCCATCATAAAATTTTTAAAGGAGAGTGGTTTTCCAGGTGTTTGATAAACTCTTTGTTAAATAATACGTGTAACATAAAAGGTTCAATGAAAATCTTTCTTTTTCAGAAACTAAGCATTGCAAAGAGAGAGGGAAAAACCCAGCTCCTCCTATGTTATAGCACCTTAACCAGAAAAATGTAAGGGGCTGTAACCAGGGGTCCAGCATTTACCAGCATTGCATTCAGGGGGAGGTCAAGAGGCAATAGTAACCACTTGAAATTTTACTGCCAAGATATTAATGGATTAATTAATTTTTTCTTTCTTTAACACTGTTCACAGAAACAATCTCCAACTGCAAAAATCCACGTAGCTTTCCCCAGACTGGAAAGTAAAAAGCCAAAACCAAATATGCATATTTTTAAATGCTTTCTCTGTAATGTGTCACTTTCTTGAAACCTCACACAAGTAGCAATGTTTCTAGGTTGTGAGACTTACAGATGCAGGAGAAATGGTAATGCTTTAATCATACAAGTCTTCAACTTGCAGCTGTGGGATGGGGGCTTTTTTCCTTTCCAGGAATAGTTTGAGTTTTCTCTCCCTTGTTCAAAATGTAAAATGAATCCAAACTATGATCTGTATTTACCATGCATTTCTGCCATCTCTAAAACTTCAAAAGGTTAATGCTGAAGACAGATAAATTTTTCCTAGACAGATTTATGAAAAAAGGTATGAGTTTTGTGGTTTTGTACAAAAGAAAACCAGATCCTCTGGTTGCAAAGTAGAATAAAAAACCTCTTTTCCTCCAGTGTAGTGTGTCTTCCTAAAATTTACTTTTATCCCACAGGAGTATCTGTTTTCAGCAGTAAAATTAAAGTCTGTGGGAGGCAACGAAGAACACAACTCAGCCAACAGGACATGTTTTCTTGTTTTCAGTATTTTGCATCCTCTGAGCTTTACCTCTGGTGGTCAGTGCTTTCTATGCTCAGTATACATGTGTCTGCTGAGGAATACTCATGGAACCCTTTGTGCTGCTTCCCTTCCATTTCAGTCCCTACATGGGGCCTTGGTGGGGCTCAGACACTGTCCCTAACCTCCCATCCATTACTTAAACCTTACTAGGACCACTCCAGCACGAGAGCTCTTGGGTTGAAAAAGACTGAGTAGGAAGGGATTTAGGAAGTAGGCTGCATTTCCATGAGTTGTAAAACACTTTCCAGAACTGGCAGGAGCTGATCCTCTACAGGATAATTTCTCTTTCACTTTGAAAACTGGAGGTAAAATACAGAGGTCTCATATATGTTCTTCATTTGTGATGGATGGTGATGAAAGGGACTGTCCCTCATGTGTTGCTGCTTTTTATTGTTATTAGAATAAATAATTGTTAAATAAATAATAATAAATACATATTGTTATTTTCACAATAATAGCAATTATGAAAAGGTTTAAAGGGGATTTCTGTTACTTTGATGCAAGAAAGGTTTTATTTCACTGGAAGCAGTTCCTCCTCTGCATTATGCCCCTGTGCATGCATGATACTGCCTGAATGTTTGCAGGTAGCCTGGGTGTGTTTATCAGTTTCGACACCAAGTGTTTACAAACTTTTTATCTGCCTAAACAAAAGGGAATAAACATCAGATTTAGCTGATACCACATACTGGTAGCAGGAGAAGAGAGAAGAAACATGTTTTTGTGATATGTCTCATTTTACCCAAAAGTCACATGGAAGCTACTAAATCAGTATTTACTGTGCAAGAGTATGTGGTGCTCAGGGCCTGGACAAAGCTGCTCAAGGGGAAATAGCTTGGTAAGAATGAAGGGGAGTAGGGGGTGGAGACAAATAGGCTGACCAGCATGCAAGGAAGTTATTTGTTGATGGGAAAGTAGTTCCCAGAGTGGCAGCTCCTCCTCTCTTGCTCTGTTCTGCTTCTAGTACAGCATCAGGACATGCAATGATATAACTAACTATGGTCTCCAGGCTTGGGTTTGGAGAGGTCTGTGTCCTGCCTGAACTGCTGAAAAACATATTAGTTTAGCAAGCATTCATTAGTAGTGACTGCCAACATTTATGCCTATTTGCAACTTTTATCTGCTGAGACATATTTAGGGCTCTGAGGGACTTTTGCTACTGCCACCTCAGCAGCATGAGGAGACCATTTTTGTTTTCATCACATACTTATTATGAAATAAGACCTCGCCATTACAGGTGACTTTTTAGCTAAGTACTACACTGGGAATTAAAAAAAAAATCCACTTTTTTTCCACCAGACAAATATCCTACTATTTTTTTGGCCCGGGTCTCAGAACACAGCAGAAAAATAACTGTAATCCACTTTCCATGTAGTTTCTTCTTGCTTCTTAGAGAGTTGGGGTAATTTCACTTGTGGTTCTCCCATTTCTTATCTATGCCAAGAACCACAACATCTGGCATCCAACTACTCTATGGTCCTGAATTTGAAAACATTTCTTTGCATGGCTTTTGGTTAAAGCAAGCTATTTGAATTTACTCAGTTTGGCCTTTCAATGAAGCACCCTAAACTCAAGCAATGCCCTGACAATATGGTTGGATGTGTGTGCCCAGCAGCCTTTATAAATGGCATAATGACTCAGGGATCTGTGCACCTGAGCTGCAATACAGTCCAGGAGACTGGCTGGGATGAGACGTGCTGGTGGGGAAACTCAGGATCTCTCTCATGAGAAGTCAGGGTAGGACAAAAAATGTTTCCCTGGTTCCTCTTGAAATTTATGGAATAACTGGATTGACTGGACCAGAAAAAGTTAGTGTCTCCAGCTTCCAGCTGAGAGCTTCAGACAGAGTGCAAAGGGTCCTTTCTGAAATGATGTTTTTGTTTATTTGTATCTCTTAAATCTCCTATAATTTTCAATATACAATTACATTAAGTGGTGATTATTTTTTGTTTTCTTCTTTGATAGTATTTACCTCTGGGTTGTTCAGTTACCATTTTTTATGACTGAAAATTGGTTTTAAAGTTTTCTCTTTCCTCCTGATAGCATTACAAAAATTTAAGTGCTTTTATTATGATATTTTTCTTTATTTTTGAAGAGAAACTGTAATAGTATCATTTGGCCAAATGACTGGCTTCTCAAAGTTTCAGTATGTAGTCAGGCTGTGTAGAGGAGAATATGCAATGATGAATATTTTAAATCTGAGTAGTGTGAAGGCATGGTAAAGCCAAGGATATGAATGAGATGTGGTGACTGATTCCTGGATGTATAAACTGTTTTAAACATTTTCTTGCAAATTTCATTTTTTTAAATAATGAACTGAAGACAAACTTTCCTGTTTTCTGGACATTGAATTCATTGGCTTTCACCTGATGTAGTGCTCTGTCATTAACTCATCAAAGGACTCACTCTTTGGAGCCTCATCAGGAGAAAGCCAGTGGACTAAACCTCTGGAAATCATCTCTGCAGTGCAAAAGAGCAGCAGTCCAACGGATTGTGTAACATGGCAGGTCTTGGAAGCACAGCCCATCAAGGAAGGAAGGAAGGAGTTCCATAACTTCAAGGGCATTTGGCTGTTATTTTTAGAATTATTTGACTGACAGATCACTATGCAACAGTGATGTGTATATGGGTAGAGCTAGTAAAATAGTGCTGGAGATGGTTATAGTCTGATGTAACTCCAGTGTGATGACAATTCCCTGGCTCTTACTGGCTTTTTATCCCTGACATGCAATGTTCTACTTGTCAGCTTTCTTTTGTTTTCCATGGCTTGTTTCTCCTTGCTTTCCACACCATAGAACAGCGAGCAAATGAAAAGGATCCTTTTATGAGTTAATGAATGTCTTTTGTGGTTTTATATATTCCATTTTGGGTATTGGAGAAATGCATTGTGTGGCTGAGCCTGGGCCTGGCAACATGAGCACCTTCAAATAAAAGGGCACCTAATTTAAAATAAACTGAGACCCTGTTCCTTCCCACTGCAAGAATGAAACTGACTCTCAGTACGGAACTTTGCCTTGGGTGGGTCCTTGATGTAGAAATCCAGTTTTCTTACTCCCATTTTTTCAATCAAGCCTGACATACTTAGAAAAGGCAAAACATGACCAAAGGAAGATCCCAACAAAGAGATGTGCGTTTTTCTCTGCAAACTCTGCAGATTTCATCAGGCTTTCACCAGGCAGTCATATGGCCTGCTGGATAAAAGTAAAATAGCTTAAGCACTTTTGTTCCAAGAACTTTTTATGGCTGCTTCAAGACCGAGCCCTGATCCTCATTTTGATTTCTTAGGGAATACCGAGAACTTTTGCTGTCATTGTGCGAAAGGTCAAATTTTATGCCCTGTGACAACACAGCTGCATTCAAGGAAAACCGCTGTTGTTATTGCATTAAATTGGTCATTTTATGCTCTCCAGAATGTCCATCTCTTTTTAAGGGTTTAAATCCAAGAGGAAATCCCACTAAGATCAAATAACATTACAGTATAGGAAGAATAAGTAAATATGCACAGCCTATATAGACACGACAAACAGTAAACATAAAAACCATACCTATTATGTGAGTCTGAAACTAAGGAATTTTAAGAGGAAGAAAAAGCATAAGATACACTCCATAATAATGAAATGAAATTATTACAAAAGAACTATGGCAGACTTGCTTTTAATTAAAATAACACCTGTTGGATTAAGTTTCAAAGAAGTGATCAAAGGAAATACCAAGCAAAAAACAAGGCACACAGTAAGTGTTTAGTAGATCAAAACATTTAAAATTTTTCAGAGAAGTATGAGATATAAAAGGGAAAAAAACATTGGGGATTATGTTGGGATTATACTGAAACTTGACTAAAGTAGCAACACTCCTGAACAAATAATATTACATTAAATGAATTAGAGTTTAGAATATGAAATTGTTAAAGTTTGCTATCTCAGCTGTTTCTTTAAACCGAAAAAGGAATTAATCCATATTGTAAAAATAGTTAGTGGTTCAGAGGGCAGAAGCTATAAAATACTGCTGAACTTTGGAGAAACAATAACAAAATCCACAAGAAAGTGCAGTCTGTGGTCCAAGTCCTTGGAAACCTTAGGCGTGCAAAGAGCTCTTTGTGCAAGTCCATTTACTGGACTTGGGAGCAGTACTGCTCTCAGCAAGGTGTACATGGGTGCTTTGGGATGTACCCAAAATCCAGGATGTTTTGTCTGCAGTTTAAGACAGAGTAGTTTAACTGCAGTTAAAAACATCACTGGAAACAGATTTATTTTCAATTGGAGGGTATTCTTCCCCACTGCTGTTGTCCTAGAGACAGTCTTCTGGTTTTTTCTTCAGACTTACTCTGAAGATTTTTTGAACTGTAAACTTTTTACTTAGTAAAGATGTCCAATGTTCAGTTCTGATGGCTTTCAAGCCCCATTTAAATCAATAGGGATTGTGAATGCCAGAAATTCATAAGAGGACTTCAGCACACTAAAAACTTGTGGAGGATGTTATGGCTGACTGCTGGCTCCTCTTGCTGGTGAAAGATGCTGAGGCAGGCAGCCAGCCAGCTGCTCTCCCCAGGAGGGAGTTAGTCCCTGGATCTCAGTTTGGGAACGGCTGTCTTAAATAATTTTGTTCAAATATAGTGCCTTTTATGTTCTTTCCAATTCTCTGTCCCTCTCGCAATTACCATTTCACATGGGAAGCATGCACCCTTTCTTCTCATTCCTCTCCTTTTATTGAGATGGGCTGTCAGTGTTTTACTCCCAGTGTGTTACATACTTAAACACATATATGCAAGCGTGTATCCTATGGCAGAGTGAGGTAACAAGAAGTGAACTTGATCCTAAGCTTTTAGGGTTTGAACAGCAAATATGAAACAAGACTGTGCTGCATATCCGCAGACTCAAGCTATGCTTATTTATAATGTTTGAATCACATTTCGGCAATTAAAATGTGTTTTACACATTAGGGTCTTTTTTTACAAGTGTTTTACATTGTATAGATGATTAGTACTTTATATTAACTGATAGGGAAAAGCCTTTTTGACATAGTGTAAGTGATAATTATCTCCTTCCTAAGTAATTTTTTAGCTGGCTGATGAAGGTTTTTGATATTTGTTTGTTTATCACAGTTAAAGGGCTGAATTGAAAATCACAGCACGGCACTACAGACACTGTACTCTGGCAAACAGATGGTAGAGAGCCATCAGCTGTAACCTGTGAGCAAACAAAGACAACTGAAGTTTGGTATAGAGTTTTGGAAATGAGATGTAATTGTGTTATGGAAGTGTAAGAATGCTGTGAAACAATCTTACCCTGCCTGTACAGTAAAGAACAAGCTCTATTCAATCTGGCATGATAATTTTTTTTTTTCTCCCTCTATAACTGAAACTTCCAGCTTTGGTGCAGTAGGAAAATAATGTCTGATCAACAGTTAGGAAAATGGGAATAGATGGGTTGCATGTGTGTGTTTTTTCCCTTTTCCCTTGTGAAATACATAGGGCTAATGAATGACAAACAGACTCCGTGAAGTTGTTTATCAAGGAGGAAAGAACAAATAAAGCCCAAAGCCACCAGGCTCTTCACAAAACAGAGAGAATACTACTGTCTTGGAAAGCGCGCGAGAGAATTTGCTTCTAAAATAGAAAGGATTATATGATTATGTTGTCTTTCCTAAACATAGACAAAAGGTGAAGAGATCACACAATATTTGTTTTTCCACTGGATGGTTTATTTGAATGTGTTAGGGTTGGTGGAGCGGATTCTCCTCCACTGGCAACACGTAGCATGAGAAGAAATTGCAGAGGAGTGCTCAACACTTAGAGGTCAGGAAGGTGAAAGTACACCAAAAGCTTTGCTAGGAGGCTCAAACATTTTTGTGGTTTCATGTGTTTACCTTAGCAATGATAGAAGATTTAGACAATTACCCAGCAGTCTCGACAGTGTCTTGTTGGACAACACTACATCTCCTCTTCAGTAATGTCACTGGGAGCCTGATATTTTGAGCATTTTCATTTAAGTGTTGTTATAATCAGGTCTGATATAATTAGGAGTTAAAGAATGGTGGCTGAAATGATCCAGTTAGAAGAGATTAACTGGAGCTTGTGGGAAGAAGAGAGAAATTGTGATGCCTTCATTAGTGCTCAGCCTGGGTCTGCATATTTTCTGTTGCTGCTGGTTCATCATAGCCAAGAAGGGCATTCATTTTTGAAGGTTTGCTGTATGTTTTCAAGGAAATTAGTAAAAAACTTTCTCCTTTTTCCTGAACCCTGGCATTGGAGTGGTGTAGCAAAATCCTTGATTCTCACATACTCAGTAAAGAGTTAATTAGTTTGGTGCCTCAAAGGAAACCACATTTTTCAGTTTGTTGGTGTGAACCAAAGGTTTCCATAAGGCGTCTTTCCCATTGCCAACTGTTTCACTTAATGCCACTTTTAATTCTGTTAAACCTTCTTTTTGTTCCTTTCCTATTTGTTTTTATATCTTCTTTTCCTTTTCATCCCTCTCTTTATTACTTCCTGAGAGTGTGTTTTTCTTTTCTCTTTGAGTTCTCTGTTTTTTAGGTTTTTCTTGTCAGTGCAGCAGAAGTAGATATTCAGTTGTTTTCTAGAAGAGCCACTACTTCTATTTGCCCTGGTCTTCTCTTTTTTGTCTGTAGCAGATAAATAGAAGAGGGAAACCAATTGAAAAGTGAAGTATCTCTGCTGAGAGGGAAACCTAGGGTTCACAATAGACAATATACCTGTTATAATGAGGTGTGGCTAGGATGCAACCCAAAAAAGTGTGGAACTTGAAGTGCATAAGGCCAATTTGAATACACCGACTTCACTAAACAGCAGTGCAGAAATCTTGCTGTAATGAGTTTTCTGCTAGTTTTTCAGTGTTTCCAAATTTGCCTTGGCTAGTAATAAGGCTTCCACCACGTCAGTCTCTACTATTAACTGAGGTTGTTGTAAAGTGGGAAAAAGACCCCATGCCTACAGTAACAGGGAGAGGATAGTTTTGGGCCTAAGAAGAGAGACATGCAGCTGAAGATAGTTTGCCCTCTCCTCTGTGTCTCTGGCCCAAAATACTGGAGCAATATTCTGCAAATTAAACATTCTGAGTTAAAAGGGGATAGACTAACTCCTGTGTATGTGAATGTAGCATTAATACACCAACCTACTTGAGCAGTGAGAGAGTATGTTGAGTGTGAGAAACTGAAATAAAATGAGGTTATGCTGATGTCTGCATGACTAGTGAGTGTGGCCCAGTAGATTTGCCACGTGAAACCGCTGGTGCTCAGGCCAAGGCGTTTGCACTGCCTGTGACCTCATCTTGTGCTTGGGATGCCTGCTGGCCCCACAGTGCATTAGGTGCACTCCCAGAATGCTTTTTTTGACTTACTGCTTGCAGCCTGTGCACTGAGGTTGGGTTGCGCCACCTCTGTTTCAAAGGGCACTCCTGATGCACACTAAATCGCTAGTCATCCCTTGAACATTCCCATTTTAAATCTGCATTTTCTCCATCAGAACATGTTATAATGGACTAAACTGTGGTCATAAAATTCTAATATGATAACTTAAACTGCTGATCTGTTATTTCCTTTCATCAAGCATAGAATACAGGGAAGCAGTCATACGATAATAAATACAGAGGTTAAAAAGCCTGGGCTGTAAGGCAGCACGGGATGGTCCTCGCCTGCCTGTGGGATGTAGTACAACTTGCAGCAGGAGTATCCACATCGGGCCTTTGGGGCTGCCTACGCTTAGCAATAAATTACTGCTGACACTCTAAACACTATGCAATGTATCGGCGATTCATCTTTCAGTCTCCTGTTCCCACGCTGTCCGTTTTATCTCGATTGTTAATTCAGTCCCGGCAGTAAATTGCTTCGCTTCTCTTAAATCTCCCCGTCCCGCCAGCCAAGCGCGGGGGCCCTGGGGCGGCTGTGCGGGGGGACGGGGCGGCTGACGAATGCACAGCCCTGACCCGCCCGGGCAGCCCCGGCCCTGGGGCTCCCAGCCCCGCGGGAGTGACCGGGGGAGCGGCGGCCGCGGGGGGCGGGAGGAGGCGGCGGCGGCGGCGGCGGCGAATCCTCGTCCGGCTGGCCGGGTGTGCGAGCACTAGTGGGAGCTGGAGAGGGCGAGAGAGGGGAGAAAGCCCCAAACCACCCCGAGCCCGAGCAGAGCGGCTGCGAGCCGGGCGGGAAGGGGCTGTGCGCGGGAGGCAGGCGGGGGGCGAGCGCGGCGGAGCGCCGGGAGCGGCGGCAGCCCCGGCAGAAGAGGAGCAGCCCCGCGGAGCCTTCGCGGACGGTGAGGATGGTGAGGAGCCGGAGCCGGGCGGGGAGCGGGTGCTGCGCTGGGCGGGGTGGGCGGGAGGGCACCTGCGCGGCCGGGGCGGCCCGGAGTGCCGGGGGTGCCGGGCCTGCGAGCCCCGAGTGCTGCGAGGGCAGCGCCCCGAACGCGCCCGGAGCCTTCCAGCCCCGCCGGGTGCTCGGGGAGCCGCGGCCGCCCGGCCCCCGTGCCGTGCCATTCCGTGCCGTGCCATTCCGTGCCGCGGGAGGCTCGGAGCGCTCGCCTCGGGCTGCCCGAGGTTGCCCCGGGTGAGCAGCTGCGGTGAAGCGTGAGTGGCCGCAGCCGGGAGCCTGCCGGGGCCGGGCTGCCGGACCCGCTGCCCTCGGGCACACGCTGTGCCCGGCTCGATACCATCTCGTCACGCTCGCACGTCAGAAGCGGGCCATCTGCGGCTCTGCCGAAGTGAACTTTTAAAGCCTAACGCCGGCTTGTCAAGGTACATCTTGTTTTGTAGCAGAGGACGATGGAGGGCCCTGTGAATCTTTGGGAAGAGGAAATCTCTCGCGCAGCAGTACGGTATTGTTAACTCACAGACTTTGTCGCTTGTGATGGACTGACGTGAACTCTGATTTACTGGCCAGATTATAGCAGTCTATGCCTTCGGTGATGTTGTTCAGAAGCATGGCTTTAAACCACTCGATTTAAGGACCTGCTGAATGTAAATTACAGAAAGGGTCACTGCTGAGGAGTCTCTTGTAGATAGAACCGAGGTCTGTCTAAGCGTCCTGGGTCTGACCGTGCAAAAAGCAGTGCCTGAGGGGGAGTAAAAATAAGATAGGCGTGTAAGGATAATTCTCCAGAAGGCTCTCTCAGCATGCAATAATTTGAAGCTTGGATGCTTTCTAAGGGAGAGCTGGTGTCTTTATGGTGCTCACTGATTTTTCCTTTCCATGAACTGCTCTGAGTGCCCCTTGACCCTGTGTAAACTTTTAACAATGTGCTGTGAGAGGGAATTTCACAGCTTTAACTTTGCACTGTGTCAAACCCCATAACATTTTATTCTGCACCTTTGATAGTACCTGTGTCTTGACACAGAGTTAGTGCAGAATTGATCTCTGTTCCTCTCTGTCCCACTCATTTTTATAAACTTCCAGTGTGTTCTCTGATGTTTCCTTTTCAGGCCAAAATGCTCTCTTCTAATTTACTTAAAGTGTAGCTTAAGAGGAGGGAAATGAGCAGAGACATATTCTAAGAATGGACCATTCTGAATGACAGGCATGTTAAAGTTAGGATGTTAAAAGCTGCAGTCTCTGGGAGTAACTCCTGGAAGCAGTGTACATTAGAGTGACGGGATGGCTACCGTGTGATTGCCTGCAGAGGACAAAATCTCCTCTGTCTGATGCCAGCATGGCTTTACAGCACCAGCTAGTCCTCCTTTCTTTTACTGGCAGAGGCTGCATGTGCAGGGAGTGAGTTTGTTTCAGAGCAGGTTTTCGAAAGCAAGCAAAAACCCAACCAGCATTTTATTATTAGAGTGATACAATGGATTCATAATGTGGTGTAAAGAAGATTTTCTGGTTCTTGTGTTGAAATTTTGCATTGTTAGGAAACAGTTTTGCAGTTATTTCAAAATAAGGAATCCATCACAGTAAATACAACCTAAGGACCTTGACTCTCTTCCCACAACCTACTGCCCTGCTTGGCTTCAGCTAAGCTGCTCTTGATTGACACTTATGCAATCAGGGAAAAAAGACCCTCAGGCCTTTGGGATAGCTGTATCTGTACTTATCTGTGTGTGTAGTCCTGACTAATAGCAATCCTTCTATGGGTCAGTATACTGGATGCTCTGGCTTCGAGTTGGCACTCAAATACATGCTTAATTTTAAGGATATGAGGGGGGTCCATTTTAATTGGTGCACTTGTGTAATTAAAGTGATGCATGTGCTGGGGCCTTTGCTGCAGTGAGACTGGAGCATTCAGCTCTTGACAGAATCAAGGCCTCAAGTTTTGAAACTCCCTTTGGAAGAGCTTTGATAGGTGATGATGTAAACTGACAGATTCACAAAGGCTGTTCCCAGCGTCTGGTCTTTCTTGCCTGTTTCTGTCAGTCTTCCCTGTGCATTGTTTCCTATAAAACAAGACCTTCAATAAGTAAGACACAATATCTGTTGCCAGGTGTAAGGAAACATCGAGAGGACGTCTGATGCCCAGGTGGGAAATGGTGTGTTACTACTCCCAAGAATTAAGATGAACTTTTTTTTTAGAAGAAGGTTTAAGAGCTGCTCTTGTCTTAACCGCTGATTGCTGGATGCTGGCTACAAAGCACTTGTCCAGACTGTAAATCCTGTGGGGAAGGGGCTGCTTTGCTTTGTCTTACAAATGTGATACTTGATGCAGTGTGCTGAGGAGAGTGAAGGGCTGCCTCCGGGTGCAGCCTGTGCTGCTGCTAACAACAGCCATTCTAAGTAGTTTATAGCCCTCAAACAGAACATGGGCCAAGCCAGAAAAGTCTCTAAAAACTTGTAGCATGTATTTGCTACCGATCTTAGGGTAACTGCAAGGATAGGATAGTATATAAACCAACATGGTTATCTTGTTGTCATAAGTCTAACTTACGAAGTTGGTGAGGATTTAGAGGTATAAGAGTATGTGACTCCTAAGTTCCAAAATGTGCTGATCTTTGTGCTGTAAATATGGCAAATATAGAACAGAAAAAAATCAGTAAGATCTATTGGTGGTACCTCCAAAAGCAAACTATAAAATATGTCTTAGACTTCTTGCCATTCAGATTTTTCTTACTTTTCAGAAGATAAGAGCTATTTTTAAATTCTCTCAAACAAACTCAGAATCTTTCTGCTGATAGGCAAAATTTGGAGGAAACTGATTTGAAAACACTTCAGTTTAGTCTAAGGTTCCACATGTCAAGCTGTTTCTTTCCCTAGTGCATGTTTCAGATTGGTCTTGGTTCTGGTGAGCTCTTTTCTCTTGCTGTTTTGTATTTGGTTTAGGTAGCAAAAATGTAATGAGGGTTATAGGATAAGTTTTGAAAAGTCTTGAAATTGTAGCATTCATCATGATATCTATGAATTGCATTGTGCTATATATCAACAACCTTGTAGTTTTGAGTGCCTTAAAGGAGAAAAGATTTATCTATTACAACATCTGTGAGTGTTGGACTCTTTTGTAATAAGGAAATGATTTTGAGGTAACTAAAATAACTTAGTGTTTGATTACATTATACCCTTTTTTTCATGTGTCGCATTACCGAGTTTACTTTTCTCTGCTTAAAACGTCAACACCTCATCAAGCCGTAAAAAAAAAAAATTCCTATGTGATCAATTACTCTTTATGATCAGCCCATGCCAGAGTGTGCATGCTCACCCAGGTGTGAGTGCTTACACAGCGTGCACAGAGAGGAGCGTGTGTCTGTGTCTCTGGTAATACAGGCAGTATGTTTTAGCTGCTGTCGTGCACAGACTGTGTCGCAGGACTGTGATAAGCAGCTGAACCCCAAGGAACCTCTTTCCTTTGGCGTTGCGTCTCGAGGCTGGGGTCCCCAGTTTGTCGCTGCTCCAGCCTTTCTCTCACGGGATCACTCATGGGAGCTCGTGTGCTCAGCCCAGCTGCCTGCCTTTCTGCTGCTTGTCACAGTGAGTATCTCTTAGGTCTTCAAGCCTGTGTCAGATTTGGTTATAATTGGCCAATAGACTCATAACTTACTGGAGAGGGTCTGGCAGACGTGTTTATCCACAGATAAGCAAGTCTAAACATTGCCTTGGGAAAGCAGGCTGGAGGAGTTGTTTTCTGTTGGAGTGGGGTGCAGAGCAAGTCCTCGTCTGGTGGTACAATGGCCAGCAGGGAGGGCATTTGCATGGAAGTCACGGTCACAGTTCCAAGCCTTACATAATTGGTATTTTGGAGTCATCTGTGGCAGCTTGCAGGGCTGCAGATACATGTCCACAGAGTTTGCAAACTCTGAATGTAGCGAACAGACTGGAGCAGCAATGTGAGCGTGGGGAGAGCAACAGGGAGTGTAGATTCACGCTTCACGTGTTCCAGAAAGCTTTTCCAATAGTGAATGAATTGTAGTATGCAGGGACCTGAATGACACAGGGCTCAGGAAGTTTCTTCCCCTGAAACTGACTGTGTTACACATTAAAATTAATTCAGTGCTGAAGTCAAAATGCATTGCTACAAACCTCTACTGTGTGACGCCATTAAGCAAAAGACTGCTGTTTCACAGACCAGGATGAATAAAGGCACATAATTAAAAATGTTCGTTCTTCAAAGCTACCACTTATTTCCTCAACACAGAAATAACTTGCTGTTTTGCTGACACAAAAAGAAATATTCTTTCGTGTTCAGAAAAAATTCACCTCTAGAGCATAAAATACAAAATAGGTTGCATATAAGACATATTTGTAAAGTAGCCACTTAAAAGTTTTTAAAAGGTTAAGTTATTCAAAACCTGTTCCCTGAAGCTACAAACGTATTTGTTCATGCATAACTTCACTAAGGAATACTTATGTGAATAAAATTACGCACTTACAGGTTTGTAAAATGAAGACTGTAATTAGCTCGAGGTTAATTCCCCTGCTTCCTAATTAAAAACACACAGGTCAATTAAGGATCAAAGGAGATATTACCTTTGTGATTATCTTCCTTGGCAGAAATAGCTGTTCTGATAAATATTTCAATTTCACTGTAATCTGACCTTTTGTCCAATTTGCTTTCCCTTATCCTTGCCAATTTTGGCTGAGGAAAAAGTGTTATATTTTAAACAGACTATGAAAAGTTGAAATGCTGAATCTCATGCTTTGGACACATATAAGCCATATATAAGGGAAAAAAACTGGTGGGTGAAAGAGTATATTTATTTGCCTTGGATGGATAATGTGTGCATGAGCTGGATCTGGCTACTTTGTTTATTTATCTCTCCTAAGTACACAAATACAGCTTTATTTGTAACTAGATAGTTACATACAGTTTCCTTCATGTGTCTGCCAATTTGTCTCTTCCCCAATAATGTGATGATGGAATGGCATGCAGAGGTGTGCATTTAGAGTGTGGGCATTCAGAGGGTATTACCCGTACGTATGTGCTGAATCTTTGCTGGTCAGATTTGCTTCAGAGGCCGTTGAGTTTAGGCTCTGTATGTATGTGAGGAGACTTGGACAACGCAAAAAAAAAACAAACTTGCTTCCATGCCAGATGTATTACAAAGTCAGGACAGTGTAATGGAGATAAGGTTAATTAGCTATTTGCATTTGCTACTGAAGTTGGATGAATAGGGTTTTTTCCCTAACAGGGAATTTCTCTTCAGGCATAACTATCTGGTAGTTTGTTAAATGAGTAGAGCAAGACTTTTATAGCCTGCAGAAATACAATTAACTGGGTGCAGGCATCATAGACTTCTTTTATTTGTAGGCAAGTCTTGTAGGGTCTTGTCTTACCAGAAAATCGAAGCAGAGAAACCCTTCAAGCTAGGGAGGATTGTGCTGCTTCAAGGACATCCCATAGGATGGTTCCTTGTCATTCCTGTATCTCTGCTTCTGTCCAATGAGGTGCAGTCACAGGTACTCTTTTTAAAGTGTTTTGAGACTCTGGGTCAAGAGTGTGGTCAAGTCCAAGCTGCTGCTGTTGATGGACAGGATAAAACTAAAGTTACTCAGGAGGTTGTTTTGCCTTTCATCATTAAAAATAATGCAAATTGTCTTTTTTCTTTATTCACAAGCATGCCTGGGTAGACATGCAGGGCTTCTGCATTCACTGCCTTGCAACTACTATGAAATTAAAACTTTGAATCTGTGTTGTGCTTAGGATATATGATATTAGTATGCTTTCTTTCTGAATGATGGTAAGAAGGGCTTTGTCTTAAGATTGCCTTTGTGACTTCTGCCTGCATACTGCAGTCTGTCAAGCTTGGTGGTTTTCACAGGATATCCATCATTCTCACATGAAGTGAATTTCTTATGAGAGGAAACATTCATAGAAACATGGAGTCATTAAGGCTGGAAAAGACCACGAAGATCATCAAATCCAACAGTCAACGTAGCAGCACCACCATGTTCACCACTCAACCATGTCCTCAGGTGCCATATCCCCATTTTTTGAACACTTCCAGGGATGGTGATTCTACCACCTCCCTGGGTAATCTGTTCCAATGCTTGACAACCCTTTCCATGAAAAAAAAAAAAAAAAAAAAAAAAAAATTCTGATATCTGATCTAAACCAGTCCTGGTGCAACTTGAGACCATTTACTCTCATCCTGTCACTTTCCGTGATAAGAAGAGGCTGACCCCCACCTGGCTACACCTCCTCTCAGGGAGTTGAAGAGCAATAAGGTGCCCCCTGAGCCTCCTCTTCTCCAGGCTAAACATGCCCAGCTCCCTCAGCTGCTTCTCACCAGAGCTGAGCTCCAGACCTTTCCCCAGCTCTGTTCCCTTCTCTGGACACGCTCCAGCCCCTCCAGTCCTTCTCATAGTGAGGGGCCCAGAACTGGACACACTACTTGAAGTGCAACCTCACCAATGCCCAGTGCAGGGGGTCAATCCCTGCCCTGGTCCTGCTGGCCACACTGTGGCTGATACAGGCCAGGATGCACAGCTGGCTCATGTTCAGCTGTCATTGACCAACACCCAGGTCCTTTTCTGCCGGGCAGCTTTCCAGCCACTCTGCCCCAGCCTGTAGCACTTCATGGGTTGGTTGTAACCCAAAGGCAGGACTTGGTACTTGGCTTTGTTGAATCTGGTACAGTTGGCCTCACCCCATTGTTCCAGCCTGTCCAGATCCCTCTGCAGAGCATCCTTACCCTCCAGTAGGTCAACACTCCCACCCAGCTTGGTGCTGTGTATGAACTTCTTAGAGTGCACTTGATCCCTTTGTCCTGGTCATCACTAGTCACTGGCCTCCAGCTGGATTTAATTGCCATCACCACCATTTCACAGTGTTCTCCTGGAGGCAGCTCATTGCTTGGGTGTGTGCATTCCTCGCTAGGTAGAAAACTGGTTGGACAACTGAGTCTCTTCCCTTATCCCAGTAGGGTCACTTAGGCTTTCTTTCCTCAGGTATTAATCTTCTTTTTTGAGTTTGTCTTGCTGCAGACATAATCGCTTTATTAGAGTGAAAAAGCAGAAGCATTTTCCTCCAGAATTCTGGTATTAACTGGAAGTGGATGGTAAACCTTGCAAGTCTATCTCAGGGTTAAATATTCCTATAGGGTATGTGAGTTCTGCATGCCAACAGCTCATGAGTAGCAATGGCATCACAGAGATACACATTTGTATTTTATGGAAGGGACAGGTTTGTGCTTTTCCTGACAGCCATCACAGCAGCAGGTAGGTTCACATTTATGCCTTCGAAGAGGAGGAGGGGCACATTTTAAACCTGAAGCTAATTAACTTTTCCCTGATAACCATGTATGACAACTGTTTAGGCTTGTCTGTGTTCCTTGTATTCCACAACCAAGTCAGAGCCATAGAAAATACACCTCTAGATAATTGTTTGCAACGGGGGTTATGCAGTATTGTTGGGCTGTTCAATGTAGTAGGGATGCTGCTGGTTGAGGACATGCAGAAATCAGTAGTTTACTCCAATTAAACATTAAAAAAAAAGAAGATAACTTTTATAACTTTTTAACTCAGAAATCCAATGCCAGGGAATTATCAAACTTCTATATAACTGAATTATGTAATCTTTTAAGACTGCTTTTGAAAAAAATTTTCTCTCCTGACAAGAACCAATGTGATCTTAATGATACACATGCCTATGTTTTGAATGTGTGGGATTTTCTTATGACTTGCTGTTTTTCAGGTTTTGCAGAAAAAAATTTTATTTGAAAATTAGTTTAATTGAAGACTAACATAACCTCCAAACCAAAGCAACACAAAGAATAGTTTCTAGTCCTCTGGACTGTGAACTTTATACTTAGTTTTAAAGCTAGAATCGTGAGCTGTTGGATTTTGTGCACAAAGTGTCATCGTTTTTACTGAACTTGGTGCTTAATTTGTGCATAAACATTTTTCTAGCTTTCGGTAAAAGAGTAGATTTCTGCACAGTTTGTACATAACTCAGTTTTTCTGATTCACCTTACCAGTTCAGACAACGTGACTTAGAATGGTGTGAACAAATGAGAGCCTGTCAAAAGGGTTTGATCTATTTTTATACTGTCCTTCTGCTCTCAAATGCTGCACATATATTTGAAATGATTAATTCTAATGTAATTTCTCTCCTTAGCAGCATTTCAGCTGTTTCAGTGAACCATCCTTGGCATTTCTTCTCTCTTACTGCAGATTTCATAAAAACTAAAACACTGTGACTCTTCTTGCATAGATGGATATATTCTCAGAGGTTTAATCATTGATGCTAAATCTTTTTAGAAGTTGGTGGGGGCATTTCATGCAGGCAGGAGTTGTCTTACCTGTATTCAAATGCCTTTTGAAATGTTTGGTTTGGATTTTTTTATGCCAGTCATCCTTAAATGCTGGACTTGGCTTGAGATGAAAAGTAAACTGTAAATACTCTGATGGGCCAAAAGCACTACCGTGAAGGATAAACTAATGCCATGAAAGCTGAACTAAGCTTTTAGAAGTGTTTTGCCATAAAATTAAGGATGCAAACGGGCAGTTGCTCTGGTAATAGTTGGAGTATTTGAGGAGCTGCTGGGCCTAGTTCCTCTTTTTATTCGTCTTGCTGAAAAGTAGGGTCCTTCGCACTCTCAGCAGGTGGGAATGTGCCTGGTCTGCATCAGTGCAGAGCCACCTGCCTTGTTTTGTCTCTTGCTTCAGCTGTGAGGTGACATAACCTCACTCCCTGCCCTCAAGCAACGTGAGGCAATCCTTGGATGAAGCGTGGATTAGCCTAGCTGGCTAGCACAGCAGTGAACAGTTGAAGATGCTATCTGCCTCAGAAATTAATTCCTTTTCTCTGTGACTCCAGAAAAAGCTGCACATGCAAATGATGCCTAAGGGATGTCCAAGGCTAGAGATGGAGAGTTTTAGATTTTTTTTTTTTTTTTTTTTTTTTTTTTTTTTTTTTTTTTTTTTTTTTTTTTTGTGTATGTGTGTGCAACTAATAGCCTAAGGAATATATATATTTTTTTAATTTGAAAATAGCAGAAGGCAGTACCTAGGAAGTGGAATAGAGAATATGCAAACACAGCCATACCAACACAGGTCCTGCAGAGTTACCTCAGTAGGCTGACAACAGTGGTATAACATTAAGAGCTCAACAGGTGTGTGTTACTGGTGCTAGGTGCTGAGATCCCAGTGGACTGAACACATGTGAACTTCAGTACCCTGAAACAAGTCCTTAATGTTGTCTGAAAGTACAGCCAAAGGTGAGTGCTGTTAGTGAAACCCTGGGAAGAAAAATCTCAGAAAAGGTCAGGACTCCTCCTGCTTCCGCGTCTCACATTAGCCGAGGACAGAAGGCACAGGCTACTTCAGGCTGCAGCTGACTGTGTGTTCTAGTAATGGTTAGAGATAATAGTGAGCACTGGAAATGATTATAATAAAATCCTTGAAGGATGTGCACAGCAATTCCTGTGTTCATTCCTGGTGACACCAGCTCTGGTGTTGAGCTTTTGCTTTCTAGCAGATGCCAGTCCAGTTACCTGTTCTCTGTAGATGTAAGAATGGACTAAGCTGCGGCTTTTCTTTTTGTGGGGACTGGAAATTATCACAGAAGAGTTGCCAGCAACTTCAAACTACATCTTAAACTGCATGCAGTCTGTAAGCTGTGTCATCAGATAGGGAGAGGTGGTGGGGAGTGAATAATAAATACATGTCAGGAGTGGAGAAAGATTTTACCCAGAACAGCTTTTTCTGAATCTCATCATCCGTTCCATATTTTCCCTAAGGTGTCTAAGGTGAACATCAGTCTAATACAGTAATTTTTTTGTGATGTTTCTTCAGTAAAACTCCTAGAGAAATTACATTTTCAAGTTAAATTTTAAAAAAACATTTGCATAGCTAATTTGAATATATTACTGTGATTTGTTGCATAAATACTCCAAGAGAGAAATTATTTAAATTGACAGAAATAATAAAAAAACCCAATAAGTCTTGAAAAATACATTTTAAAATTATTTCATTTAAGTATGAGACTGCCTTGTTAAAGGTGTTATAACTAAAGTTTATAACTCTTTAATTGACTAGTAAGAAGTAAAATAAATGGGCTGCCTATTTAATGAATGAAATAATTAATTGATGGAGTTGTTACACTATTTCTGTAACAAATGGAAATGTTATTTCCATTGAAGTGACTTTGTCTCCCCTTCTTCCTGTGCCATTCCAGTTCTCTTCCAGCCTCTAACCTCTTTCATACATTTCCCCAGTTCCTTCTCTCCTCTCGATGATATTGCTTCCTGAACAAAAGCAGCCAATTTCTGTGCTTTTGTCAAATAAAGCAGTCTCAAAATTTTCAGCTGCACTCATTTTCAGAAGATACTCCTTTGTGTACTTCGAAGACTTTCGTTGAGTGATAGTTTAGCAGCATTCATGGCACTTAATGATAATAATTTCCCATCTGATGATAAATGCCTGTTTATAGCAGCTCCTTTCCACATTCATTAAGCAAGAAAAGTTATCAACAGAATGATAAATGTAACTTTGATTTTTGCTTGAATGTACCATATACAAAGAATACAATCCTCTTCATCAGTGAATGCATGACAGATATGCTTTAGAGTGCATAAAAACACTAGGAGTGTATGTCAAACAATAGAATATTCTTCTAGACAATCTTGTTGAAATTGTCTTGCACACTCTTTGTTTTTGCAGTGTTTTGGCTTGCCTCCTTCTGTCCTTCCTGCTCCTGAGTGAATTAGATTATCATTGTGGGGAATGCCTCCTAATTCCTGCTGATACAGGGCTTGCTCAAAACCAGCCCTTGTGCAGGAGACGTTAGCCAGAATCTCTTTTCCCTCTGTTAGCATGGTAGAACTCACAATGGCATCCACTTGTGCCTGTTGTTGAGGCCAAAGAAATGATAGGTAAAAATAATATGTTCTGCCTCTCTCTGAGGACTGTAGAGAAGCCTCATTTAGTTGTAGCAGTCTTCTTGGAAATGGTAACCCCCCGTGTCAAAGACAACAGTCATGTGGGCTTTATCTCAGTCATTTTCCTTTTCTAATCAAGATTTTGAGGCACCTGCACTTCCTTTGGATCTGCTTTTGAAAGTAGGGCTTGGGCTGGATCCCCAGTTGCATCTCTGAATGCTTTTTACAGAGTTTTTCCGATTGGGTGCAGATTCTGTGACCACTGTATTTTGCTGTTCAGCTGGCATTTGCAAAGCCTGTGAACTGCAGCCATGAAAACTTCCTTCGTTCTTCGAGCCATAACACTTCTTAAGTAGTGTTATCATAGATATGAACCATTCTGGAAGTGGTTTCCGTGGGTGTTATTCTCTCCCTCATCTTAAAAGCTGCATTGGTTTTTTCTTCTTTGAGGTCCATCTGATGCTGTAATTGTCCAGGAAACAGGGCCTCACAATAGTGCGAATACAAATCAAGTTGAGCTCTTTGCTTTGAGAGTTTCTCAAAATCCTGTCTGTCTTGAGTATTGTGATTTTTTTTTTGTTGTTGTTGTTATTTTTTATTTTTCCAACTCCTTACATTTTCTTCATGAGTAAAAGGATTAAAAAATTTTTTTAAGCATCTGGTCATGACATTTTCTTGAATAAGGTTTGCTCTCAAAATAGCATTTCTTGAAACTATTGTGTATTTTCTGTAGGTGGTCGTCAACATATGCTGGGGCCAGCTGACTAACTGACTAACAAAATTGGTATGTTTATTATTTATTGAATGTATGTATTTTTTTTTTCACTCAGATCTTTTTTTTTTTCAAATGAAGTTTGTTGTTGCTTGGCCTTTGTGCAGCCTGGGTAACTTCAGACCATACTTTTTACCTTACTTACCAAATGTATTGTTAAATACAGGAATGTCTCATCAGAAATTAATTTTTAATTTGGGTGTTCTTACAAAACCTATGAGATGCTGACTTCTTACCATCCCTCAGAGAAGGTGGACCTGGAGGGGACGGGTGCTGGGAGAAACAGATAAATTGAAGCTTTTCACAATGAATAGTTAACAGAACCCTCTGTTTGATTGATCTTCAGCAAAACTTGTTTATTCAGATTTAAGAGCCAGCCCTTAAATATGACCCTGCAGTAACCAGAAAGCTGTCCTTGCGCTTGGGAGCAGGCAGAAGGGTACTTGATGAGATGGAGTTGCAGACATTACGCTCATGAGTTATATGGAAGGAATTACAATAGATGATAGGAAAGGTCTGAAAAGTAAGCAACAGCTGATTTTGTTCAGTTCAAAATGACCCTGCCAAAAGAGGCAAATGAAATCACAAACTGGAAGGTCATTGTTTCTTTATAGACTTTTAAAATACATTTTTATCAAAAAAATACACTCAGAAACTTGAATGATGATGCATAAACCACTTTAAATTAATGGGAAGCAAGCATCCTTAGCTATTCAGAAATCTTCAAAACTGCTGACAGGAAGGAGATGTGGCTTTATCTTAATGGTTATTAATACCTCAAATAACTCACTGTTACAGTCAGGTAATATTTTCCAGTGTCCTATTCTTGACCAAAAAGTCTGGAAATACAGAAATTACAAAAGCTGACTTGGCTATTTTACTGACCTTGAAAATGTGTAGTGTCATTTGCCTTGTTTTTTTTTAATAATCAGCTTTTCCCAGCTATAGTTCCTATACCATCAGCTGTGGAGAGGAATTGGAATAGAATCAACAGTGTAAGAAAAATCGGGTGGGGTTTTTTTTAGGATATACAAATTATTGTAACTGTGGGTAGTTTCCCATTTTAAAACAAAACAAAATTTAGAGTGTGAATAATTCTAGTCACACTTCCTGATTATGACCCAGAAATTCTTGGGGTGCATCCTCTTGCCTTCTAACCCTGTCCCACAGGTGGATAGGAGATTTTGGATAGAAAAATTTTGGATTAAAAAGTCATTATTTTATTATTCCACAGATGCACAATTTTGTTCTCAGAAAATTGGCTCACTTTTCTGCTTTTTCCTCTTATATCCTGGGATATATGAAGCTCCATCTTCTTCTTCCCTCACAGAGGATACGAAGAACAAATGTGGGCGACAAGCTTGTGTTTTTAAAGAACATCCATTGACTTCAGACCCATTTGCCATTCCTTGTAGCAGTTACTGGTTTTGCATGCACAAATTATTTTTATGAGGTGTTTTGATTACTTTAGGACATTATTTTGAAACATTAATGTCTTGTTTTATTTAATCTGGTGTGTAGTCAACTATTGATCTCCCATTATGGATCCCATTCTTTAGCCCTTAGGAATCTTTTTGTTCTTACACTCCAAATTCTCCAATTGTTTGTGTTTCCATAGTGTCAGGTGCTAGGCTGGTGCTGCTCAGTGGTTGTCAGGCTCTCTGACTATGTTCTAGTATTTAACAGTGTAGCCTGTGTACAAGTAGAGCTCACATAGGAAGATGTTTTTGTCCTCTCCACAGAATTCAGTTTGGCTACACTGAAGTCTTCTGATTTTTAGCTGCAAAACCCCACAATTTGTGGACTACAGTTAGTTGAAGTACAATTGCCACTCATCAGTTATAAAATAATTTTCATTTTCACTGGTTCTGCTGTGGTTCTGTAAGTTAGGTGTAAAAATGACCTTTACTTTAAATCATAATGCGATTAATTTTTGTGCTTGATTTTAAGTACAATATTGACAGAGTTCCTCCCTTTTCTACTCTATGAGATGGATCAGGATGAGTGTTTAAAAACATTCTGAAAGCAAGGAAAGAAGGTATGTAAATCAGAGCAATTCCCCCAGCAATTTTTATTACATTTTGATAAACTGCTTTTCCATTGCATTCACCAAACACTTACCTGGAATACAGTAACCTATTCAAGGATTTTTTGTTATGTTGTGGTGTGTTATATACCACTCCCTCTGTATTTGCTTGTTGCAGTTGTGACTGGTCACTTTCAGTTAATGTCACCCCACCATGCATGGAGGGCCTCATCTGCTGTCTCACATCTCCGCAATTTTCCATGGGCAAGGTGTTTTTGCAAGGAGCAGATTCAGATGGTCCCTTTATGTGTGTATAGTTTAACCCCTGCTAAATACATCGAGTTCGACACGGATGACACAATTTTACTCCACTGCACAGGACAGGAGTTGCATTTAGTTTAGCTGTATCCATGTCACTGATGTTTTCTGGAATGCAAGAGCATTTTGGCCACTTCCTGTGGTTTGGGGTGGGTGCAGACAGGGATGCTTGCTGAGCCTGGGTGGTGGTGTGAGTGCCCAGGCTGCCCGTGGGTACTGGCCAAGCCAGCAGCACTACTAGTGCACTTAGGAATTCCCTGGGAGCGCCTGCAGCAGGAGACAGAGAGACAACCTTTACTCAGAGCTGTATGGCAAGTGGGGCCCATATAGGCAAAGCAGTTTTGTTGTTGTGTAATTTCAGAAATGGCCTTGCAGGGTTACTTTCTACTCAGTAACACCCTTTGTGTGAGTTCTCTTGCCTCGGAGATTCTAACCCTTCTAAAAAAGGTGTTCCTCCAGTGGACTAGCAAGAGGGTTATTGAGGATGTGAAATAGTATCTCAGACAACTTGAGCATAGTCAGCTAATTGTATTCAAATGCTGGCTTTGCTCCCTTTAAGTGGACTCCAGCTGTTCCAGTGGCTGCTGTTTTTTATCATTGTGCTGGACTACAGAGTCTTAGTGTTGAGACTACAGATGCTTTTATCTTGTATAAGTTTTCAAAGACCTTCCTTGCTGGCAACTTATTCTCTTTTGTGCTTTCTAAATGTAGTATACACGGCAGCCACTAGCTAGAGAATCACATGTAGCAGCTGGTTACACTCTGTATTTCTTTCAAGATCCTGTGCAAAACTTCAAAGTTTACATCAGCTTACAGGAAAAAAAACGCCTGAGTATCAAAGGGAGAAATAAGCAGAGTACTCAATAAATGTTGGTGCTGTTCTGAGTGCTTCCGTGTTGCCTTGAACACAGCTCACTTATTTCTTTAGAAAATGCCCTGATATTTACATTACCTTTCTCTAATTTCACTGTTTTTCAGAGTTCATTTATTAACTGCCTTTAATCTACTAAAGGAGACTAAGATGTTTTTATGATGTCATTGTGTTCTCATTAGTCAAACTTGCTTGTTTTTTAATAGGACCATAATTTCATTTGCAAGCTGGAACTTCATCTTGCCACCCTTGTACCTTTCTCTCTGTTTGCAAAGCCCAGGAAAGTCTTTGTCTGAACATTATGTTTCAAAGGAAAACAAGAAACCCGTAGACAAAATAATTCAACTCCCACTTGCAAAGTTGTTCGGAATGGCTGAGCACTGTGTGTGTAATGTTCTTGGTGAGTCCTTGGCTCCTTCAGTATTGCAAGCCCCCCACAAGACCAGAGCAGCCAGGTGAAAGCAGCCACAGGCTCAGCACTATGGGTGAGTCACAGCTCCACTCTTGGGTGGTTTGAGAACACTGGTGAAGAATCTTTGGCTAAAATAAAAACGACATCTTCTGGTTTAAGGGCTACAGAGGAGGGGAACTTTGGAAATAATTATGATGATTTATGAGCTATTAGTTAATGTGGTTCACCCATGAATTTGGGAATTAGCACTCCTCTGAAGCCTGAAGAAATTAAGTGAGTTGTAATTCACTTGAAAATGGGTAACTAATTATAACAGTTTAGCTAAGAGCTAAGACTTTCACACCTTAACTGCCAGTGAAATCCTTTTACATTATCTTTCTTACTAGGTTTTCTAATAGCCCATTCTGACAGGGAAAACTGTGTCTGGGTCTGTCCACTTGATTTTCTTCTTTCTATGTCATGCACTGGTTTATGATCCCCAGATCACTTCTCCCTTCTCACTTCATTGCTGGGAAATGGACCCTCCTGAATACACTTCTGTTTGTCCTATCCTAACATGGAGGTGTTTTAAGACAGAGCAATAAATACTTGGAAGCCCAGGGTCCTTTTCTTTGAGGTATCAAAATAATACTGGGGGTTGTAGATGAACACATATAGGACATAAATTACATTTTTTAAAGGAAATACTTATTTGATCTCTTTAACAGCACCATTCCTCTTTATTACATTGTGACAATTATAATAATTATTATTATTTAGGTATGGTTTGAGGTGCAAATACACCCTTTTTAAGGTTTATGGACCCTAACATCAAAATAAGCTTTTGAGATAATTTTCGTCTTCTCTTCCTTCTTAGAAGCTTTTTGCTCCAGCAAAAGCTGCCTGGGAGAGGGAGCTGCCTATGCTCTGGGCTGCTGTCTGAGCCTGTCCTGGCAGCAGATCAGTGAGGCTTCCTGAGTCACTTTCCAGTTCTCTGCCTTTTTGTCTCTTACACAATTCCTTTTGTAGAGGTAGCAAGTTTCTTCTTCTGAAGGCTGTGTCTGCTTTCTGTTTCTCCTGTATGGAGGGTGTTTTCTGACGGTTTTTGTGGAGTTGTCAGGACATTTGCTTTCAGTTCCAACCTGGACCATCATCGCAACTGTTTCACACACAGGGCTTGATGCTGTTCTTAGCAGATATACTGCTTTTCCCTCTCTGCTATTTGTGCCTTCCTGCCTCCACTGTGACACGCTGGTGGACAACAACCAAATGCCCTCTTGGGCTTTCTTTGCTGAGGTATGTCATCCAGGGCAGGCAAGGCCGGTGTCTTTGCTTTCTGGAAGATGTAGCTGCAGCGAGGCACCGAGTGGGGAGATTTGTAGTGACACTGAGTTGTGGGCAAACCCCAGCTGGCAGCTCAGCCTCACACAGCCACTCACTCACCAGAGTGGGAGAAAGTGGAAGGACAAAAGTGAGGAAATGTGGGTTGCAGTAGAGGCAGTTTACCAGAAAAAGGAAAAGCTGCACTGCTAAACAAGGAATTCATGCCCTGTGTCCTGTGGGCAGGTGGCTGTTCTGCCATCTCCAGGAATTCAGGGCTTCATCACATGTTACAGGAAGAACAAATGCCATCACTCCAAACATCCCCTTTTTCTTCTTCTTCCCCCACCTTGTACTGCTGACCATAATGCAGTATGGTATGGAATATCCCTTGGGTCCATTGGGGTTGACTATCCCAGCTGTGTCCCTTCCCAACCTCTTCTGTAGCACCTTCCTGCTCACTGGCAAGGCAGTGTGAGGAGCAGAAGAGGCCTTGACACCAGTAAGCTCTGCTCAGCAATGGTGAAATCATCTCTGTGTTATCAACACTTTTTTCACCACAAATCCAGCTCACAGCATCACATGAGGAACTACTAACTCTGTCACAGCCGAACCCAGTATGTGAGGAAAGGTTGCTGGGAATAGTATTGTGGGGTTTGTAGTAGTGTGGTACTCTCCACTCGTAATTCTGGTGTTGTGCACATTTAGTTATGAAAACTGTATTGCCTCTTACAGAGAAGTGTCAGGTGGAGAGGGATTTCAGTGGGAAGTGGAGATGTAGTTTTTGTTTTCCCACAATTTAAGTGTTTTTTCCACCCTCATATGGCATTACATTGCTTTTTCACCATCATTTTTTAGTCTCTTCTAGTACATAATTTTGAAGATTAAATAATAAGATTCTTGTGAAGCATCTTCTATCATATTTTCCTGTAGTGAACTGTAGCACAAATTATCCTGTAGTGAAGTAAAAGCTGAAATGAATGACAGTAACTGTGTCTGAACCCAGCCTTGATTCACCATACCTGCTGTTACCCAAGTAAATGCATTATTCATAATTTACATGAGACTTTCCTGAAGGCTATATACTTGAAAGCAATGTGTGTAATATAATGTGTCATTATTCCAGAGCTCTGAAAATGTCCTTTTATAATTCTCCTTAGCAGTACAGTTTATGTGATGTGGAAACTATTTTCTGACACGTGTGCCTAAGCAGTGAGCTCTTTGTTAGATCCAATTAGAATTTCTCCCTTGATAGAGTGTGAGGCTCTAAACCAGTGTTATGCTTGGCCGTGGACAAAATTAATCCAGTCAACTGGGACTCCCTGCATCAACCTTCTGCGATCTCATGGTATGGAACCACTGATATGTGCTTTTCACATTCAGCAAATCCAAGATTCAGTGCAAGAGGCATTTTCCTGGCGTAGCAAACGGTGTGTCAGCACATTTAAAAATTATTACATGAATATGAGCTACTGTACAATAACACTTTCCCCCACAGAGTGGTGTAACTCCTCTCCCGCTGGTGAAGAGGCTTTCTTGTTTATCTTTTTTTGATTGTGTTTTTGCGAGTGTGATGAACATGCTATAGGTGCTTTGTTCATGAAGATTCTTAAATAGTATTTAAGAAAACCTGATGTATTTTGTGTTTCTTCTGCACTGTAAGTTGTGAAGAAAGGCCCAAACCCCAAACATTTTGTTGATTGCCAGTTATTTTGTTTGTTTTAGCAAGTGTTACAAAGGATTGTTTGAGAAACTTAGCTTTAGGTTGTGTGTTAAGCACATCAATTTCAGATGGAGTAAAATACTTTCAAGTGTCATGGGTTGTTTTTTGCCCATGCAGTTCCTATACTGAATGGAGAGTTGCTGTTGATGGTTTGCTAAAGCAAGAGTGGTAAATGTGATTTAAATCTAATCCAGATTTACGGTTCTTCCTAAGAGCTTGTACAAAGGCCAGAATTGTTTTGACTGATTTTGATGCACAGAAATCTCTGTGAGCATTGAAATGACCCAACAGTTTATTGTGACATGTAAATGCTTTTAAACTGAACCTTTGCTTTTGCTGATTACCTGTGCTCTTCAAGCAGTGCAAATCCATGTTCCTCTGTGGCTGGAAATGATGTGCTGCTCTTGGTGTTCTACTCAGCCTGACACTTCTTGGTGTTCAGTGGCTTCTGCAGGTGCTTACCCAGGCTGGAGAGCCCTTTTTTACCTTGTAGATACTTCAGGCAGCTGCTGTGGAGTGTGGTTAGGTCCTGTCCTTTACTTGTCATGTCTTTGGGTTGAAAAGTGCTTAATCTCGAGCTACTTTTGTTCCAAAAGCAGTGTGTGTAGGAAAGCTGAACCAGTGCTCATTCCCTGGGAATAACCCATCATAGACTTGTTCCTCTTTGCTTCTAGTAACTCCCAGAAGGAGCTAAATGCTCTACATCATATATACAAAGCATGGCCCCTACCTTGAAGGTAACCCCAAAAAAGCCCCAAGTGCCACATACTAGTTGTGATGCAACATTTTACGAAATGCAGGTAGGCACATATTTAAATCATCTGGACAGCTAAGACAGCGTTGGATTCTTGAAATATTTCTTCATGTATGAACAGTTGCAGATACTTTTCAGGTTTCCATTTCTTAAAATTAAGGATGGTACTATCTTAGAAAAAGGACATAACACATTTTAGTTATCCAGGTGTAAAGTACAATTTATTGCAATTATTAGCTTAGTTTTAAGTGAGAATTTGAGGGCTAGCAAATTTTAAGTTAGCCCTGCAGCCACAGACTGGTACAATCGAGTTGTATCCTGGATGTATTTTGCATTTATCTGGAGGAATTCAGCTACAGAAAAAGTTTTAGATTGCTCTGATAAAAAGTAATCAGTAGGTGACTAAGAGATTTACTGATATTAAAAAATATCCCTGAGTGTAACTGGTATATGGAGGTTGGAAATCTGCAACTGATCAAGCAGATGCTAATTTATGTATGTGCCTTTTTGTACATAAATGTTGATATTTCTTTCTGAAGATGAATTGAATTTCACAGTGTTCTGGAAAATATGCCCCTTTTAATTTTACAAAGCCTTTATAGTAACTTATTTCTTTGAGATTATAAACTATAGTTTCTTTTACTGTCAATTAAACAATATGCTTTTATATACCTTAAAGTATAAAAAATCTTGAAAGCCATTATTGGAGTGTAAGTAATTTAAACAACATTTTTTGTTAGACTTAAGTATTAATTTTTATGAATCTATATTTTAATGTTATGCCACAGCAAGTGGAAACTCACCAAGGCTGAGAGCAACATCATTTTTAGCCCTCTATCTGTTTCTAAATAGAAACTTCTGTGAATCTTTGGAATGAAGGTAAAGTGGCATGGACTTCACTAAAGAATGTCTTAATAATTCCTCTTTTAATCAACCCTACCTGTTACAACTTTGTCGCTTGAAAGATCTGTTCATAAATGATACTGTGTTATTGGGAGAAATATTTTGTCAGCTTTTTATTTTTCTGCATGGGATTTACATGTCCCATTTGGGAAAAAAAAAAAGCCTCCTGTCTTAATTATTGTCTGGTCACATTCAGCTGCCTTGCTGCAAATTGTTAATCTATTAAATTTTTTTCTCAAGTCATGTTGTTCTCTTGATTCTCTTGCTTCATTCACGCCTCTGCCAAGCCCTGTCAGTTGCACATCCTGTAAAACTTAGTGTGCTTAGAGGTTTGCATGGGGATATGGACAGTTTCCTCCCTCCTGCACGGCATCACCTTCTGTAGAATAACTATGTCTGTAAACCCAGTTCTGATAAAACTTTTGGATCATTGTTAAGAGCTTCAAAAAATCATCCACATTGGCTGTGTTACTACATAGGTAGGGTCACTCTTTGAATATAATAAATGAAATATTTTGGGAATTGCCTTAAAGGTGTGCTTAGGAGAGGAAAAAGAGGAAGGCATACACTTCTTGTGAAGGAAGCTGTAAACCAGGATTCTTTGGGCATCATCTGCATAGTGTTGCACTGAAAGAAACTTTGAGCAAGCAGAGGAGCATAAGCCCCTCCTTTTGGTAGACTTGTAGCAGGGGAGATGATGTTTCTCGTGAACCTTTCGCTGCATTCACAGTGTGCTTGACTCACTGTGTGGGACCTCACTTCCAACAGTGGTAAGGTGGTGGAGGTACTGGCAACAGATCTGCTGAAAAAAGGACCAGCATCCCAGAGGAGTAATATGGAGTCATGAAATCAGAGTGTTCAAACTGGTCTGTTTGGGACTTGTGGGAATAACCAGGTTATGTGAGTGGATGGAATTCCCCTCAAGTAATACATACATTTACCGGTTGGTTACCACCACCTACTTTCGTTTTTCCTTCTTCTCGGAAAAAGAAAACATGCACTGGGAAAGTTAACAAGAAACCATTTGAAGGCCTTATTCTTCCAAAGAGGAAGGGAAGAATTAATAATTCTTTTGCTTTCTTTCACGTTGATTTCCTTCATGTTTCGTGTTCAGGGAAGAGCAGGCCATAGTTAAGGGTTAGCCTTCAACTTTCCATTCCTGTACATGTATTTTTCCTTCAATGTACAGTATTTAGCTGCATGCCATAATCCAGCCCAAGTCTGTCCAGACAAGTTGTTGTGTTCATGTTAGTGTTAAGCATCAGGCACTAGTTTACCTGGACAGTAAATCTGCCAGTTTAGCTGTCCTGTAACACTGCTCCACGGAACCACTGGCACTTGTCAGACAGGTTGTGCCTGAAGTATAATGCCTAAGGACTTCTCAGTTTAAGTCAGTTAACTGAGTGTAAGAGGAATCTTTCATACATCCTTGGCAGGACAGAACTTGACAATCTTTGAAGTTTTCTGTTGGCTTTATTCTCTTCACTTTTTTAAACAGTTTCTTAAACTCCTTTTTTTGAAAATTAAACCTTAGCGGGTTTTTTTTTCCCCACTTAATTATTTGTTTTGACCCTCATGTTCTGTATTTTATTTTGCTTTTATCTTGTTTGTCTACGGACCATGTGTCCCTCCTAAAGTAGATTATTCCTAATGCTTATGTCATTTCACTCCTGATGTTTGTTGGATGGATATAAAGCTATTAGAAACTTCAGGTATGGAAGCACTTTCTCCCACTTTGAGTATTGATCTGTAATTTCAGAAGTTTTTGTTTGTTTTTTTAACTGTAGACATGAGAGAGTTTAAAAAAAGAAGTCCAGTAAACCATCTCAGAGATACAATATTTATGAGAAGTATATATTTAAAGATGCCTTTAAAAATCTGTTGTTTAAATTTTCCTTTGGGGCAACTGCAGAAGTACTTAATAAGCTGGTTTGGAACAAGAGCTGGAAGGAAGTAAAAGAATTGCAAGTATTTTCTTACTTTCCATCTGCTATCAAGAGCAGTTTTCTGCTTTGCCAGGTCTGCTTTCAGTTCTGTTTAGTCCAAATAGGAGCCAAATAAATTTTCTAATGACAGGAATATTTTCTATGCAAATATAAAAAATTATTTACATCTTGCTTATCTATGTCAAGGACTGTTTAAAACATCAGTTATATCAAAAGCGTCTCTAGAGCAACTCAATGCTTCACTTACAGTTATGCCAGTAGTTTTGAGGACTGCAAATGGGGTGTGCTTAGGAAAAGAAACCAAGGACACCAAGGTTAGTATCAGCTGCCATGAACAGTAAGAAATATTTGAGTAACTTCCAAAAATGAACAGCAGAGGAAAAACAGGCAGAACTGTCTTGATTAAAACAGGTTGAGATGTATCAAACTAGGATATTGAGTACACAGAGGCTGGAAAGAAGGTTTTTCACTTTCTGCTTATTCAAGGGATGTGCTCCTGGCCTTGTGGTCCTTGTGGCAGGTGTTAGGGAACCTGTTCATAAATTCTAAATGCACCCTGGCCCTGGCTTATGGACCAGAGCTGTCCAAACCCAGCCAACTGGGCCAGGTGGGGAGTGCTGGTGGAGACAGCATCAGCCCCATGCTGACATGAGTCAAAGCTGGCTGCAGAAGGATTGGTCAGCACCTGTGGAGACCAGCCTGAAGTGCCATCTTTAGATGGAGACCATCTCTAAAAGTACCCAAATTTCACTTCAGGGGCCCAGTTTGAACAATCCAGCTTGGGTTTATAAATTTTGTTATAGTTGTTTGATTTTTTTTTCTTTGGGGGGGCGGGGGTGTGGGGAAGGTAGCTCAGTTTAGTTTGGTTTTCCTTTTAGTTCAAGGGTTTCTTGTGGCCAAATAGTCTACTGCTGTCTTCCTTGCTTGACAAAGCAGCTTGCACCACAGGCAGAGAAATCTGAGTCCTCTTTTATAGGGGTGGGGAGACTTTTATTCCTGTTTGTTTCCTTCAGCTTGGTTGTTCATTGGGACCTAAGAGAACTCAGCACTGGATTCCAGTCAAAAGACTCTTAAGAATTGCTTGTCTGAATTCCTTTGGAATTTTTAATATTTGGGTGTCTGGTATTTAGATTTTAGCCTTCGTATCCTGTTAGTTTCAGTGGGGTTCAAATTCCCTGTAAGGAGGAATGTGAGCTCTTTGCAGATTTGCATGTAATCAGGGAGAAATGGTATCATTGAAATCCCAAATTCAGCAAGTGGGAAACTTGTATCAACTGTCAGGTTCCTAGTGTGAGCAACCAGCTGTGGAAGTTCAAGTACAGCAAGCTGATTTTTTTCTGGTGTCTTTTGTATTTGACACTTGTAGAGGGGTCATTCTCCCACTATTTGTTTTGCTGGGCTAGTTTTGCTCAATAGTTTGTTGTTGTTGGTTGGTTGTTTTGGAGGCAGCTTTTTGTCTTCCTTGTTGACAGAGGCTCTCCACTTGTGTAGCATCCTGGAAATCCTTTTGTGCCACTGGTCTGTAGTCAGTTTTCTGGAGTGGGAATGGCCAGACTTTGATGTGCTGTTCCTGAAGTACAATGACATTTCTGCTTTCCCATCTCTGCTGAGATAACTCCTAATAACTCTTGATACTTTTTCAACTCATATTTGCCTTTGAGATTTCTGCATTATGTTGGCAGGCCACAGTTAATCGGTTAGCAATGAGTATGGTCAACAAGGTATTTTCCCCCTTGATCTTTTCTAGTTGATAAATGGCTTCATTTCCTGGTGCTTCCATGCACTAGCCTTCCATTTTATGCTACAGGGCTTCATGCTTACATATTTCAAAGTTATCCATTAAATTCTGTGTGATATTCTAAATGGTCCTTCTGTCAGTTGATTGTGTCTCCTGACTTTGCTTTAGAAGCTGTTTTTAATAAGATACTGCTTGTTTTGGTTTTTTCCTTTTTGTTTCCTTGCTAACTTCACTGGTAAAAGTATTAAATAAAATGACTTTCTGAACCAATGTTTCTGGAGGTACACTAATAATCTCCACATGGTGGGTGTTTTCCCTTTTTAAAGCTGTATAAGCTACTCAGTCTGTTCATACTGCTGATACGTACTTCAAGTCTCCGCTCTGAGTTCACTAAAGAATTCCTTATGTCATGCTAGCATAGGCTTTGTTGAAGGCTAGATAAATGATGCCTATAAGAGATGCTCACATTTTAGAAAAGAAAAGAGTTAGTCACACATTCTTCTCTCTCTCTCTTTTTTTTTCATGCAGATACTTTTATTCGTGTTTACTTCAATTTCTTCAATATTTTTTTTTCCCCTCTGAGTAATTGTGCTAAAGCCATGCGTTCTTCTGGGATCAGAATAACTGGACTTTCTTTGCCCAGACTGCATTTTTTCTTTCTCATATTATGGGTATTATATTTTCTGTTTTCTAATCTGATGACAACACCCTCGGCATCAGAGACCTATTAAAATATTTCCGTTCACGCCTCCTGCTTCATGGGCTGGTGTTTCCAGGGCTCTGGAATGTAAATTATCTAGTCCTAACTTAAATATATTAAATTCTATTGAAATTTGCTGTCACGTTGGCTGTGTTTATTTACATGTCTATTAACTAATCTTGGAGAAGAAAATGTAATTTTTTTGCTTTATAAGTTTCTAAGTTAAAACCACATATTTGGTAATTCACATTCTCCAGAAATCTTGAAAGCAGCCTGGTAAACATTCTTTAAAACTGGTTGTAGAATTCACTGGCCTTTTAATTTTATCCCAGAAGCCATAAAAAGCACAAGCCAATTGACAGTCAAAGTAATGTACATTTCCCAGAAATTCAAAATTGTGGGGTGAAGAGTCATTTGGCACAAGAATGGCCATTTTCCTTCATGGCTTTCAACTAACTTTTGACTTTTGTTTAATCTGTCGCTTTTTGATGTTCCTTTAGTGTAGGAGGGAGCAAATGGATGTCTTGAAACCTTGCATGTGGAATTTTTCCTCTCATGTGCCTGATGTTCCAGCCCATCAGAAATGTTACTGTCCTTTCCAGTTTCCTTTCTACCCCTCACATATTGCATCTCTGCGCTTCTATCTGTGTTTTGCTGTCATCTCCTTTATAGTCTTTCCAGCTTCCTTCACAGTGTTCCAGTCCTTGTCCGGCTTCCCAAGCTGCCTTTTTTGTGCTATTCCTCAGTATTTTAGAAGTGGCTGCTTTATATCTGTGGTTTTAATTTTTTTCCTGAAAATCAGTCTTTCCCATGAGTAATCTGGTGGACGTAATTAAAAAAACCCAAGCCCTTCTACATGCATCTACTCATTCTATTAAACAGGGTTTGTTCTTTATCACACAGGAACTGTGTGCCTATGCATGAATACATTTATTCTCATCTTTTCCTTTAGGACCTGTGAATTGGTGCAGTTTCTTGTTTTCATGGATTGGTGTTTTGGAGCCCCTGTTCCATTTCTAGCAGTGTGTCATGTTACGGAAGCAGCAGAAAATGTGGCATGTTATTGGCAAAGCAGCTGTCAAGCTACTGATATGTAGGTATAGAGTGTTCCACTGTTTTGTATGGAGAGAGCTTTTGGTGTAAAAAGGAGGAAATTGTGGATTAGACCTATCATTCAGGAGGGCCCTGCCAGTGCTGCTTTCCTGTGAAAAGCCACGGTCAGCCAGTGCCTTGTACAGAAATGTCCTCCTCAGGGTTATTCAAATTACTGGCAGCATTGATTGGAGCACTTTCTAAGTGTCAGCAGCCAGTTTATGGCTGGCTCTCTTTTATGGGTGGACACAATGTGATTTAACACGTCCTTTTCATTGCAAGACCACCCAGCTGCAACACTCGGAGGGATAGAGCCGTGGTCCTTGAGCATGTTTTTATATGCTGTATTGATATGTATTGGCTGCGAGAGTATCTGGTTACACATTTGAGCACTCCCTAGCTGTTCTCTAATTGCTCCTGTTTTGCTCGTGGTTGTTAATGTGTAATCTTGCCTGCTGCACTGAACTCGTATTATTTAAGCTGCTGGGAGCCTGTGCTCGGCGCTAAACGTGCAGCTGGTACAGCTGTGGCTCCTTCACCCTGCCACTGTGGAAGCTGTGAGCCTCCTGTGAGGAGAGGGCTTGCCAGAGCGCCGACCGTAAAGTGAGTGGCCTTAAAGGAGAGGCTCTGGAAAACACTCCAGCACAGGGCTGCTCCAGCACAGCTCCCCGTGGTGTCAGAGACCCTCTAGTTCCCTCCTCTGCTGGGCCAGCGCTGTTTCTAGTGAGGTTCAGGAGAAGGTTTAGCAGGTGTAGAATGGAGTTACAATGCTCTGCACTGACTTCAGGGCTGTCCTTTGTGTTAACAGATGTTTTCTGGTCTTCTCATCATCGCCCCTTTTCCCCCCCACCCCAAAGCAAGCATGCACTGGTTTAGAGAGCTCTTGTTGCTGATGGGGAGAAACTCTGTGAGTTGTGAGAAAGACTGAGAGCTGGGTCTTTGCCTCGTGTAAATGGGGACTTCATCATCTGACCTGGTATTGATGCAACAAACTGGACAGAAGTTACTGGGATGGGGCCAAACTCTTCCAGATGCACTCAGGCAGCCTGCTTGCAAATAGCATAGTTACTGTATGTATGCTTTACACAAATGTATACTGTAAGTGTACCCAGCATGCTGCAAGGGAGTGACAGTGTACGTGTGTGCTAGACATTTTGTTTAATAAGGAAGTGCTGTGGAAAAATGTGCAAGAAGGAAAACCAGTTCAAGATAACCCACTCCAGCGCAGAGTTGTTGCAGGACAGCTCCCAAACTGGAAGAAACCTGGCTTGAGCCCTTGCAGAGTCAGCTGTGTGGGTTTTGTCCACATGACAAAAGCTCTGGAGCTGCCAAAACTGTGAGTTCTGATTGGGTTATAAAAGTCTATATTTCCCCATCCCCACCCCTCTCCCCTAGCAGTGTAGGTGGTTGTTGGGGAACTTTCAGAAGGAACTGGAATTGCACAGGGAGGCAAAATCTGTGTGGGATGGCAGAAGAAGTCATTCTGATCAGGTATGTTTCTCCTCATATTGAGAGCTGATAGTACCAACATGCAAACTGCCCTTTGAAGCTATGTAGGAGTTGTGGCCCAGGTTCTCAAATCCCAAGCCTGCTGAGGATTGCCAGTATTGGTTTGCCATAACAGGTTTTAGATCTCTGCCTTAGGCCAGGTGCTTGCTCAGGAGGACTTCAGTTACTAAGCAAATTTTTAAAAGAAGAACTAGCAGCTTTCTTCTAGTAAAGCAAGAGGGTTAAATTCTTCCTAAAAGGCTGGAGATGGGATCATAAAGAAGAAACATTAGGACAGTAACATCTGTGCACAGAGTATTCTTGACCTCAGTTTTTTTCTAGAGGTATCTTTAGGCTTGTAAGTGTCTGTAAGCCAAAGTAAACTCCAAACCAAAGACAGGATCTCCCAGGGTACTTCTGTGGAGTCCTCTGTTTCACAGGACCTTCCTGAGTTTTTGAGATTATGTGTTTGAGTGATGTATTTTCTTTCCATGCTTAAATTGTGTCTCAAGACCCTTCTTACTTCCCTGATCCGAATATGAGTGCTACCTGACTTCTTGCTGTCTGTGAGATTGCTCTGCTCTAATTCAGAGTATATATTCATGATGAGCACAAGTCTTGGATGTGACAGTCATTCCATTCCATTCGGTCTTTTTCTCAGGAAAACAATTTCATTGCAGTCATAAAAGCACACTGTTCCATTTTGTGGATACAAAGCACAGAAGCTTGCTTCTTTTATAGTGATTTTTAATTTCGGAAAGCATGCTTACAACATGAACCTTTTCATAGCAACATCATGGCTCATGTTTTCTCTGTATTAAAAAACAAATGATTTAAAAGTGTATGTGCGGTTTCTGCGGAAAGCTCTATCCAGTGTATTAAAATACTGGCGCCTCAGCTACATGGCTCAGTTTCTTCCTCTTCTTAGTTTGAAGGAACGTGGTAACATAACATAAGAATTCTTGTTATTCTTAAAGGAAAGAACAGCATTTTTACTAGATATGGAAAATTCCAAGTGGAACACGTACAGAGGCAAAATACCATTTGGAGATTTGAGACGACTTTTTATGGTTCTGACTTTTCTGACGCGAAGCACACAACAACCTCGCAAGTACTCTCTTTTCCAGTGCATTATGGTAACTCAAACTGAGAGAAGTCATGCAAGTAGAGAAGCACAAATTACTTATTTGAATAACCTTCTCTTTAGTGCTTTCCTGAGAAACCAGAAGACAGTACCATGTAGGGTTGAAAACTTTTTAGCTCTAACACACTTCGTAGTTGCAGGTGATTGTTTCTGAGTTACTGTTTGTGCTCAAGGGAGAAGCCAGCTCTTTTCTTTTCTCCATCCATTAATAGCCTGGGGGACCCTTTTTCCAGGTGACAACTGACACTAGTTAGGGGCAGCAGCAGAATCAGCCAGCCTGTACTGATATTCACTGCCTGACTGTGGGTAAGACTGACTGTGTGCAGTTCCCCTTAGAAGAAAGGTTACATCACAGAGAGTGCTGAGGTGAGGCAAGGGGCTGAAAGGCTATAGCAGATTTTTTTCTTTTTCTGCTCCAGTTTTAATTTGTTAGCACACCTGCAGGTCTGGCATTTGTTTTCTTCTTTGCTTCTCCTCCTTTCAATATGTATAAATGGCTCACTGGAGGCAGAACTAACTCTAGTTTTATTTTCAGCTGACTTAACCCCATGCTGCTGCTCCCCAGTGCCCAAATCCCTGCACCACGAAGCACACTCCATCCTTTTTTTTCTTTCTTTCTGGTAGGTAGTCCATGAGAGGGAATTGGTCTTGGAAATCTCTACAGAAAATAGGAATTTAACGCGTCTCATTTCAAAATTATTTATAATGTTTGCATATAAGGCTAGATATAAAGAAGTTGTAAGAGGAACATAGTTTATTGTTCCAGAGGGACAAAGGATGAAGAGCACGACATCTGGAAAGTTTGGTAATATGAATAAAACCAACTGGAAACAGATGGATAATGGGGAGCTCATCTCCTACTACAAATCTTCCTGTTTTAAGAAAATGCTAAATCTGTTTTTAGTACCTGGCAGTATTTTAAAGAGGACTTTCTGTACCTCAGAGGAAGTTGATAATAAGGAAATAAAAATATTGTGTTCTCTGTGGGACCAGGATTTATTCACCCAGGTGAGCAAGAAGAGTGAAGCCAAATTTTTCAAATTCAGCTATTGAACCTGAGAAAACTAATTCTCATAAAGATGAAAAATACACAGAAAACATACCATTTACGTAACTCAAAATCAGCTCTATCCTCTTGATTTGCAAGGCCCAGTTGTAGAAATAATTACTCTTAAAATAACTTTAAAATAATAGTTGCTTTGATAATTAGTATTAGTATCCTATTTAGTCATGCAATTATTAGATTAAAATCCTTGTTCTTCAGAATGAGAACTGAAAATTAATAGCACCACTGTAAATGTCAAATTAATAACAACTTGTTGAGGACCGTTTTAAATCATGTGATGTGGTATCTGGAAGTTACAGCCAGAAGGTGAGCTAATAGCAACAGCTGAATTACCCTTCCACCTACAATAGAAGATGCTTTCTTATCCAGAAATACTAATTGATATAGTTTAAAAAAAAAAAGAAAACCTTTGATTAATTTATTTAGGCTTGATACCTAGTGTGCTTAATGCCTTGATATGTTCTTGAGTGCATTATGATTATTTTAGTTGAAGTACTCAAATCTCAATTTGTGGCATTAACAAATGAAGGCACGGCAAAATCAAGGTTTTAAAAAATTAAGTACATATTTGTGTTTATTTACATGCATGTGAGGCAGTTTCTCTGTGCATTTGCACAATGGAAGGAAACAAAAACTAATTTGTGAGGCGTGAGGAATCATCAGAAATGGAATACAATGATTCATGGGACTGAAATTTTCTGTATGTGCATGTTGAGAAGTGGCCAAACCCAAACAAATTGTTCTCAGCCACCGAACACTTCAGCCTGATGGTCATATGTTTTTGCCTGTTGTAAACCGCCTTCTTCGGTCCTAGGTTTACTGCTTAATATCTATTAATTGTGAGTGCCATCATCATTTGTTCAGTTCTGTTTCTTAAAAAAGCATGCTGTCAGCGTGGTGTGCCTGCTGTAGCTCTGCTGCCTGTCCATGTAACTATTGCCCTGATTTTTTCATAGTAGAGTTTCACAAGTGTAATAAAAGAGTGCAGGCTTAGATGGATGGGGTTTGTAGATCTGTACAGTGAGGTAACAGTGTAACTGGAAAGTGCTCAGTAAATCAAACCATACATATATAAGTATTTTGCAAAGGACATAATTATGGGAAGTACTCTTAGAGGTGAGCAGGTCTCTTCTGAAAAATGAAATCTAAGAAGACGACAGATGCTTGCTCTTATTGAATCCATAAAATCGTCTTATGAAATCTGGTTTTATAATTGCAGGTTGTACAGAAGACATCCGGAAAACACCCCTATGTTTTAAGATTCTAAATATCTTCCTAGTGAACAGGGCATTTAAGATGAGCAGAGGTGAGCAGATCTAGCAAGTTTCTGTTTCATTTCTCAACCGGATGTGTTTCTGAAAACATTAATACTTAAATAAGCTCTAGAGACCAGACTTTGCATCAGGAGTGGCTACAGTAGCTTGGGGTGCTGCAGGGAAATGTGATGCTGTGGCTGCAGGAGTTGGGGACAGAACCCTGACATGTGTGGAGGGTGGTTACAGAAGGCCCAGAGCTGTTTTGCACCCACTCCAAGGTCAAATGGGATTGTGGTGACAAGAGCAGGAGACTCTTTTGCTTTCTTGGAATTGTGTTTTGATGAAGACCATTGATTAGGGTTTGAAGTTTTGATCTTCTAGGAGAAAAATATTGCAAAGCACTTACAATTACTGCAAATGTTTAACTTACTCATCCCGTTCTTTCTTTCCTGTCAATAATGGGAACTGAAAGCTAATGTATAATTCCCAGGTGGTTACTTCCTGTGTTTCGTCTTGCACAAATAGGTTGAGCACTAGTCTGTGACGGTGGTGTTCTTGAGGAAGATAATTATGGGACATATTGGATAAGGGATTATAAACTGGAGCGGATAAACACTTGTCCTGCTAGGTAGGCCCCCTGTACAGAACAGCTGAAGTACCTTGTGGCTTACAGAGCATACCGTGCCTCACCGTCAGCAGCACCGAGCATCCTGCAGAAATGAACAGCCATCAGTTTTAACTCTGCCCTTCAACTGCAGCTGCAGCAACCCCATGGCCCATAGCTGCTCTAGTGGGCAGTGACTGAGCCGTGACAGACCATGTGAGACAAAAATAACAGGGAACTTTATTCCCCAACTGAAAGTATACATCACACTTCTTCACAGAGTATACAGTGTTGGCATGACTTTCCTAGGTTCCTGTTTTAGCCCCAAGTGTTGAAATGTTATTGTAGGCTGACAGCTCATTTTGGGCGAGACATTCCTTTGAACTTTCAAGGTGGGTAACCTGTTCCAGCAAAAGTAGGTGCTTGCTGACTTAGGGCCTTGGTTTCTTTCTACTCAGCAGTGTGGAGAGTTCATTGGTTGGTTTGCATTGGCACCTTTTCATTAGCAATGTTGTAAGGTTGTAAACAACAGGTGCATGCTGTCATGCTTTCCTTCAACAGAAAGAAAAATTTACATTTGACAGTGAATACATTCGCATACTGTTTGTGTTTTGATTAATATTTCTTTCTAATTGACTGACATTTTCCTAGTTTTAAGTACCAGCATACTTCTGATATTTGTATAAATCAGTTGAATGCTACTTTTCTTATGCAAATTTTGTAGATGTCTTATGCTTTAAGAAAAAGTAGCATTCAGTTTATAAAACCTTTGCATGCTGAATAAGGCCTATTACTAGAAATGTCTGAATCCACTCTGGTTCCATATAAACGTCTTCATTTTTTTTTTGTCATGGGCCTTTCTCTTAAAAATATATATCTTATCTTTGATAAATGATTTTGATAAGTGATAAGTCATCAAGTGACTGATGTTTGAGAAGAGAGGTGTTTGGAATGCTTGAATAATTCCCATCATCAGCACTGACTTCAGCTCTTGCCCTGCAAACTTTCAGTATGACTCAGGAGTTCCTCTTGCACTGACAAAGAAGAAAAAACAAGCAGTGAATGCTTGCAGTGGACTCACCAGTGTTCAGTAGCAGTAATGTGGTTCTGTGTAAATGGTGCAACTCACTGGTACTGGGATAGAAAGAGGAAGGGAAATCATGAGCCTACCATGGGCAAATATGATGTTTTAAGCTAAGCTGCTTTGGGTGTTCCTACTGTAAACCAGTGGAACCTGACTCTTGCCAGCAAGCAAAATGTTGAAGCCCTCCTCTTTCGCTAATTTTGCCATCAAAATGAAAGTATTATTAATACAGAGAGTTGATTCCCATTTCCAGTCTGGAGGGTCACTAAGATCATTGAATCGTAGAGTATTTTGGGTTGGAAGGAACATTAAAGACCATTGAGTTCCAACCCCCTGCCACAGACAGGGACACCTTCCACTAGACCTGGTTGCTCAGAGCCCCATCCAGCCTGGTCTTGAACACTTCCATGGGTGAGGTATCCACAGCTTCTCTGGGCAGCCTGTTCCAGTGATTGATATTGAGCAAGGAAGGAGGAAGGGAAGTGGACTGAGAAAACATTTGGAACAGGATCCTATGCTATGTTGAGATTACATTGTACGTCAATAGTTTTTTTGGCAAAAGAGAAGTAGGACAAGAAGACCTGAATGCCAAGTGTTAAAAAAAGATCAGTACCTTGTACAGAGCAGGAGCTGTGTGAGAACACTTAGACCTGGTGTAAAGATTGCCCCATAGTGTGCTGGAAGGTCAGGGAGACCTTGGAGTTACCCGCTGTTTCCTCACACGGGAACTGGAGACACATTTTGACATTTCCATTCCCTCTTCATCCCCTAGATGTCATCAATACAAACTGAATTAAGTGAGGAACAATCAGAAAATTAGGTTGAGTGGCAAAGAAGTACCTTACTGAGTACACAATTTTATGCTTCACTTTGTAGAAGATACTTGGGGAGTCCTTTCATGGTGCTCTCTGATCTTGCCGTATGTCTGGATGTTGGAAGGTTAAAACATTTAGGAAGTGTGTCCAAAACATAAAACATATACTGTGCTTTGTTCTGCTGCCTGTACTTTGGCACTTGCCACCTTTGGCAGATACCTGTACTAATCCATTAGCTGTCTGTGTTGGTGAGTGAGATGTTAATACAAGTCTGAAGAAAAATTGCCAAGGAAAGGATGGAGGAACTCTAAAAATATGTCAAAACCAGTTAGAGTGGTTATAGTAAAACTGTGGAATGTTTTTAAAAATAAACAATGGAAAAATATGTAAACCAAAATTCTTTCTCAGTATATAATATGGTCATTTTGCTTTGTATTTAAGTTCCAGCTTGACATTATAGTAGCTATTTTTTATCTTTTGCAACTCCCCTTTTCATGATTTTATAGAATCTTTTTATATGAAGTGCTGCAGCGATTTCATAGATTTTTGCATCATCTGAGACAGGATGGTCACAGGAGCACTGCTGTTTAACTTGGGGTATTTTGATTTGTCTCTTTTTTTTTTCTCTTGGTTGCATAGATGATTTGTTTAATATTGGGCAAAGCCATTGCAATTAATATATATGAATTCTAAATTCATGCTTCATGAACAGCCTTAATTCTAGTATTTACTAATTTGAGAACTTTGAGCATTTTTAACACTAATATTCCTTTCATGAGCTTTTCAGGTTGAATTTTTTGTAATTTTAAACCCAAGCCTTGGAACTTGCTTGCCAAGTTCCATTAATTGCACCTCTTGAAATAAGTAGAGGAGATGATGTTTTCCAGAACACAGACTCTGAATTATGAACACCTCACGCTGATGCTTTCACATCCAAAAATCAAGAGACCATAGCTGAGCAGAATCAGAGCCTTCTTTATTATGACAAATAGCCTTTTATTTATGTGCTTTATAAATTGCCAATAGCAAATTAATACAATTGACTGTCTTTGTTTCAAGTTAATATATACTGCATATAGCACTTAGCATGCATATTTAATAAGAAGAAGGAGATTAATGGGCTCTGTTGATAAAAGTTGCAAGATTCTCTTGACGTATTTTATCTATTTGTCTTGAATTCCTGCCTGTTTTGAATGCTCACCTCTTCTCAGCCTTTTCCCACTGCATGCCTGGAAATTTAAATTTGTGGAGTTGTTTGGTTTGTTCTGCTGGTTGTTGTTGTTCTTGTTGTGTGGTTTTTCATATTTTTATTTTATTTATTTATTTATTTTTATTCTTATTTTTATTTTTTCAAATTTTTATTATTTTGTTGGGGTCTTTTTTGTTGTTGCTGCAGTTTTTTTGTTTGTTTGATTGATTTGTTTTGTTTTTTTTCCCTGAGAGCAGTTTGGATAAACAGGTAGATCATGGCATGCACAGTTTGTGGGCTCCCTTTCCATCTTTGGAGATCAGTTTCTGTTCCAAAATCAAAAAAGCAAATAGGAGTTTTGTGTTTGTAACAAACAGGGCTGCCCTTGAAGCCTGTGCTATTGCAGTGATCCCCTACAGAACACGGAGCAATTGACTACTGTGACTGTGCTTTTGTGATTCTTCCTTTGAGTGAACTGGAAGAGGGGGCCCATAAATCAGTTTTAGCCATTTATTATGGCTGAATACTAAGACTTTGTGGCCCAATTTGTGCAGCTTGTAGAGAGTTTTTCCTTTTGAGATACACTTCACATAGAACTGAGTATTAATAATGATAAAAAAAGTTATTGTTATAATTGGACTCAGCAGTTTATTTGGGAAAAACAAATGCTTTGTGTTGTAGGTTTCCCAGTTTCACCCACAGGCTAAGTCTTGTATATATAATTATGTTTTAGGAGACATTTTAAGTGCTAGTTGAACCTTTAACCTGTGTTTCCTCTGGAATAATTACAGGATGTGAAAATGGCCAAATGAAACGCTTACTCATAGAGATTAATAGAATTAGTTAAGCTACTGTTACCTTATGCTTGATTTATATTGTATGTGTAGGTCGAAACAGCCTGTAATGGCATGTGGGTGTTTTCCTATCTTTTTATACTTGCTAAAGTTTTGCCTTATGTTTATTACTTGCTATGTTATGTGAACTGCTTAAAAAGGCGTTTTAGACCACTGGCAGGTAGTTGAATTTCAAAGGTTGGCTCTATTTAAAACAAAACAGTAGTGTTTGAACTTCTATCTTTTTTTTTCCCTGAAAATAACAGTAATAGAATTGATTCCATCACCTTCCAAGGAAACAAGTTGAAAAAGAAACCTCTATGGATTAGTAGTCCAGACATCAAATATATTTTGCAGACTTTTGAAACCAAGCCTGAGTCAGCTACAATGGAAGCAGGGAAAAATAAGAAAAATCATTTGTCTGTCTGCATTGCCAAAATTGCAGGAAAAGGTGAAAATAAAGTCTGCAAACATGAGGAGTGGTATAGCAAAAGTAGAGCATTTAATCTTATTTAAAGATTCAAGATTGGTGGTAATTCTAATATATTTTCAAGTAAAACATTCAGTTTTGCCTTTTAAAATTTGATCTGGTATGTTTCTTTAAAAAGAGAGTGATGCATTGGCTTTGAGGCAGCTTGACTTTCAATCTTTGAGGAGAGTGTTGAACAGTTACCATCTCAGTTTTAACCAGCTAAGTATTTAACAGAAAACTTAAATTTAGAGTTAGAGAAAACCTGAAGTCAGCTTATCTTATCTTATCTTATTAGTTAATACTGTTGGAGTTACCAGACAGGTTTACAGAAGCCTTCACTGGTGCTGAAGGTGTTTTTCTGGGCTACTTTCAAAAAAGTTTAAACAAAAGGTTAATGCTTTGCAGCCCCCCATCCTGCAGCCTCTACCAGTTCGAGCATCTGGTGTTTCCACCCAGGTGAGGAGCAATTTGCAAAGGTGCTACCAAGGAGCAGGAGCTGGCCATGGCTCATTTAAAAATCTCAGCAGGTGCCAGCTTAATATATTAATTATTGGTTTTTCATCTTTCTTCTTCAACAGAAGAAAGAGAACAATTATCTCCCCATTTTAAGGCAGATAATTATGCTCATCTATGAAACTCCTGGGAAAGGTTAAGGGCAATTAACTTGAAATCTTGAATATTTGAAACCTTTAAAAATCTGAGCCACAAGTGGAGGAAACCTTGCTGATGGAAAGTTTTTAGTCAGCAACTTCATTTTGAATCAAAGCGCATTTGGGTGAACCAATTTTACCACTCACCTAACGTATCTTTAGCAAACTATTTCACTGCTTTTAAATCCTGTTTTAACTTGGTTTAGAGTTAATGTTTGTTGCAGTGGTTACATCAGGCAGTGAAAATGAGATTGATTTTTTATAAGGCCAGTGAAGTATAAATGCAAAGGAGATTAAAAATCAACTATTAAATCAAGATTTCCTTTATTCACATTCTATTTATGCTTAGGTTTCTTTGATGACTTTCCTTTAAAGTATTATGATAATGTAAGAAATTCAAGGTTTTCCTTACATACATTTCTGTATCATCTTGGGTTACAGGATTTCTCGTCTCTTTCCTGAAAAACATAATTCAGTAAGTCCACTTAGCATGTATGAAAGATGAGCATCCTCTCTGCATACAGACAAGTTATTTCTTTATAATAATGATTCTGTTATTAATTTTACCAAATTTCTTTTAAGGAAGAAATCTGTATTTTGTTCAATGTGTAGGTAGACTGGATATATAGTGCAGGAATTACAGTATTTCACCAGAGATGCAAGCAGAAATCCTGGAAAAGGGTTGCTAAACATGGAATCTGAATGCAAATGTTCTCTGATAAGTGTGGGTTATTTTGCTGAAGGGTGCATGTGCATGCATCAAGAAACACTGTGATGGCATGAAGAGAGTTTATGGGCACAGCTGTGTGTGTTGAGGCGTGGCCCTTCAGCTGGAAAATTATAGACTAGGATATCTTCGCTTTTATCTTTGTGTCATAATGCCTTTTGTTACTGAAGTAATCTTTAAGGAACTTTGAGAAGCACAGAGGCTGTGGTTGATGGGAAATCAACTTAGCAAATCATTAACATCAACAAATGAAATAGTAAGAGAAGGAAGAGACTGGAGTATTGAACTATTGACTGTTCTGTGTATTTAACAAAGGATAGAATACCATGTTTAAAATAGTTACCTAAAACTTCAGAAGCATGATATTAGCATAGACTTTACTGCCAGTACACTATTTATATTGAAATGAGGAGAAGGGACTCACAAGTTCTTGAATGTACAGTTATCAAATGCTGGTCAGAGAGCTTCCAGCATTTATTGGAATATCAGTGCCTTCTGAAATGTTTTTGTACTTCTCCCATATTTTTTAAGATGATGGAATATTAGCCACTTGTTGTGCTTTTGGGAATCATGAATTTCTGGAAAATATCCCTCTCCTGTCAAAGAAATGAAGTTCTGTTCTGGGGAATTCATCTGGAAAGAGCATTTCTTCCAGGGCAATGGGGACCATCTGTGGAATTCCAACTACGTGAAAACCTGGAGCAGAGATGGGCAAAAATACATACACCAGGATACAGGCAGTTCTGAGGAGGTCACTGTGGTAACCTTGTTTAGAGGAAAGGTCTGCATTCGTGGGCTGACCTTCTGACCCTTAATAATTCAAGAGTAATGTTATACATTCTTCATGCCTGTGCAGCATTTCTGTGGCATAAGCCTTCTAATCATTCCCAATCTTCATATAATTTTCAAATGCATATTTACAAACATGCAGTATATACACACAGAAACCTTGTGATTGTTATTTAGTATCCTGCCTATGTAGTTTAAAATCATTCAACTCCAAAGTAAACAAAAGCAAAAGAAAACATGCTCCAAGTTTTAAATTGCTTTTCTACTGCAGTGAATGAGTAACTTGCTTTGTGCTGTAGTGAGGTGCATTTTTCTGCTTGAACCATTTGGTTCACAAATGACTTTGTACTGCAGTCTTTTACTGCTGTTGTGAGATTTCACCAAACAAGCAGTGTTTGTTTTCACGTGTGTGTTTGTTTGGTTTTGGCCATCTAGTCTGAAATTCCATTATATGCCCAAGTTGCAATGGAAAACCACCCCCCCCTTTTTCTCTCCTTCCTTCAAGGCAATGAATTTTGTTCAGAAATGGAGAAGATCTGGCTGTCATTTCTTTTGTAGCTTATGTAGCAATGTGTTTGTGCCCTTTCAGAAAGGGGGTCTCTGTCATGTCCCATTCCCTCCACCTCCCCCCACCCCCCCTTCCCTGTGTTTTATTTACTGTGTGTGGCAGTCTTTTTAATGGAAAATGCAGAGATTTGTATGAAATCTGAAAATAGGAGAGAAAGGTTCATGTTCCCTGTTTAAAACTTATAGCGCATCATGTTGTAAATAAGGATTTAAAATCTACTCTGATTTTTATGCTGATACTTTGGCTTTCTTGTTTTTCACTGCCTCAGCCTATAATGGACTGTAATTCTCACTTCTCTGGGTGTTTCTTACTATCTGTTTACATTGTTAACCTTGTTTAAAAAGGAAGAAGAAACACTGAAGTTTTGTAACTCTTTTTAGTTACATTATAGTTTGGGTGTTTTTTGCATTGGCATGATTATATGCATGGATAATTTTAATATATTTCACTCTTTTCATAATCCTATTGCTTCAATGGAAGGTTTCAAATTTACAGAGAACACACCCAGAATTGAAGGCTGAATTGGATAAATATTTTTCTGTTTTAATAGGCATTCCATGGTTGTGGCCTACTGTATCAACACTGATTTAGAGATTAATCTGAGAAGATGGGTTCATTAGGACACCATCTCTCTGTTTCTCTCTGTGGATGACACATTATGATGCAGTGTGTGTGTTCAGTAAGGAGAAGGGGATTGGGTTTACAGTTCCTCTTTGGACCCCTGTGGCAGAGATCCTGCTTGCACAGCTGTGGGAGGTGGGGAACGCGTGGCCCTCGTGTCGCTGGGACGATCACCTGCAAGCTGCTTGTCCTCAGCCAGGTGCTTGTATTGAGCAACCACTCTTGCATAAGCACTCACTGCAGAGGAGTGCAGCTGACTAATGGGCACCTGCTGTTCCTCAGTGTGTCCTTCCTCAGACCTGACTTTGTGTACTTGGGCTTTGTCAGTCCCCTCTGGGGACATTATTGAGTTGGCATCGAGTATGTCAAACGCCCTTCAAATACACAGATGTGCTTTTGTCATCAGCATCCTGTGCTTTTGTGTTCTGTCTTCCCCAGCATGCTTCAGGTGGGTGTCAGTACAAATACCAGGGAGCACATCCCGCTCTCCTTCACAGCCTGTAGCCCAGGGCTCCTTTCATCTCTGATGATAGCCCCCATCAGCTCCATGTGGAAAATGTAGCTACACAGGCCCAGCATTTTACCAATAGTGCCAGCCAGTTTGTGCGTAGAGAACAAAATAGGTATTTGGACCCAGTCTAGGCTTGAGGCTGGAAATGAATTTCTAGTTGCTAAGTGTAGGTGGAAGCCACAGTTATATTCTTAATCTTAGTTCTTTGAAATGTGTTTTCTGACTCTCCCTTTAAACTTATGTGCCTCAAAATAATACTGGTAGTTCCTTTAATGCACATACATAGATGACTCATAATGTCAACACACATGATTTTGTAGTGCCTTTTCTCCTCTACTTTGGAGTTAAAAACAGCACTAGAATGTCTCAAGTATTAATTTCATGACTGACTAGAATACAGTATTAGAATGTTGGCAAGTCCAATAAATCTCAATAGAGCCATGTAACCTTAAGGGATATTTATGCTGTCACATTTTGTTTGTACTTAGACTTTGTTCAAAATCTTTAAAAGTTGACTTTGATTTAAGCAATTACATATGTTTAATTGCTATGTTCCTTTTCCACTGGTTACTCATTTCTGCTGACACAGAGGCATTAAGATCCTCTGAAGTCGATTATTAATTATATATTGAAGCTACTTCTCAGACTTTTAAATATCAAAGATTTTTGCATTTGAAAAACAAAGAAAAGCAAAACCCCTGAATAAGCCAACAACTCTGCCCAAAACCTCAAAAACCCCAAACACAGACTCTATTACAGTATCAAGCAATGTTGGTCCTTGTCTTGGTTGTTTATGATCATGCTGTAGCTCATTATTCCTGAGCTAACTCTGACCTAGTTGCATGAATTATGAATTAAACTTTACTCCTTGAGCATCTGATTTGTGGTACTTGTGTGCCATGGAAACGGTGACAGCAAATACAGAAGCCAAATTCCTCATGTTCCTTATCTTTGCAGTGCCTTTGCAGGGACTTTTCTGACTGGAGGAGCAGAGCTTTCTCTTTTTGTACAAAGAAAATGCTTGAACATATTATTTAAAAAGTCAGCCTGAAGTGTCTTTTTTGTTGGATTTCAGTTGAAAACATGTGGATCGTGTTTCATACTCTCTGTTTAGATAGGTGCTTGTCATTCTAACAATGAGCAAAGGAGGCTCAGTGTGTGAATGCCTGAATGGCACAGAGCCACAGAGAGGGAGAGGATGTTATGGAGGTATGTGGGAAAGCACGAGCAAGACCAGGGCTTCATTGCATGGATCACCTGTGGTGTTTTTAGTGCCTGCATCTTGGAGAATCTCTCAGATGGCACTAATTTTCAGCACAGTAAGTACAGAAAATGGGAAGTAATAAAAACGCATCGAAACAGGCAAGCATTCAGTGGATAGAAAAACTGTATTCTGTAACAATGTTGTAAGAAGGGGCCTTGTGTTTTTCCTGACAACTTAAATACTGGCAGCCACAGGAAAGCTCGAAAACCTATGGAGAAGAGTTTATCCATATCTTTGAATTATGGTTAAGGTGGCAGATGGTCAGCATCTTATTGCTATGTGCTGCAGTTTCCTTTAGTGTTCCACTGTGTGGGGAGTGAAATAAAAGATTTCACAACTGCCACTGATTATAATGGTCACTGATTACACCTTCCTGCTAGAATCATGTTCTTCCAAGATTTAGCTCTTCACAGATGAAGATTCATATCAATTCAATGTTTTGCTGAATCTTCTGCGGGTGTTTTGCTGGTTTTGTTTGTTTGTTTTGGGGTTGGTTTTTTTTGTTTGTCTTTGGGTTTTTTGTTTTGTTTTGTTTTGTTTTTTTGTTGTTAGAGTCTCTGCTTGTCTCACTGATATGCCACTAGAAATCTGTAAACTTCAAATTGCTCCAGTCTTAATAGAAGTGGTATCTTATGTGAACCTTTCACATGAAGTAATGTAGTCTATTAGGAGTGGAGGAATTGATTTATATTCAGATCATTTTTTTAATCTACTTGTAATTAGATTGGTGTGCCTACTCACCACCTTGTCTGTACTGCAATTCTATTTTTCCCTTACAAAACTCGTAGGTAGAGACAAGTGCAAATGCCTTGAACTGATTTCTTTCTGTCATAATGTTGGGTAATTTGAGAAGCAATGCCAGCTGATACCCAGAGGAATTATCTGGGTTTCTGCAATCAAACCGTATATTTCTATATGTTATATTCACACATGTTACAAAAAGATACTCATTAAGTTTTCTGTGCATGGTTTTTGTTGGGGTGTGGGTTTTGGTTTTTTTTTTTAATCCTGTGGAGGCTGCTTCAAGTGAAACCTTGTATTCCTCATGCTGTAACACTTTTCTGTAATCTCCCTTAGAAACTTTCTAATGGCACCTATTAATTTTCTCAGTAGATTTTAAATACTGTCGATGCTGAGTAATGTATTTAATTAGCCCCAAACTTTCTGTGTAATCATTCCAATCTGTGCTTCTCTCTCAGCTTTTGCCTGTAAGGCTGACAAATGGCAGGAGGGGGCAAGGGCACTTTCCTGTCAGTGGTTGTGGAGCCTTTGGTCCTTGGGTTGTCAGAGCAGTTGCTCCTTCTGAAAGAGCTGTGAAAGAACAATGAAAATACTATTTAGCTTCATTTAAGAAGTCAAAACAAATATTAGTTGTAGCAAAAAGCTTCCTTATCTTATGAAACAAGGCGTTTTTATGGTTCCTTTAGTGTTTCCCATCTTTTCATAGTAATAACATCAGCTTATGTGGGAATATGTATCAGTTTATGTTGGATTGTGTCGATCAGAGCGAAGTTCACCATTCTGTGACTATTCTTGCAGAGTCAAGAGGAAAGATAAATTAGCTCAAAATTATACAGCTGTTTTCTGTGCAGTTTAGAGTAAATGCTAACTGAATCCTCTTCACATTTTTATGGGCATTGTCATCCTTGGCTCTTGTATTGGTTATACTCCAGTTCTGTGGTCAGGCAGTTGGACATCAGATGGCAGCTGTATTGGTGTGGTAAAGGACAGCGTGAACTGTACAGGTTAATTTTTAGTTGTTGTTGGGTTTTTTTGTTGTGGTTTTGTTGGTTTGGTTTTTTTCTTCACTCATTCTGGTGTTTTCTGTCTTTCTGAGAATAAAATGAATTAAGGTCTTTCTGTTTTTAACCCATAGCCCATAGAGGTAACATTTAGTCAAATGCCAGCTGAACCATTTGTTTGCTAGGCAACTCCTCTAGATCACAATTACAGAAAATTAAGTCAGTTAAGCAGAAGAGTGAGAAGCATTCTCAAATCGGACAAAAAATTCTTTTTTGGAAGCTGGGAACTTACATGCAGTATTATGGATAAAGCAGGATGAGAGACCAGTTCCGTCAGTCTGTAGTGAAACACATCACCATTTGTGTATTTACCATTAGCTTAGCATGGGAAAATTTTTCTTTTAAGGACTTCTTTAAAAATAAGACAGAATCATATGCTTGAAGGGGGTATAAATGGAAGTTGTTTCAAGCAGGAGAGGCTGTGCTGTGATTATTGGAGACATTTACCTGTGGAGTTTACCTACTTGAAACCAGTCTCTGGTGTCTGCAGGATGGAGTAGAGAAAAAGAGCAAAAAGGTCTAGGAAAATGGTTTCCCAGAGATTTTTATAAAACAGGAAAATCATGTGAAAATATCCCTAGGATATTTTTCCCTGTTGCTGAGCATGGCAAAATTGAGGAGGATATTATTGTCCCTTTGTTGGAGCTGAAGGGAAGAAGCTATCATTCCTTACTGCCAACCACCCTGTTTAAACTCCTTCAGAAAAATGTTGTGGAAGTGTAACTGCTCGCAGAAACTGTAAGCTCCCAATAAGGTCCTCATCCCTCTTTTAACTTTAAGGAGAACACAGTCAAGCAGACATGGATGACTTCAGATTGGACATGAGGAAAGGCTCTTCACTCAGGGTTGTCAGTGGCTGGCACAAGCTGGATTCAAGGAGAATGCTGTGGCAGCTCCAGAGCTGTGTGAACGCTCAGAAGAGGCCAGGAGAGTTTGCTCAGGGAGGTTTACTAACTTGGGAAAGTTTTTGATGCTGGTCAAAGTTGGTCTGTAAATTATGTGCTATTAAAATTATTTGGTGATGATATACTGACACAGAGTAGATTGAAAAGAAATTTTTAAACCAAGCCTTTTCTACCTGTAACTGTGTGTAAACACCAGACAAGCCTCTAGGATGTGTATAGGCAATTTAACAGTGTGTTTGAGAACAGATATAACCTTATCTGCACAAACTAATGCATGTGACAAAGCAGAATCCTTAATATTTGTACCCTTTGAAAACCTTCAGTAATGCAAAAGAATCTTTCCAAATCCCTTCAGTGAATCTGACTGAGTAAAGGCAGTAATTTGAGTTTGAATATACATTGTATGTTACAGATGCATGTGAGCTTCCAAGATTTCAAGATTAGAGGTATTGTTGGGGTCACAGACTCACCCTTAGCAGCTGGACTCTGTTAATTAGAAGCAAAACCAAATGAACACAACTCACTTTATAGCTTTTTAATACATGACTGTTCACAGAATAAAAACAAAATTAATGGAGATTTTCTTTTATCCCCGAAAAAAGGAAACGGTAAAGTATACTGTGAAATAACGACGTCATTACGAGCTAGTTGCATATTTAAAATATAACATCTGATTAGTGCCCCTTAATTATCTGGGTATTTTCTTTAATAACAAACAACATGAATTTTTCCTTTCAAACATCAGGTTATTAAAACTGTAGAATGAGAAACCTGCTGTAGGAACAAGGACAGCTACTTGAATCAGCCCATTATCAGCAAGTCAGTTGTATTTCTGCCCTTGTAAAATTTCTAGGTATTCTTGCACGGTGAAGGAAATGATAAGTATTTGGCCACTCTTTGGGAGAGGAATGAGCTTGAACCATTATGTAACTCTTGAATTGGTGTTGATACATGTAAAACTACTTCAGATAAGATAAGCAGTGACATTTATGGTTGGACTTGATGATCTTAAAGGTCTTTTACCAACCTAAATGATTCTGTGATTGTAAAGATTTTGGGAAGCTGTCTAAAAGAATAATTTCTGTTCCACAATCTAGTGTAATAACGGAGTAGTTAATTAAAGAGCAAATACAATCAGGCTCTGGTCCTCCTTTTTTCCTTCCCTTTGTGCTCTTGTGCCTTTTGTTCAACACATGAAATTTCTTTTCCTTGCAACACAAGCTTTAATATGCTTGTTCTCCAGTAGCCTTAATCATCATCCTTCTGCAGCTGTTCTATCTTCTTTTTCTCTTTTGCTTCTAGCCTCTGTGATTAATTTTCCAGCCTTGTCTTCAGTCCTCTACAGCTGACTGAAGCTGCACTTGCTGAGGACTTCAGTAATGCTTTGTGGTTATACTGCAGAATAAATTAATCTCAGTTTCTCCACTGCTTATGAGATTCTTGCTCTTACCCTGAGACTTCTAGCTTCTATTGCCATAAAAATCCCATCCTGCTTCCATGGAAGGGTTTGAGTTTGTGCATTTGTTACAACAAGGAGGAGTGATGATCCTTATTTTAGAAGATATGTAAATTATTAGGGGATCCAGAGTTATTTTTAGGCATATGTATTGTGTAATATCATTCTTCTGGGGCCTCTGTTAAGATGAAAAGGAAAAGTGTAGTCAAAGATTGTGTAGTGGGTTGCAATATTCCCATTTAATCTTGGAAGTAGACCTAATACATAAAAGGGTAATTTTCCTTGTTAACCAGTATTGTTGAATATTTTGCCATCAGTGGGCTGCAGTTCATAAGAGCATTTGCATATTGCTTCTTAAAACAAAGTAGTAAATATGTAACTACTTATGTTCCATCAGTGGGCGTTTTTCCAGATAGCATCCTATTTTTGCCTGAGTAGCGTACAAGAATTGGAAGCTCTGCATTATTTTGTAATGATTTAAACCTTTTTTCCAGAATATCACTAATCAGTAAAAAAATGTTCTTTCCCCGCAGGGTGGAGTTCATTTCTTTTGTTCCTGAGAGCTGAATAGGAGAAAGGGACATTTCAGCTTTTCTTGATAAAGGTAAGACAGCATCTGTTGATAAGGATAAGACACTGTTCATTATTCTGAGCTCAAAGAAAGTTTGTCAATGGAGGGTTTGTTTATTTTGGGCTATTTTTCTCAACTTTTGTGCTTTGTAGTAAGTGCAATGTATGATAATGTAGCTTGTATTGGGAATGGAATGTGTAACTCTCCTGCAGGTATCAGCAAAGGCTCTGAAGATAAGCAGGTACCTGTAGATCAGCATGACAAAGTGGATAGCAATTTGTTCTACTGCTTGTACTTGTGATATTTTCCATGTGCCACAGAACTGGCCTGCCTATGTTCACTCCATCGTGCTTCCACAAACTCAGCAAGGGCTTTTAAAACCAGCAGAGTTTTCTCCATGGCAATTGTCAAAGAAACGTACAGCCTTGCCTGCTGCTAGCTTCACTAGTCTGTATTGTCATGTGAGAATGCAGAGGTTGATGTGAGGAGAGAAGGACCTTGAGATCGTTTTTAACAGATAGCACCTTCAAAATTAAGCAGCAAATAATTACTGTGCTTGTCAGAAAAATGAGACAGAGAAGGGGGTGAAACTCTAGAAATCTTCTTAGGGACATGCCACCCTCAAAGACTCTTCTTCCATGTTGTGCTAAAAGGTCTGACTTTTTATAGATTTTTGTGTTGAATTAAAGCCTGCAAGAAACATTTAAAACTGGAACATGCAGCTTAGTGTTGAACTCTTAATTACAGTTTTTGATGCAGAAATCTGTGTAGGACCGTCTTTCTCTATTTTCATTTGGCAAATTTTGAAAAGTGGGGTTGGGTTTGATGTGACAACTGCTACTTGTGGGGTTGGTCTGGTTTAGCAGTGACCACATGTGCAGCAGATTGACTATGCATGTGACCTTCATGCAGGGCAGGTAGAGAGCATCAGTGTGGTTCAGTTTCTGTTCCAAGGAGCTGGAATTCATACGTGGTCATTTCTGATTTGTCCTGTGGCAGAGGCTGCAGTCTCCATTGAGGGTGGTAATGTGCTGTAACCAAGCCAATCACTGCCTATTTGGTGACTGCATGTGCAGATCCATTTTTGACTTCTTCAGCAATGCATTTAACAGGATGGTAGAATGAAGGCTCCAGTTGTATGTTGATGTTTAGGCTATCAGGCACAGCGCAGCATAACTCTACTTCTTGAAAGTTGAATAGTTTGGAAAAGTGGAAAAGAGAACTCCAGCAAAGGTGAAGAGAAATCAGAAGATTGACCAAAAATCAGTTTTGTGTGTTTGTGCTGATGTAGCTGATCTTGAGGTTTTCTCTGTTAGCATTATACAGCTTTATTGATCAGTAGCTTAAAGCAGTGCTATCATGCCACTACATATGTATAAATTTTTTATGAATTTACAAATGCTTACTCAACTTCATATAGTCTACTGCTTCAGGGGATGGGAAAGCTACAATCATCTTCATATCTTTATGATAGTATGGGTATGTAGACATTAGGAGTTACGTTACCTTCTTGCTTAGGAACACACAATTAAAATATTTTTGGTACAGAAATATTCTTCCAGAATCTTTACTTTCAGAATTTAGACTTTAGCTTTAATCTCTTATCCACTGATAAATAAAAGAAAATACCTTTGAGTTCCGTAGAATCCTTCTAATCCTGGTGCTCCTGTCCTTCTTCCCCCTTGTGACTTGTGAAGCCATTGCCCATCATTTAAAATGTTCATGTTTTGTGATTTTTAAATTTACTCACCATGTATAATCTCAGAGGTTAAACTGTTGTTGGAAGAATTCTCAATCAATTGTGAAAAGGGAAAAAAAATTCCGGCTAAAGTGATACATTTATTGAAGGACTCAGACTCCTAGTGAAGGAATACATTAAATTGCTAAAGATGCAGGGTGTGAAAAATTGCTATGCTAACATACATGAAAAAGTATTAATAATAATTTACTGATAAATTAATATGGCCTGAGCTTAATCTCATTGTGGCAAAACCCATGTTGAAGGAAATGAGAATTTACTGTGTTAGGATCTAATTGAGTATGATTTCTTTCTTCTTTTTTTTTTTTTTTTTCTTTTTAGTTCTTTCTTTCCCATGCTGGGGATCTCACGTAAAGTAAGAAATAAATCTATAAAAGAGCATAAACTTAAATACTTAGCAGTTCCTACAGTGTTAACTTGCTGTTGACAGTCAAATACTTTTCTTCCCATCGTGGTGAACATCAGTTGCCTGTATAAAGCACAGTTCTTTGGTGAAACAGTGTACTCTTGTATTTTCTGAACCTTGAGCAAAAGTTATTGCTTCTTAGAGATTGCTCCATGCTTCTTGTACATCCATTAAGCCTTGCTCAGGTAGATAGGTAGATACAGGCTGATTTTGACTTGCTGCTTTTCTTTCTCTGTTTAGAGAAAGACCAGCACATCTGGAGTATCTGTGGTGTGTTCTTCCCATGGCTGCGCAAACAAAGCAGCAACACTTTGCTTGCTTTTGTTGCTTTGTGGGAGTGGAAGAGCTTGGAGTTCACACTTAAATTTACCAGTATCCAGCAGGATTTAAGGCTTAGATTTAATGACAGAAATTCCTAAACATAATCAGTGGCAGATTCAGTTTCTGGTGGTGTGAATTGGTGATTGTGTGTAGCTGTGGGAGGAACTTGAGCTATACAGACAGGATGAGCTAACTGTGCCATGGGAAGTTAGTTGTAGTTGTTAATCTGTGGTGTTTCCCCATATCATAATTACTACTTCAGCCTAAATACTACTGCAGTGGCTGCAGGCTTCATAAAGAAAAATAATGTTAGGTGTTCACTGCTCCTGCCTGCAGTCTGCTCCAAAAGCAATGCCCTGGAGTATTAATTTAGCTTTATTTTCAACATGATACGCTTCTGTATTATATGTAGAAAGTTCAGATCTGTAAATTGAGTGTGAGAGTAGAATGAATGCTTTGAAAACCTGCTTAAAAATGTGCCAGCAGGCTGCCAGCTCAGGCTCGGAAAACTCAGGTCCTTGGGAGTGGAAGACCAGAAACTGCCCTTCAGCTTTTCCTACATCTTCTCTCCCAGTTATGATGAGCAGTGTAATCTTTTTCACCAGAACATAGTTAAAGTTCAAGCCAACAGTCCTCCGTATTTATTTTTTAATTCTTTTTTCCTTGACCCTTAAATCAAGAACCTGTTGGGACAGCAGCACTCTTCATATTTGTCTGGTTTATGATAAAGCAAGTGCATGTACTGGTCAGTCCTCTCCCTGAACAGAGAGCTGAGAAAAGCGAATGCTGTCCCCAGAAATAATATTTGCCTCAAAGGAGCTTGACCTACTTTGTGATGTTTTTGGAAACAAAGTGCAGGAATAAGTGTTATATGGTAAAAGAGTGAGGAAAACGGTGTTGCTGTTTTCCTAAAATAAGAACAGTTTTAATACTGCTGAAATGTTTGGTTTGCTAGGGGAGCTTAACTTTCCAGGAAGCTGGATGTTGTCTGACTTGTTTATTTTGGATATTTCCACTAATTGATTGTAATCTAATTATCCATGTGCTGAAACAGCCAGTAAGTACAGTTGGAAAGATTTATTGTTATTCTTCCATTGAAGGAGCAGAATTGAGTGGTATTTATGTTTTTGTAGCGTATAAAGCTACAAGTGGAGTTGCAGAGCCAGTGAAATGTGTGAAGTTTTGTGTCTGGGAACCATCTTTCAATAACTGTTCTTGTGATTCAGTTTATAGGTACATGTTATATCAGTAAGCAGGGCAAGGCTGATTTGTTGTACTGGTTTGAAAGCAAAACCAGTGAGACTCCAAATCAGAAATACAATTTAATAGAGAGAGAACAAACAACAAGAAAGATAAAAATAAAATTAAAATAAAATAAGACAAATGCAATAATACAAAGGACCACTGACAGAGTCATAATGCAAACCTGACACCCTTTTTGGTCTGGGTGTGGGAAGCAGCCCGAAATAAGTCCTCCCAGAGTGGCAGTTGTGGCTGCATTGAAGTAGAGATGATCCTCAAGAAGTCCAGTCTTCCTCTGGGAATCCAGTGGAAACAGGCTCCCTTGGTGTTTGGGATTGCAAGTTTTATGATGGTGGAAAGGCTTTGGCTCCTTCCGCTGGGTGGAGCATCTCACAATGGAATGAGGTGATGTTGTCAGTCATGTGAGAGGCCTTAAATGGCCCATTCACAGGTGATGTCCCTCGGAGGAGGATGGGTGGAGGAGGAGATAAGTAGGCACTGCCTTATCTGGTGTTATCAGGTATCCCATTAACAGAGGGCATCTCCCTCCTTCCACCCCTAGAGTTACAAGAGATAAAGAACAATATCTCCCAACCGACTTCAACAGATGAAAATAGAATACACATTTTTAGTTACATTTCTCAACCCAGGACATTTGTGCAGAAGATTATGGAAGGGGACATTTTGTTGCCTTTCCTGTTCCATATTCTAACAAGATAGTCTGTTCTTGGTTACTGGTAAGACATCTTCAGCTTGGGAAGGTGACTATTCTAAAACCTGAATGCTGGTGAATGCACCTCTTTCTCACATAGTGGCTCATAGTGGGGGAGGAGTGGATGTTGCTGAATGGAGCAGAACGAGTTACTCATTCTTCAGAATAGCCAGAAGGTAAACTCAAGTGCACTCAAAAATCCACGCTAGTAAAATACCCCATGTATAGTTCAGGCTGTTAAATACAATGTTTACTATTGATGTTTTTATTGGGTTAGAGAAAGAATCGACCCCTGAGAAAGCGCTGGGGAAAATGTGCCATGGAGAATGTTAAAATGTGGCAGTGTAGGGTGTAGTGCTTTGCACCCTGCCACAGCCACCTAAATGTGTGTGGTGTGTCTGTTCTACACAGAGAATATATGGATATGTTCAACAGGCACATACACATATATAAATAGTCTGTGGCTAAATATACATGTATTCATATACTGGCATATATGTGTATATGCAGATGTGTTAATGCATGTGTGTATAATAAAGACAAGTACAAGTATTCTCAAACTGGGAAAGCAGCAAGTGTTGTGGAGGGGGCAGGAAGATATGCAGGAAGTGCTACTGTTGGTTTTTTGTTTTGTTGTGGGTTTTTTTGGGTTTTTTGGGGTTTTTTTTAGGGGAGGAAAAGGGAGTGAAGGGGTTTTTTATGATTTACTACTATACCTAACTGGATTGAAATTTGGGTCAGACTGGGAGTGAGATTCTGTTGAGACACATATTTATATTGCAGAGAGAGAAGAGGTAGAAAAAAACTATTCAAGTCTCCAACATAGAGGAAGGAGAATTTACAGTGCTTGGGAAATGTGGAGCAAGTGTGAGACCACAGACTGTTCATGGAAAACCTGCTGGTTAAAGTATTAGTTACCATGTGATTAAAAAACCAGACTTGTTCAGGTATTTATGAAAAGATGAAAATAAGGTTAAACAGTGGTGGCAAGGCCAGGGTAATGTAACCTTTGCAGCCTCCAGGGATAAAAAGCAGGATGTAAACACAGAAACTAAACCCACCTTATCTTGGTACAGAAAGTACAGTTGGCGTCTCCTCTGGCCTTGGATAAAAAGGCAAACTGTGGGATTCCAAATAGAGGATAGTGAAAAAAAAAAAACTATGGCATTAAATGAAATGAATAATTTTCACCACAAATGTATATCTTGTGGATTCATGGAGCTGTAAATCCACCTTTGAAAAGCTGTTGTGTGGCAAGTCCAGAGTAAAAGAGGAGAAACTGAATAAGATTTCAGTTTTCCAGAGTTGCCAGTTGCTGACTGAGACTATTTTAAGTGAATCCTGGCATATTAGTATGAAAATACTGATATATCAACCAGTGTTATCTAGTAGAATAGCAGAAAACACTTCGGAAATAAGTTGATTGTTGCAGTTCCCTGGAAGTTATTATCTGCTCCTGTGACTACCTAACACACAAAAGTGTAATGTGTTGTGCCAGGTAGCACAATAGAAGTGTTGTGATAATGTGGTAATTTCTCTTCCTGGAAAACATAATTTAGATCACTGAAATCAGTGGAACTTAGGGACATAGCTAAAATATAACTAATGCTTCTCCCCTGAATAGTGTTAATTGGACCTTAAATACGTTCCTAGGTAATGTGATTGGAATTGTAGCACATCTGTCCATCATATTTGGGGTACTGAGAGAGTCAGCAACCAAAGCTCTTCTATGAGTTATGGATGAGCAACATATTGTAAACTACTGAAACTATACGTGGAGATAGTATTTAGATAGACAGACATTTTGAAAATCACAGCTCTGTGCCTGGAGTTGAATTACTTGTGTTATATATTGCACAACCTGTTGGCATGCTGAATTAATGTCTCTGGAGACCTACAAAAGGAATACTTATGGGGAGAATTAGAAGGCAAAACTAAAGGACTAAGCCTGCTGTAGAGATCAGACTGCTGCACTGAGAAAATCAAAGTCCATGTGTGTGATTTAAACCATGTTTGACATGCCAGGCTTTGGTTTCACCAGGAGACTCACTATGCTATTTGGCTATGTTTTTAAAACCCGCAAGTGTAAATTAGAATGAGCTAATTTTATAATTATTCCCAACAGACACACAAGTAATTTAGTCTCAAACATGTTTATTTTATAAAGACACAATCATTCAAAAAAGAAGTGCTGAGAAACCACAAGTGGTTTGAGCAATAGAGGCTTAGAGCTTTGGCAAACACACACATGTTTAAAATGCGGTAGCATTTGTTTAAAAGCCATTGAGTGTTCTGTCTCTTTCTTTGCAGCTTTATGACTGTCCTTTAAGAGTAATACTGAAGAACTGGGCGGGTGGAAGAGTTGTTTTGTTTATGGTGGTATCAGTCATTAATTTAGTTTAAATTACAGGAAAAACCTCAGTTGTTCAGCCTTGAGAAATGAAGAACAAAATCATGCTTGTTTCATATGCTGCTAGAGTAAATACTGGTCCTGACCCTGAATAGAGAAGGGGATTTAAAAGTTTGGGGTTTTTTTTTATCCTAAAACTTGATTGATTGTTCATTTTGAAGAGACAGGGATACCCCTTCAGTAGCTTGAGGAAGTGACTGCACACAGGGAATAAATATGCAGTGGGGAAAGGGAACCCTGTACAAATATGTTAAAATCTAGATTGTAACATTTGCTTGAATAAAAGTCCTTAAAAAGGTGGCTAGAAATGATGAAGTTCTCAGCAGTTAATGAGCAAGTTCACATATCTCAGGAGTCTCACCAGGTCTCTGCTATTTTTTTTTTTGGTGCAACCCAGGAGGAAAAAAATATTTGACAATGAGAGAAGTGCCCCCCAGTCTTTGGGCCTTACACAGTGCATGATACAATGTTATAATTTTTTGTAAAATAGTGTGAATAATAACAATACAATTTAGCAGTGGAAAACTGCTCTCAGAAACCCTTAATTTTATTGCACTAAGCTCACAAAGACTAGTTAGTCCTTTTGCTTCTTTAACTAGAAAGATTAGACAAGCACCTTTAGAATGGCTGTAATGTGCCATCAAAGGTGAGTTGTAGCCTGCTTTGCTTCTTTAAGGTGTTGTTTAAATAAATCTGTGTTTGCCTCCTTCTAAGCGGTACTTCATGTTCTGTTTTTGACACAAGTATCAATCTTTGGGGGGGGTGGGAAAGGGAGACATTTATTTTATATCGAGCAGGTTAAAAGCTTTTTCTAAACTTTTTGTAAGATTTTTATATACAGCTAGGTAGCAACCAGACTTTTTACATTTCCTTTCCTAAACTGTTAGGATCACAAAATGAATCCTTTATCAGGCAGTGTATCATGGTTTAGGTTCAGGTTGTCTTGCTTCTGCAAGTTGTTTAGCTGCACCTGAAGCATAATGCTGCTGGTGTTAATATGTAAGTCTCTATTTCTGGATTTACAAAAGTCTTCAAAATTCAAGCACTAATTTTTCAGTAAAGATAATAGGACTATAACTTATTATAAGCTTTGAAAATTTCAAGCCCTGTGCAAAGTGGGATGATATGCTTTGGAAGTCAAAGTGGTTTAAATTGAAAAAAAAAAAAAAAAAAAAAAAAAAAAAAAAAAAAAAAAAAAAAAAAAAAAAAAAGAAAAAAAAGAAAAAAAAGAAAAAGTAGTAAATTGTTCATTTAGATGCCAGACCTTTCTGGCAATTTCCATAAAATTTCTACTATAAAGTAGATGTGAGTATTTTGTTAAGGAATAAATAGCTAGAATATTTATTTTAGTCCTTCAGTCTAGAAAAGTCACAGAGATTTAAGGAGTTTTTAGGCTTTATAGAATATCTTAAAATGCAGTTAGAGCTTGTAGCTGAGTTCTAGATAACTTTTTAATGTTATTGATTTTGTTAAATATACCAGACTCATAGCTTCAGTGAAAACTCAGACTTTTAACTTGATTGAAGAAATATTGCCTTGATGAGATATTAGTGGCATGAGGAAAGGAATTATTATGAGTTAGTTTTGTGAGATTTCTGCATGAACTCACTCTGTGCATGTCTTCCACGGTGTTTTAATACTGGTCATCAAGCCTCCAGTACAGTCTAAAACTGTAATTCCAAGCCTTTCTCTGTGGTCAGTGTATAAGACATTGCACTCACTGCTTTCAGCTCTAATACGTATGTCTTCATCTTTACATTTCCCATCAGAAAATGTGTGTTTTCAATTGCTGAGTGAAGGTTTCAAGTTTTGCCTCCAAAGCTGAAAAACTCCGTGCAGCAAGGGGTGACGTGTGCTACATCTTCATTTATGTCCAGCCAAGGCCAGCAGAAAAGGCACCTACTGATGGCAGTGGTTGCAGTCTCCCCTAATATGTTACTGTATGGTTTTTCTTTTAGTTTGCATAGTTGTATGCTAGAAACATGTTTTTGTACTTTTAGTCATTAAAAAGTTTTGCCTTTCAGTTTTTACAGCAATACATATGACACAATGCTCTCCTGTGAAACTTTTAACGTGGATGCACTGTTGTGACACTTCCATCTAAGATATTTCTTGATACTCAGTCATCAAAATTCTCAAATGGCCTCATCTTCAAATTGGTATTTTATTTCAAGTAGTTACTAAAGTTGAGTAAATATGTTTGCTTTCTGTAATTTTTAATGCTCTAATATTTTATTTACATACGTATTTTTCTGTACATTATTTGCAGCATGTGTTTTCCTATTTATTTTTGATTTCCTTTTGTTATGCCTCTAAGACATGTTGCACCTTTTGAGGCTGGACGTTGGGCTTTTCTTTTGGGAATATCAGTTTAGAGAAATGGGAATGAATGTTCAATATGGTCTTTGTATCCCTTTGTTATAGGAAGCAGATGGAATGGGTGATTCCTACTTTTTTTACTTTAATGGCTTTCAGCTGCATTGAGCTAGTTATGTTTGTAATAAATATCATTCACCAGAAGAAAAAAGCTGAGCAATTAATATTGCAAAGCTGCAACAACACAAAGTGTCACCTTGAGAAAAAAAGTTGAAAGAAACCGATTTCAGTCTCCAGGTTTCCACAGCAATGTTATTTTTGATTTTGAAGTATACATATCTAAAACACCAACAAACACATGAAACCTTTGAATACTGTTATTCCACATACATCTCTGGCATTTATACACATGTGAAGAATTGCACTGAATGCTGGTGCTACAAAAGTAAAGAAGGGACCTTAGCAAATGTGGTTCTGTGTGGAAAGAACTCAGGGCAGTAAGTAGACATTTGTTTTCTTTTGTTTCATATAGATGTGAATTGTGAGAATTCCACTTTCCTTCTTTGCATGCCTTTTTGCATCCTTCTGTTCTTTTAAAATGTTTTCATAGATGAAAATATTGTCAGTGAGGCTTTGCATATAAAGACCACTTAGAGAACTCCTTTTATGAGGGTCACAGTATTGACGTGAAAAAAAGAATTATTTTGATGCCTGAAAGCAAAATGAGTAAATAGAAACACCAGGTAAACATTTGATGTTTTCTAGCTCTGGGCATATAAATATAAATGCACACACATTGTGAATTTTTGAAAGAATGCAAAAAAAATCCTAAAAAAAAAAAGCAGTGGCAAGTGTAGAGATTTAGAAATTTTTTTGCATTACTCCACAAATTACTAAATTACATTTTAGTTCTAAATGCTAATATTCTGCAAATTAAGTTTAAAAAAAATCCTCTGACATCCAGAAAGTTTGATTCAGAGGCACTTTTTTTTTCCTAGCTGCATTTAAATATATTTATCAGTATCACGGTACTGTAAGTTCAGTGGTGCAAACCAAATTCACTATAAAGGCCCTCCATCTGAATGTGCACTCTAAGAACTTTATACCCAGTTTTCCTCCATTAGGGTACGTGTAGTTAAAAGCTACAATTAAAATGTCATCTGAGATAGGTGAGCAATGAATTTGTTTGAGATTGAACTGAGTCCAAAAGATTAAAAAAAAAAAAAAGGAAAAAGGATCCTACAATACTTTAGACATGATGCCTGCTTCTCTTTGGCTGCCAAAATTACCCTTGAAGACCTAATTTAAAATGATAGAGATTTACAGCACTTATCTGCATAGTCAATGACGGGAAATGAAAATGTAATTGCAAGCAGTCATCACAAGCTCAGTCTTTCAGTTAGGTTCAGTTAAAAAACCCAGTTTATTATGAAGTGACATGGTAAAGTTGGCAGGATTTTGTCAAGCCTAAGCTAGAGCTGAATCAGCATCAGGTAAGAGATAAAAGGCCCAATCCATACCCCACTGAAGTGAATTGAAAGCTTCCCAACAGATCTAAGACTTTAAAATTTGCCAAAAGATTTTGATTGTGCGTAGTAAGTTTTTTTTTTAAATTTATTTATGTAGTTAGTTAGTTATTTTTAATTTCAGTAATAGAAGCATTGTTCATTTACGTAGGTTTAAATGAGAAAAAAAACCCTGTTGTGGAAGTCACTGGGTTGATCCCAGATATTGGTGCCTCAGCCCTGGGTGTTTTGGAGAGTCCAAAAGTGCCTTTTACCTTGTGAGGCCGTGCTCATCAATACTTGTCACTACATCTGCGCCCTGCAGTCCAGCCAAGGCCTGTGGATTTGAACCAGATCAGATGTGAGAACTTGCTCATGTATTTGTCAGCCTGGCAGAGCACACAATGATGTATTTATAGATGCCTTGTACCAGTTGCAGGAGGAAGGATGACACCTGATCTGGCATAAAATCTACCAAGATAAAATGACTTTAAAAAAATTAAAATTTATTTATGTCAGCAGAATGGTTTGATACCTGTTCATGGTTTGCTTTTTTTTGTCATGTGTTTTCACTTATTTCTTAGGTACTGAGCATCCAGAAGCTGCAGGTACCATCTTATTGAACCACATATTACAATTATTAATACTGCATATTACAAATTACTTAATATTAAATATTTGAACTGTACTGAAGTAAATTGAGCTATTTTCTGGAAGCTAGTATTTGCCAGGATATAATTTGTGGAGGGTTTTTTTTCCCCTTTTTGCTGAGAGAGAATATTCCATGACAGGATGTTTTCTCCTCTCCCTTCTCGCTCCCTTTTTCCCTCCCACACAAAACTTGTGGTTTTCCTTGCCATGACATAAACATTTTTCATAAACAGGATTCACACTATTAAGACAGAATTACGTAAGAGGCATTTATTCAGGCATCATGCTTCTCTGCTTTGTCAGCACAAGTGGTGCCATGGCAAATCTGACTTGGGAATGTGAGCAAGGTGAATGACAAATATGCAATAAAACTTGCTGTTGGACAGGGAGTCATGGCCTTATTGGAGTAAATGCTTGTGGAACTGCACGATCACGGCAGATGATAGTTCATTAGAATTTCACATGGGGAAATCTTATCAACAAAGGGTGAAGAATTGTGTCCTTTTAGATATTTGTTAATATTCCCAAAGTTTGGTCAATACGTGGGCTTCTGGTAGACAAGGAATTGCTAAAAGTTTGTTGAAGAGGAATGCAGGATAATAAAAATGCACAGTTCAGTTCTAAGAAATGGGATGATCACCTGGGTAATGTGTTGGAAAAGGTAATTTGGGGCGTTGGGGAAGAAAATGGTGAGAGGACGTTGTCTCAATTGCAAGTGCACGTGCACACCTGCTGCTCTTCCATGTATAATCACATTACAGTCCAGGATAAAGGGAATAGAAAAGCCTATGCAGATTTCTGTAAGTGATCCCTGCAACACGAGATATGGGATATGAAGAACTCTGGTGAATGCCAGTAAGGTTGTTCTGGGTTAAAGAAGAAATTACATTTTCTCTTCCCGATTTTATAACACATTATCTACACTGTTTATGTCAATAAATATACTGAAAACAATCTGTCAGGAGCTGACATTTGCATGCAACTGCAGAAGTGTCTGGAATTTCAGAGCACCATCTTCTTTTCCTTCTCAACTTGCAGCTCTGACTGAGATAATGCATTGCTTATTTGGCAGCACCCAACAGCCACTGGCGACAATTTTCATCAAAGAAATACAGGGCAAATGTGCAGATTTAAAAGGATTTATAGAGCAGATTTGTGTTGGTGGGACCATTTCAATCATGCAGTTATTGCCCAAGAAGGGTTTTGCACAATTGCTTTCTTACAGTTTTACTGACTGTGCTGTCTGTGGGCAGGAGTGGGATTACTGGAGAGGTTCTTGCAGGGTCTGTTGACAGTACAGCCCCAAGTAGGAAATATCAGAGCTCAGGCAGGAGAATCTGATGAATAAGATAAACCTCATATAAACTAACAAGCATACCCCTGGGCTGTACAAAAGAAGATGATGGTGTTAAGGTCATGTTAAAGCCTTGAATTGTTTAGGAAAGCTTATGTCTCCCAGCTGGGAAACATCACACAGACAGCCCAGGATACACCAAAGTTTTAGCTTAACAGAAACACAGAAAGTCAACTTAGGTAATTTTATCTGCTGTGTTCCCTTGGGCCAGGGCTTTGGAAAGGAGAGTAAGATCTGTCATTAGTCATAGTTGCCTCTTGGGGGCTATTCATTTATTATGCTCTTTTATGTCTTCATGCATTTTTGTAAATACTGCTTAGATTAAAGTTAAGTGTATGTATTTGTAAAAACAGATGGATTGGACTTTCTTTTGCCTCTGAGTAGGGCTGGTACCATTTGTATTCACATTAAACATCTAAACTTCTCTGCTGTCTGTGAGAGGTTGGGTAAATTTAGAAGCAAGACTAATGGTTGGTGAGAAGACCATTTTATAGAAACTCTGATTCCATTTTTTTCTCACTTCTATTAACAAAGGAACAGCCCACATATGCTGGATAACTTCAGTGACTTGGTAGAACTTCATATACCCACCTCTGTACTTGCAAAGAGCTTTTATGGATGCTTAAGTGCTCCTCCATCTCAGGCCTGTGTGTACACAGTCAGGAAATGGTCGTGAGAGAGCTTTATAAGAATTCCTGAAGGATCTTTGGAGGTAAAGTGTAAATTTAGCATTGTTGCTTCATTAAATAACGTTTCAGCTATTCCAGCTTTTGATCTTGCTACAGCAGTGCTATTTGTTGAGGTAAATAGGAACCTTGGAAACACAGCGTGATGCTGCATAATCAGCTTCTTCAAAATCTGTGAATGAAACTGTGCCCTCGTTGGAGGGAGTGGAGCTGGGATGCACACACAGGCACTTCCTGAGCAGAAGGTGGGCTCAGATCTTTCAAATGACATTAAGCACAGGATACATAACTGTGAAAGTCCCAGGCAAACTTGACTTGTCTTTAGATGAATTAAATGCATTCTGTAGCTGATGCAGTTTGATGATGAGTATTTTCTGACTTCATTATGCCATAGGCAGTTACTGTACTATTTTCAGAGTATTGGATTCAGTAAAAAATGAATTAGGAAGAAAAAGCATTGTGAGGATATCTCACTGTGAATTCTGGTATTCAGCAGCTCCAGGCAAGCAAGGGAATGACATAAAATTAGGATGCATGTTTAGTTTAGTGTTTTGGCAAGGTAAATGGTAGGTTAACAAGGAAAAGATAGGATTAGATAAACTCCTGGTATAATTTCTCTTTTACTTTCTCATTAGGTTTTGCCATTGGGTATAGTTAGCTGTGGCATGACTTTATGCTTTGTGTTAAAAGGGCATGTTGTAATTTGTATTCAAGCTTTGGAGTGAACAGACTTCTGGCAGAGGGAGAGTTCTCTGGAGAGGATGGATCCTGAAAGGAGGGGACCTCAGGAGAAATCAGACCTGTGGAAAACCTGGCCTGTTACTACAAAATGACCTTTTCCATGCTGTGTCTTGATTCCTGACTGTAACCCTTGAGATGCAGCTTTTTTTGGAACTTACTTTATGCCCTTTAAATGTCATTTTGTCCATATTTTGCCTGTCAGAAGAGTACAATGGAGATTTTGCAGCTTAGCAGTGCCCCACTTATTCCTGTGGCAGTTCCTTAAGAATGGACAAGAGTTGCTGAGAAAAAAATGAAGGTTTGAGAATGTGTCCCTGGAGATGAAAAGAGGGTGGAAACACAGGCAGGAGTGCTTTGGCACTGCTGGAAGTTGTTGTATGGGTTACCCGAGTCAAACCATGTACTAGTGTAACAATTTGGGTGCCCTTCCATGAAAGATAATTGCCTGAAAGCTCCTAATTGCAAAAATTGTAATAATTTTGGGGGAGGGGGTTTTTACATTCTCCATTCCAAGGGAAACTCCAGTTTTCCCTGACAGATACCTGTCATTCCAAACCAAGACACTTAGCTAAAAGAAAAGCTAATTTCAGGCCTAGTTTTAACACTACTTCTAGGCATGATGGAGCTTCTTTATCCAGGGCTCTGTTTTCTTCTGAGTGGGTTTTTGGGTAAATGGGTTATCCCAGTGTTGCCAGCAAGGTTGTTCTGGAGGGCAGTGCAGAGAGGCATGTAATCTGTGTATGATGGAGGTAGCTGTTTCCCCACTCTTACTCTCTGTGGCATGCATGCTCCCATGGTGTCTCTCCTAGCTCCCTCTTTGTCGTTGTAGCTGGCTGAATGTTGGAAATGTGAGAGTTTGCACTGTTCATGAACAGGTGGCCCAGCTGCCAGTGGCTGCTCTTGCTGCTGTTCTGTCCTTCTCAGGTGCTTCTCAGAGAGTCTTCCCAGCCGAGAGCCAGCCTCATGTGCTGCTGTGAGGGTAGTGCTCCAAAGCTGGGGAAACCTGAGAAGGAGACACAGCCTTCCTGCTAGTAATAGATGGTTACTGTTTTAAATAAAAGCAGAGGGAAGAAAAAAAAAAAGAAAAAAAAAAGAAAAAAAAAAAAAAAGAAAAAAAAGAAGAAGAAGAAGAAGAAAAAAGATTCCTATCTACTCTGGAGCACTGGGAGAGAAGGCAGGGTTTTCCTGAGGGGGGAAAATGTGTGTCTGTGCTGTCTGAAGGGAAAAGAGGTGAAAAGAGAGATGAAAAAGAGAAAAATGTATTGGAGCTTTTTCATATCCTACTTAATCACAGTCATATGTCAGGCTGTTTGAGAGAAGGAGGGAGGGGATGGCTTGTTGAAAAGTGTAGCGTGCTGGAATTCTGCGAGTGAGTTGTGTGGTGAGTCCTGTGGCTTACTGCTGCCCTGATGAATAGAGCCTTTCCAGAGCTGCCAAGCCCGAAGCAAATGTGGTCAGGGATTTATTATGAAATGTACCAAACCTTGGCATGGGGCTAATTGCATATAACAAGAAGCGTGCTGGAAACCCAGACCTGAAAGGTGACAAATGCAGAAAGTATTCTGTATCTGACACTGCTGAAAGAGGTTTTGTGCAGGAGAATGTCTGTATGTCTGTGTTTTTTGCTAATGAGCTCCCAAACATAGCTGTACATTTTCATGTTATTGGTTTGCTTAACGTAGATGTAGATTTCTTGTTTTGGTTATTTCTTTCACAGCCAACAAAGAAAGAGTAATTGCTATATGGCTGTAATAGCTGAAGTTTTCAAAGGAAGTGTCTGGGTGCTGCCTACAAAATATCAGATGCACACATGGAAAGAATAGAGTGGAAAGGTATGAGCTTGGATACTAACAAAATAGTGGAGCTGAGAGTTTGAAAGTGCATATCAAAGTTTCAGGAGACAGCAAAAATTAAACTGTAGGCCTTGAAGAGAATGCTCTGTTCAGTATTCTCAGTGGCTGAGTAAAAAATCTGTACAGCAAGACTGGAGTTTCTTCAATTTTGAAAGTTTCTTAGACCTGCTGAATCTGTATGTGTAATGTTCATCATTATATTATACAGCAGAGACCTGCACCACAGTGACATTTAATCCAGTGGAAAGATTCTTGCTTCCTTTCAGTGCTTGTTCCTGTTCTTCATGTGTATCCATGGCTGCATTTTGAAATCTTGTATTGGTCTTTAGCATCAGATGTTGTTCACCTTTTTCTGTGCCATGCTGAGATGGAGACTACTGCTTCTGTCGTTGAAAGCCATCAATCTGTCCAAGTGAGTATAATTAAAAATCATAGGTACTTCAAGGAAGGGCAGGAAAAGAAAAACTGAGGAAAACCCCCACAAGCAGTCAAGAAAACCACAAACAAAACCCCTGTGGGATGGATTCAGAACTTGATTGACTAGATGTTAAGTAACATAGAAGCTAATCAGTAGGTAAACATGCAAGAAATAGAAAAAATGCTGTGAGATTTTATGCTGATATTCTCTTTTATGAAATAGTAAAATTTGTTGTTGTTGGTTTGGTGTTTTTTTTTTTTTTTTGTTTTTTTTTTTTTTTTCAAGGAGAACAGCTTTTGGGTTGATGTTTTAGATGTTTTAATCAAAACCAAGTATCAATCCATTCTGTTGCTTTTCTTCGCAGAACATCTGCTTCTCACCATTTTTAAAACTTCCTCATATAATTTTAGGGTCTGAAAAAAGCATACTATCTCACTTAAATTGCTCCCTGGTGATGCCAGATTTGCTGTACAGTGAGGTATTAGGGAGAGACAGACATGCAAAGTACAAGATCCCTTGGATAGCTTCTTGAAGGCTTGTACAGCCTTCATCTCACTTTCCTATTATGTTGATGGACAGGAAAGAAGAGATTTTCAAATGAAGCAAAAGAAATCTCAATCAAACAGAAAGTAAGCACTCTGCACACATTCTCTCTTCTTCCAACCAAAGCTTTTAGGTGGAGTGTGCAGACACTTGGTTCAGTGATCATGTTAGCCCATAGTAACTTACTGTGCAAATACTAATACAGGCCAGATAGGGTGTGCAGAATTAAATGTTGTAAAACTGTCCCAGTGGAAAGACTTTTTTGAGTACAGGAGGGTTATAAGACCTACCAAATCTTTTACTATTTAAAACATGTAGTAAGTACCCTGTAACTTTGTTAGATTTATTCCTCTCAAGAACTTTTCTTGCTGGCTTTAGCAGCATCACAGGAATGCCATTTTCACTCAGCTCTTGAACCATTTCCTAAGTCTGTGAATCTCAAATAAGACTTATTTTCTTTGGCTTAGAATATATGCATGTTATATTTTACCGTCATTTTCCATGATAAATATCCAACATTTTTATAGAAAGCTAGAAGTAGTCTTGACATAAAAATGTTGGTATAAGTTTGTGAAGATTCTGCCAGTTAGATTTGAAGACATAAAAGCTGTATTTGAAAGATATTGAGTAAAACAAAAGGAAGGGAAAGGATCACAGAGTCAGATGATCTCTAAATATTTCTAGAAGGCTTCATCTTCCAGAGTAGAAGTTGTTGATGACTACTATCATACTTCATCTGTGCAGGTTACAGTAGCTTTTGTACCCATTGCACCTTCTGCCTGTTAATAGCCTGATCATGCTCCTGTTGAAGCCTAGCAGGAATTTGTGCTGGATTCCAGCAGAGCTGAAGTGTGCTGTAAGTGAGGGATGGTGAAGAAGGAAGAAAAACAAATGCAATGATAATCATCTTCATTTGCACAGGGCATAATGGTTGCACCGTAAGTTCTTCTGATCTCTGAAGTGTTCCTTCTTGCTGCCTTTCTAGCAGTTGTTCAGAACAGACATGAGGGGATTCTAAGTCTGTCCATCCCTCACCTGCTTTACCTAGAACAATGGTGGAAATGGAATATCCAGTGGGATATGAATTGATTTTTGGAATCAACTTTTTAACTAAGTGGTAGCCAATTCACCCCTCTCTTTTCGTTGCCTTAGCATAAGACACTTAAGAAGGACTCATAAAAGCTGTAGGTTTTTACTCTGAGGACATTATCTAATTCTGGGGGCTTCTGCTGAGGAAATGATTTCCTCCTCAGTTCTGGAACCTAATAAGCACAAAAAAAAAAAAAAGAAACAGATACCAGTAATGGTGTGATCCAAGCCAAAAATAATAGTAAGCAAGTGTGTTGTCATAGATGAATTATATCAGAAGAGTAGTTAGTAAGTTTATCACTTAGAAGCAGCATAAAATGTGCAAGATTCTTTTTACAGTTCATCCAACAACCTTCCAACAATGTCATTTGACAAATTAGTGCCCATCAGGAACATGTGAAGGTGAACATAAAGACTGTAGTAAAGGTAAAATAGGTGTGTGGAGAAGATGGCTCTTGGGTTTCTGCATGAGGCAAAATGAGGGGATGTTTTATGACATAGCATTAGCTCTGTTCCCTCAATAAGGCTGGAACATCCCTTTCTGGGATGATACTGTTGCAGGTTCATGGGCAATACCAAATATGTATGTAACTGTTTGCACCAAAACTAGGTAAGATGTCTGTGGCCCAAGATTTTTACCAAGGACAGATTAGGAGGAAAGTGTGGGGGACTTAGCAGGCGTTTTCCTATGCAAGAATTCTGGAATTTTGCAAATACACCTATTATTACTTCATAGCTTAATAACCTTAAACATTAATTTCAGATGAACAGTTAATAGCTTTTAAATTAAGCAACACAAGATTGCTCCTTGGCACTGTGCTAATGGACTAGAAGCACAAAAATAAACCTTCTGTGAATTAAAAGCCCTGGAAAAGTGATGTATCTTGCAAATATCTTCTAAAACAATGTTTTAATCTAAAAGCAAATTACCATCATCTTCTGTGTGAATATTTGATATATTCAGTAATAGACTTACATGTGGGACCATGGCTAGAGTGGGCCCATAGCCTGAGCTTGGATAGTTGGCAGGAATTGCTGATGTCTGTAGCATCTACCTGTAAAATGTGATGCTCATGAGAAATTTTCTACATGTGCATCTGGATCCCAGGCTTCCAGTGAGTTTGACATGAGCTGCTCGGGGAGAAGAGGCAGCCACCTTTGTAAGTGGTGCTGGAGAAAGTTTAATAAAATAACCTTCTGGATTTCATCTCATTCAAATCCGTACATGGGGTAAATAGTTCTAAACAATAAGTGAATAAACCAAAAAACACAATGCCAAACCCCACATGATTGCTATTCTAGGACATGAAAGAAGTGCATTTGTTTTCTGAAGTTTGAGTTAGAAAATCAGGTGTTTATTTTTGTTAGTTGAAGTTTCTTTCAGGTGCATTATCCTAATGATTTCTGCCGCTTTATTAATGCATAAAATAGACAAAACCAAGCTACAAAAGTCAAGGCACATGGAACATGATGTTGTCCTTTGCTTCTTCCAGACGTGGAGGTGCTGTGCAGTTGTCACCTCAGGGGTCAAGGGCCACATGCAGGGGCCTTAAGACACATGGTGAAATTCCCTTGGGCTTCAAGGGACACAAACAGTGCTTAAAACATCTGAATCATGTGGCTTATTATTCAGCATGTTGTCATGTGTACTTAGAAATTTGAAGTACATTGCTGTAAGTGGCACTTGAAGCAGATTCCTTGCTCTGTGTGGCACGTGCTGAATGATGAGCAGAAGCCACAGCAGTTCTTGTCAGCTTGCTGAGATCTTTTTGTGTTGATTAAATCTGCACTCCTAGCTCTCGTGGCTTAAGCAGAGTTGTGACAGGGTATGTGAAAACAGGGATTCCTTTGCTTTTTCTTGTTGATCACTTTTGCACTGCCTAGAGCAGCTGTCCAGGGACCTCCTTGCTGTGCTGTTTGGGATTCTGTACAATACAAAGTGAATCCATGGGCCCTGCCCTGAAGGGGTCCTAGGAATCACACCTCTTTGCTCTCTCTGTAGGGTTGTGAGTGATGTGCAAGTACGCAAGTAACCTTAGACTGCCAGGTTGTACTTCTCTATGCTTTGTGAGGAAAACCTGGGTGAAGTTCAGTGACCTATGTTAGAATCAGTAAGATAAATACTGGCTAATTTACTACAAACACAACTCTAGCTAAAAATGGGGGTCGTTGGCTGGTTTTGCATAGATGCCAAGTGATGATGCTGTTGCAAAAACTGCCATGGCAGTAGAGTTGAATTCAGATGCAATTAACCATTTCTGCCTTCCTTCTTCAGCTAGGATAAATAGTTAGGGCCTGAGGCATGTGGCAATGGCAATTTACAGCCAGATGTTTAACCACTGCTGCTGAGGAGAATGGCAGGTTGTTACCATGGGGGCTGGCTAGAGAGGGACACACAGGGGTGGGAAGGAGGCCAGGGGTTAGAAATAACCTGCTGGTGGGGATCATTAGAGCCTTTATGTAAACACGGCTGGAATGAAAACAAGGTGGGTTGTTTTTTTTTTTTCCTTTGGAGACCTGTATGGCATCCAAGCACAACATTGCAGGCTGAGCTGCATGCTCCCTTTCAGAAAGGAGCCACAGTGCAGGAGATTGGGTCCCCAAGGCTGATTCAGTGCTGTCTTTGTGCACGGCGGCCACTCTCTACATCAGTTGTATTTTTGCTGTGTGGCTATAAAGGATGAGAAAAAAAAAAAAAAAAAAAAAAAAAAAGACAGTGATCATCAAGGAGGGAAATACCTGGTGTGATAGCAGTGAACTAGAGTGACAGTATTTATTTTTAATTAAAATGATAGGGCCTTAGGTGTACTAGAAAGTAATAATAAGTATACTTAAGGTCTTCAGTGCTTTTTGATTTTTTTTAAAAAAACTCTTAAATAGAACCATCCTTTCTTCTTAATCTAAAAAGAAATTCAAAACAATAATATTAGCTTGCTTTTGTTTTAGCAAGAGTCATATTTACTGTCTTGGTTTGAAAAGACAGGTATCTGTCAGGGAAAAACTGGAGTTTCCCTTGGAATGGAGAATGTAAAAATCCTTCCCTCCAGGTTATTATAATTTTGCAATTAGGAGCTTTCAGGTAAAAAATATGGGAATAGAAATAACAGTTCTTTACTAGGAATATTAAAAAATTGCAAATGCAGTAATAATAATAATAAAAAAAACCCCAAAAAACAAAACAAAACAAACAAACAAAAAACCCCAACAAAACAAAACAAAAACAAAAACACCCCCCCCCCCAAAAAAAAAAACCAAAAAACCAAAAAAAAACCCACAAGCAAGCAAACAAACAAAAGTCCTAGAAAATCCTGACAGAGTCAGGATGACCTGACACCCTGTCGGACTGGGTGTTGGAAGCAGTCCAAATAAGTCCTTCTGGAGTGACAGATGTGCTTCTGTTGGAGTAGACATGATGGCAGATGTGGTTCTGTTGGAGTAGAGATGATCCTGTAGTGGCGGTGAGATGAGTCTGGTCTTCCCCTGAGAATCCAGTGGGAAAATGGATGCTTGGTGTTCCTACAGCTCAGTTTTTATCTTGGTAGGAACAGCTGGTTCCCCTCGCACTGGGTGGTTCATCTCACAATGGGATGGTGTAATGTGTCATGTCACTGGTGAGCCTTAATGGCCCATTAACAGAAGATATTCCCCCCGAGGGTGGACAGTGGTGGAAGAGGTAAGAAACAATGCCCCACCTGGTTTGAGCAGCTGGCCTATTATCAGAAGACATCCACCCTCCTCTCCTCTAGAGTTACAAGAGATAAAGGAAAAAAAAATCACCTCAACTGGTTTCAAGAAATGAAATAGAATACACATTTTTTGGCTACACAACCCAAGACATTTACTCATCTCCATATTGAGCAGGAGTTTGCATGCTTGTGTGTCTTGTATGGAAAACTGTATTAGCAGCGTGTCATTTTAAGAAATTTAGTTCTTTGACTTACGCAGTTCTTGCATGAAATATAAATGTATTTATAGATTTTTTTTGCTTGAGGATGTTCATCTCATCTTCATGGGCCAGCACCTTCATTAATGTGCGGCACAAGTAGGACACTTCTTGCAGTAGTGCTGTCTGGTGCCAGCATGCACTTGTTACCAGGAAACCCTGCCCAGAAAGGCAGAAACTCCTGCAATTAACTGTACAAGACGTCAAGTCCCAGCACAGTGCAGGGTCAGGCTGTCCAGTCCTTTTACCACTTGTTGTGCCACGTTGTTTTAGGCCATGGCAGTCCTGGCCAGAGATTGTCTCTCTTTCTCACATGTTCCGTTTTGGCTTGGGTGAGTTTGCTGGTGGCCCTGGTACACAGCTTTGTAAGATATTCATGTCCTTGCATCTTGCACTGATCCTACCATTGTTTCAGATGGATATGACTCCTTAAACAAGCGCTCCACTGACCTGGGAAGACTCAGTGCAACTTAGAGGTCTACACACATGTATCGACTTAGAGATCAGCCCCCATTTCATTGTCTTTGTCTTCATGTGGGTTTTCTCCCTATTTTTTTTTTTCCTTTTTTTTTTTTTTCTTTTTTTTTTTTTTTTTTTTTTTCTTTTTTTTTTTTGTGGAGGATGCAGGTAGGTAGAAGAAAGAACAGAGGTTTCAGCAGCCTGAGAATCTGAGTCCTTTTAGAGATAGTGGGGCAGGGGATGGATGCCACTCTTGTTGCCTCACAAAGAGGAAGTCCAAAGAGGTTCAAACACACTGGGCTTTGGCCAGTTCCCTCATCAGCATTATAACCTGAGGGACACATGGCATGTTACACCTGCTGCTCAGCCAGCAGACACTGAAGGGCTTCTCCCCACTGCAGAGCTGGGACCTGAAGCAGCCTTTTGAAGGGAAGAACAAAACTCAAAAGGGTGAGAGGCCTTTAGTTTGAGCACTGTTTTTTCCTAGGGTGAGGGTAGATTGTGAGGACCACAGTCATGGTCCATACAGGAGAAGCTAAAAGGGATACCTTAATAAAGAGCCTGAACTGTGGAGCCAGAGCTATCCAAAGGGAGCAAAGAACCTTGTGTTTTTGCCTGTGTGCGCACCTGAATTATTAGTGTAGCTTCCTGAAGCATCTGCTCTAATACCTGTTCTAATGTTGCAACAAATACAATAAGCATTAGTATATTTTACAGAACATTAAACAGGTTAGTGAAAAAAGAACAAAATATATCTTCTTTTTTTTCCTCATCAGTGAATCTAAGCAAATTATAATGATCAATGCCAATTAGAAACAGACTTTATTCCATTTAGGGTTTAAATACTAAATGGAGAGTGTCACACAGAATTGTGATGTACTAAGCATGTACAGAAATTACTTGGGAAATGAGGTGTGATATACAGCCTGTACTGGGTTCACAAAATGCCACTGGTGACACTGCTCTACACTTGAACAGCTTTACTGAGGATTAAGAAAGACTGCCCGTTGAAGAAGTTTAAAACCACCATTTTTGGTTACTGTCTTTTCTTAGCAGTTATTATATTGTTTTTGATCATGTTTGAAGGAAACAAAATTTCAGCTGCCTTAACCACATTAGATCAGTAGCCAGTTTCTCAGAACTGCTGCTATTGGCATGTGCTCTTGAAAGCTTATTAAGAGAGAAGAGAGCTTGATGCAATTATTACATTTAATGAACAAAGTCTTCCTGGGATTTTGTGCAAACAGTAGATTGTTGAGAACTATATGAAATCTGTGAGACATGTGAGAAACAGGTCGTATGGCCGAAAATCAGAGCCACTCTTACAGAATTAGTTTGCTTTTCCTCCAGAGATTAACACTTAGAAATTCTGGGCTAGATTTCAAGAAGAGTGAACTCTAACCTGAGCATTTTCCCTTCGCTTGTTTTTCTTAACCTGAAAACAGCTTTAAGAGTGTTTGCAATAAAATGCTAGGAAAAATAAAACAAAATTAAATAATCCATTTCCAAGCTTTGGGAACTACTCTTTTCAGTTTATAAAGAAAGCTAAAAATACCTCCTGCTCTCAATAGCATTTGAAGGCTTGCTCAAGCTGAGCTTGTTCAGTATCAGATGTGCTCAGGTATTTTCTGCTTCAGATGCATGCCCCTGTAGAGCTGCCCTTGCCCTCTCCAGTAAGCCTGTGCATGTGTAGCACTTGTGGAACCTGCTCCTGGGTTAGCAAATATTTTTGTTTGCTGTATAGGACAGGAGAGCTCCAGGCTTCTGCTCTTCTCTCCTTCCATCCATCCAGGAAGAACACTTGGTCCCAGTGTAAGTGTGATTCATATTTACCACCCAAAGGTTTTTTTTTTTTTTTTTGTGTTGTTTTTTTTTTTTTTTTTTTTTGTTTTTTTTTTTTTTGTTTTTTTTTTTTTTTGTTCTCCGGTATAGAGCATAAAACTTAGAGCACAAAGAATATCACAGTAATAGCTACATGAGCAGAAAATAAGGGAAGCCTCAGCAAGTGTGTCTCGAGATGGTGCATTATCAAAATTTGGACTTATTTGGGCTCTCACTGAGCTGAAGGTTAATGGTGTGGTACCTGGGAGTGGCTTTGTAATGAGCTATGTGTGTGCAATTTAATATTGATATTGTTGGTTTATGCTTTGAAAACTACACAAACCATTCCTAGGCCTGAGGTCATGATAGGCTGGACCAGAAGTCAACCCCAGATCCAGAGACATCCAGGCTTGGATACACAGGCAGTCAGTGGCTTTACCTGTATTTCAACACACTTCTGCTGCAGCTTTAATACAATTTTTGGTTATTTTTGGTAAAAGTAGCAGCGTAGTTGTCGGAGTCCAGGGCTTCTCTCTGGTCGCCCTGGAGGGTCTGGGACTCCGGCAGAGGGGTCTGGGACCTGAGCAGGAGGTTTGGAACCTGTACAGGGGGGTTTGAAGTCTGTACAGGGGGGTTGGAAACCTTGGCACAGAGTCCAGGAGGAATTACAAGTCTCAAGAGTGTGAAATGAGTAGTAGTTTATCACAGGGTGAAAAAGTGGAATTTGGGGTTTCTTAGAATGGAGGCTGCAGAGCCAAGATGGAGGAATCAGGGTGTGGACCTGTTCTTCTTCCTTCTTGTTCTTGCCCTCCATCTTCTGCAGCGCTGGGTCACGAGGGATTGGTTTAGAGTAGAGGTGACGTGGTTAGCATAGGAGGGGATAGGTATTGGCAATTAGTTGTAAATACAGAATACATTGTGGACAGTGGTTAGGTCAGAGGAATGGTACAAAAGGGTTGAGACCGCCCGACCAGGGGAGAGTCGCCACGAGTTCCCTGCCCCAGCAGGAGCCTTGGCAGAGCAGAGAAAGAACTGTGAGATAAGAAGGAATAAACAACCTTGGAAAAACCTGAGATGGCGACTCCTGACTCTTCTGCTTCGAGATCTCTTCTGGCACGAGATGTTTAAGAGGGCAAAAGACACTTTACCACTGAATCTCAGGGACGAGAATCTGAGACATATTAATTTAAAAGCTATCAGTTTGCCATAGATTTTAAACAGATGTTCCTAGTTCCCCATCCTTCTGTCTCTTGACTGTTGTTGAGGCGGTGCACACAATATGTATCTGATATCAAGTGTTTTGAGATGCTGAATGTGCTGAGAAAAACATGTATCTTAACATACTGCTGCTGTCCAAGGACTAGGAAATACATAAACACACAGAGGCAGGTTTTTTAATGGCTCATTTCAGTTGTTCCTTAGCGGAGAGATTCCTGTGCCTCTAAAGATTTACAACTTCCTGTTTATCTGTGTTGTCTTCTCTTGTCAATGCCACGATGGATTTTTTTTGAGGTGTGATTTTGTTCTTTAATCAGCCTGAAGTGTTAGTTTATTTTTCTACAATACACTATCTTCTAGTGCATAAAAACTTGAAAATGAAATCAGGTAGAAGATCATCATATAAGCTGCATTGAGGTTCATTTTTCTGCTTTTTATTATCCTCACTGAGAGGACTCTGATTCTGGCATCCTGGACATACTGAATAGAAACTTATCATAGAACTGTGACCAACTGAAAAAAGTTGAATAGGATTGGAAATTAGCATGTCTCCAATTAGAAGAATCTGTTTGCTTTTTCCTTTTCTGTTTTAGAAATACGTAATTCTTTTTAATCTTCATTCTTAGTATGAATCCCACTGTACTCTGTTGAGAATCCCATTTGCTTCTTGATAACAACTTGTAGCAGCACAAAAAATAGCTTTAGACCATTAGAACAGGGTTCCATGCACACCAGCAGTTTAGATAGTGGGGATAACACTGCTGGGTACTGGTCCACAGCCACTTTTTGGTGGCAAAGTTTGGTTTCTGCCTCATTTACTCCAACTGTGGGTGCTCATTCTTACTACTAAGCTCTCCAGTAAGGGAGGCAGCTTTGCTGGTGGCATGGGGCTGAGGGCTGGATGATGGGCAAGAGGTGGGATGGGGCAGGATGCTCCTCAGTTCCGTTTTCTCGCTTCAAACCTGGGAAGTGTCTGAAATGTTGTCCGTAGGGAGTACTCACAGATGTACATGAAAGTCTTTTACTGCACTTTTAGTTTAAAAGGTAGCAATTCTTATGAATTGAAAAATGCAGCATTTTGCATCTGAGGTAAGGTTCTGTCAGAAATTTGCCAGCACCAGAGAATGGCAAACAAAAATATCTTGTTTTCCAGTGCTTTTAGTTAGTGACTTGTGTTGCAGCAGATACACAACTTCAAACACTTCAGGCACCTTTCTTCCTGCCTTGGTAAGTTACCTGATCATATGGATACAAATCAGGCATGAGACTTCTCATCTGAAAAGGTCCAGATGAGACTCCATATGAGACTTCTCATCTGGAAAGGTCTGTGACCAAGGCCTGTAGGGATGATATTTGCAAGTGATGTAGTTAACACCTGGCGCTGTACCAGCTTTCATTAACTGGGTTTTGGGTAGGAGAGACCTGTTTTTAACTTAGGACAATTAAGATATGGTTCAAGCATTTTTACCAACTACATCTACTCTCCTCCCCTCCCAAATTTTGATTAAAAAAGGAATTTATGTTAGAATTTAACCTCTGTCTGACCTCTTTTAGAATGATTTAACTGGTTATGTACAGGCAAAAATTTGCTTGGAATCTTTCTTTTTAAACAATTATTTCATTAGGAAGTGTGGTGCTTCTAGGATTGCTCCATGTGAGGTGACAGATGCAAAATGCAGTGGCTCTGAGACACCTCTGTTCCAAAGATTTTCAAGGAGGAGAATTTTTTTAACAGATGTTGTAATAAGAGCAAGACGTCTTGAGCATCTTGGGCTGTCGTGTTTGAGAAGGGTACGCATTTAATGAAGGAATAATTTCATGGATAGCTACATCAATGGGCAGATGGTTTACAATTCAAGAAGATAATCTGTACATGCTTAGCACATCACAATTAATGTTGCAGAACTTGAGACTATTATTGTCTCCCTAGAGGTAGTATTAATTAAGAAGCTAAACTTAAGAATAAGGTCAGACAATATTTCTGCTTGGAGAACTTGTTAAAATAAATTGGTTTGTTGTTAGAATTTGTCTTTCATTCATGTGTCTTGGTAAGCATGTTAAGTTAAAAATGGCTTGTGAGCAGCAAAGCATCTAAATCTTTTTTCTTCATTTTTTTTGTAAGCAATTGGTTGACTTTGGACACTGATACTGGATACCAAACACTTGGACTGCAGTAAAATTAAATATAAAAGGACAGCCAGTTGTGTTCTGTGTATTATTAGCAAGGTCAACTCGTACTGGTATTTCTCTTGTTACAAGAACTGTTTTGCCACTTTTGTGTTATTTCTTCCCCATGCTTTAATTTCCCTGGACTTCACTGGTATTCATTCACTATATTTGCTTAAGGGAAGATAATTATTGCAGCATGGCTTTCACCTGGCCTTGTCTTAAAGCCCAGTTTTGGCCTTTTGAACCTAAATCAAATGGATTGTGTTTCCTGAAATTGGATCATTTTTGCTGCCTTCTGAAGGATTCAATAGACAAATAAATTCAAAGGCATTAGTAGAGTACAGTTCTGCCAAATGTTGAGCACATTTTGTGAGGAACTTTGGGCCTTCAAATCTCTTGACATCTAGAACAATTAAATTGGTTTTGCTGAACACCATGCCAGAATACATTTGTAATATATGTAGAAAGTGTATGGCTATTTAACTACTTGCAGATAAGCAAAAAAACTGGCTCCTTTTTTTATAGGGCTTTCCACTTGTAGCTAATTTTAAAAATAGGAAAAAAGAAATCTTGACTTTCTCTTTTTCTCTCAGAAATTAAGAATGAATAGCACTTTATTCATGTTTTTCTAGATCATTTGGTCTTTACAGAATTAAGATGCAAAAAAAGTAGTAATAAAGAGAATTAGTAATAAATTGTCCACAGAAACAACTTTGCAAATTTCTTGGTTTTTACTTGTGGTAGCTGTAATCTTTTCATTGTTTTCAGAGTTCCATAATATTTTCCTATAAAAAAATCTGTCCCCATATTTCATAAGTATGGCAGCTTTACACTGGGAACCATTTATTTTGATGCCAACATCATAACCTAAGCATTTAAAATAATGAATTTTGCTAAAACAATATTTAAGAAACAGTTGCTCATAGCATGAGGTCCTCTTTAATATGTGAATTATAAACTGGGAGGTCTCTTTTCTGCTCCTTTTTTTTTTTTCTCAAACATATTTAATCCACAAGATTAGAAGGTGAAAATGAATTCTTTGTGCATTGCTGCAACTTGAGAGCACTGTCAAGAGTGAAATTTTCCAGAGTTTTGCCAGTACTATGCATTCAATAATAGGGTTTTTGTAAAGCATTTGTACAGTATCCTCTTCATCTTTAGTGTTTCCTGACACGAGATTTCGGATTTGGATGTGTATTGTTTCTTATGACTTATGCCAAAGTGTGAGAGCTCTACTTGAAGTTTCAGACCAGGGAAATCCTGTAGTGCAGATAAGGTGAAAGTCAGTTCCCTTGTGTTGCTCATCTGATGGAGAAACACTGACAGCTTGGACAAGGTGGTTTTTGTAAGGCTCAGCTTGTGTGAGCTGCAGGAACAGTGAGTGAGCAAACCTCAGCTGGATACAGAGCACACTGAGACAACCAGTGAACGAGTTTCTAGGTTGGAGCCTTGTTTTCTGAGATGATACAGGACAAGGACAGCTGCCTTTCAGGTATGTAATCCTTGGACCATCCTAGAGGTAACTGAGATGTTATTTGAAGCAGCGTAACCATAAAACACAACTTTTGCTTGAGATCTTCAGTGCCAATTTTGTGTATGTTTGGAATTTACCATCAATGTACACCTTGCTTTTTTTTCCTCTGCTTTTCCTTGGGTTGATTCTCTTCCAGCATCACATCATCCTTCTGCCAGTCCTGGCCAAAGTACTGTTACTATATGATACTTTATGTAGACTGTTGAGCAAGTTCATGCAGAAAACCTTGAGGATATTTATAAAGAAACATACTGTCTGGGTTTTGTGTAAAGCTTTAGGACTACAATGTAGGGGGAAAAAAAGCCAGGTTATTACTGAATTCAGGAATTGAAAAGAAATATTCCATCTGCTAAAAGGGGCATTATATGTATAGATATAAAGATGGTATTTTCACAAAAGCAGTAAAGTTCTCCTCTTCAGTGAATCAGGTCAGATGCTGGTAATAATTACAAGCTTCTCATGTGTAGTGAACTGTCATATACAGAGGTAAAAGTGGACCATGAAGAAATGGCTATATATTGCTTGCTCAGTAAAGGTTATGCTATTATGACAGGAAGGACTGAAGTGATGTAGTCTCAGGCCACCCAAGTTATTCAAAATCAAAACCATTTTTCAAGATACCTGCACAGGCAACATTTTCCTCCAGCACTGGGATACCAAGTGATACTTCAGCTCATCAGTTTATCAGGTTTTCATAAATAATTTTCTCATTCTTTATGTATTTATTCCTTCTAGAGTCTCTTCATTACTAGCTGTATCAGAGTTAGCAGTAGCTTATGTCTGTATCACACCAGCTGGAAGGAATTTGGCATTTTCCTTTGTGCAGGGCAAAGATCCCACATTTAAGTGCCACTTCACTGACACTGCAGCTTTTCTGTATGTTTTGGCAGTAGGTATTTGTTTCAGTGGTTAGTGATGAAGATGTTACTCTTGTCCTAGAAGATTAAATTTTGATGGGATTTTTGAGAGCATTTCCAGCACCCAAGGCAGTCAGTGCTGCTGAACAAACAGAAGCACAGCAAGATTTGTTTTACTGAGACACTTGCCTGGCAAGCTGTTTGTCCTGTATGTGACCCAGCAGGCATTGTACAACCTTGGACAAGCCCTGGATAGTTTTGATCGAAGGGAAGGCAGTGAAGCGCCCCAGTAATTTTGGTCCGACCTTCCTACTTAATCTGGTTGAACAATTTGTTCCTACAGCTTAATTTCTCAAGCCATGCAATATTTTATTTGTGATCTTTTTCTGTCCAGTACTGACCTTTCTGCCAGTTTACACTGCCACCTCTCTCCTTGTCTGGTTTTGAGGTATTCCCCTGCTGGGATTTTTTTCTTATCAATACTGCTCCCTTCCAAGCTGTATTTCCAGTCTGTGACTATGTAAAGGAATGGAGTAAATTCTCATTTCAATGCTTGCTCATTTGCAAAGAGCAAGCACTGAAATGAGAATCCACTTTGTAATCCAATTTGCCTGAGACTTGCTTGCTTTTGCCGAGCATATGATTAAATTTGACTTGGATATCTTCCCTGAGATCAATTGCTCATTTTAGCTGGGTTGTTTTTTTTTGTTTTTTGGTGTTTTTTTTTTCTCCTAAGTGTCTTGGGGATTTTTGTTGTTGCTGACTTTTTTTCCCTCTTCCCCTGGCTTCCTATCACTCATATGCTACCAAAGCAAACTTGACATTCAAGTGGGATAATGTTATCAGTTTCATGTTGTACTGTACTGGGCACATTCTACTTCATTCTCCTCCTATCAGCACCAGTGAGTCAAACAGCTGGTAAGTATTTGAGACATTGCTGTACATGAAAGAGAACAATGGTATGCCTTTTTCTCATTTATTCGTATGAGTAAAACCTTTTCACTGTTGAGGCAACATTCATGTCAGCTTTCTTTTGTAGAGATTGAAAATACAGCTGTTGCCTAAAGTTCTTACCTTTTAACTTCAAGACCACTGGGGTTTTTTTCTTCTTGTTTTTTTGTTTCATTTGTACAGTCAAAGCAAGTAAGACTGAAGTTTGTTGGAAAAGTTGTCTGATCCTTCTGTATGTCACAGACCATCATACTTCTTCCACTTACCCTGTATTAAGACAATAAATTATATGTGATTACTGCAAATTTTGTTTGCAGAAAAGTAGTTGATACTACTACTACTACTACTACTACTACCACCACTACTACTACCAGAAAGTTTGTTGATACTTTAGCTCTTGATATCATGAAGTGCAGAATTCAGCATTCCTGGCCTTGGTAATTCAGAACACTGAGTAATCATCCTTTCTGGAACATTTGTCCATAGCTGAGGGGCTGTTTTTATGCCTTTATCAGCTGAAATAAGACTGCATTTTCTTCTGAGAGAAGCACTTGGGGAATGGAAATAAAGTCTGCTTCTAGAACTTCTCAAAGTTAAATAAATTGAAATTTTATTTGCTTAATATAGGCTCCTGTTGTGTTCTCTCTAACTTTAAGGTGTCATTTAAAGGTGGAACACAAATTTCTAAGCTGATTTTCGTGTCGGCAATGCTGTGCAGTGTGTCGCTTGATACAGATGTTACTGGTAGAGCCTGGATCCATACTGGTGATGAATCTCAGATCAGCCGGCCTTTTGAATAAGTGCTTATTAGGTTTTTTAGCATCAACCTCTTTGATCAGAATTTTGTATAGTAAAAAGTGAAATGGCACAGAAATGGCACAGAAATATTGATGTTCCCATTTTTTAAACCCTTACTTAATCTAACAGATTTGCTATGCTCATCAGAGGATGAAACCAACTTTGTTTCCCTAGATCTCTTTTACATAAATCCATGATGTCTGGCATTAATGTAATAACTCTTCATTGTTTCTGTATCAGTTGAATCCCCTGAAAATATTTCCTTTCCTTGCTTGAATCAGAATTATGCCACGTTCTGTCTGCACCTGGTTATTCCCAGCGAGAGGTGAACAAGTGGTGCTTCATTATCCTGTGGTAGCAATGCATTCTCTTGATTTTCTGGGACAGTGTACAATCAAAAACTATCACTGTGTGATGAGAATGGCCACTTCTGTCTTTATGTAACTGTGAGTTAGAAACTTAATGCCTTAATGTTATTGTTAGATCATATCCATCTTGTAATGTTGATAACCTCTGTGCCCAATACCCTTGAAAAAGACTGTAGCATTACTAAGCATGATCTTTTTCTTATCTTTAGCTTCACTATTATTAGACTTACCATAACTCGTCTAAGCCCCACACTGAAGTCGAGAGAATCAAGAGTGTTTGTTGTCCCTGCCCTGGATGTCTAACACTCATTCCTGTGTTTCCTGCACAGAAATGAAATCAGGCCCCTACATCCTGGCCCGTGTGTCCTCCTCGTCATCTGCATCTTGATCAGCTGGGGGACGGAAGAAGCTGTAACTGTAACATGAAACACCCTTCCTCCTTTCCACAGCCAATTAAACTTCTCTCCAATTTACATGCTTCTTTCCCCCTAAACATTCTAATTTTCCACAGCTGTAGCAATCCTACAGAAGTTGGTGTAGTCAGTGAAGTTGATTCTCTCATTTTATTCTATTCACTTTTAAAATCCTCTTTCATTTGACCTTCTGAACAGCCCTAGCAGCTGACCCAAGCCTTCTGCCAGTAACCCATATTGCCACAGGACCTGTAAGGCTTCAGCTGTGTCTCTCTTTTGCCAGGTGCCAGAAGATCAAATTCCTGATTTGCAAGCACCCGGTAACACAGAGTAATTTAGAAGAGGTAGTAGTGGCTGTCAAGGAGTATCTTGGGAAACAGAAATTTTTACCATGTTGTGTGGGAACAAAGTTCAGGTGGGTACAGGCTTTGCAATTACAGAAAATGACAATAGTCTATTTCAAGAAAAATTAAGTTTGCATATTTGAACACTTCACAATGTGTTTTCCTTTTGACAGCATGACAGTTTGTTAGGCCCTTTTTCTTCAGTACTAAATTTCTAGGCATGGAAATTTTGCTTTCTGATGCAGCTTAAGGAAATCTTTGAAGTGAGGTACATTAGCATATAAATTTTGGAACTCTTTGGTTGTTCTTGGGTCAGGATAATAAATGCTTGTTCAGGTGCCCTGTCTTAGGAAGTGAGCGTTTTCTGCCTTGTCTCAATACATTGACTTTTGTGCCATATTTTCATTACAACACGTCATATTTTTCAAACCTGGGGTTATTTCTAATTTCTGTTCCTCCAAATTATAAATTTTGAATGTTCTTTTGATCTTGCCTGCTTTAAGTCTGAATGAAAATGTTCCTTGCATCTTTATGAATGTCTCTCTCCCTTGGGGGATTCCTCCCTGCCTGCCAGAGAACATGGAACTGGATCAATCATCTGTCACTTAACAGTGTTAAAGATTCTATGGGCTTTATCTCTTACCAGTTCTGATAAAATGTTTGTTCCAGTTGCATGGCAAGCATCTATGTTTGGTAGCTGGTGTCTAACGAGTCATGTTTTGTAGGGCTGGCCATATGGGTAGTGAATCTGAAGCACTCTAAATATTGTGAATTTACCTTGTGTTGATGAACTGTGAACTTGTTTGGTGTATATGAAATAGATTTGATATGTAGGGTTTTTTTATTATTAATTACACAGACGTAAGCCACCTGTGTAGTGATTGTGCATTAAGTAAGGTGCATGACCTGTTCTCCAGGACAAATGGATATTTTATGTTGGTAGGGAAAAAAGGGGGTTGGAAAATGAGAATGCACTTTAAGTAGCTGGAATATATGATAACATTGAATTTTGTAAGCAGAAAGGGTGTGAATGGAATGATACTGTATGCCAGCAGAAATTTTAAATGTATATTTTCTTAGAGAATTTGCTAGGGAGAGATGATATTTCCTACATATTGTATGTGTGGTTTTATATAAGATTTACTTTTGAGCTTTAGTAAGATTAAATAGCACTGGGAACAATCAATGTAAAAACAGTCCACAATAGGAAGTCTGTAGGATGTATGCACAGGCCAGAGGGACTATTTGTGTTTTTTTGGTTTTTCTGCATTTAAGTGCTCGTTTGCAATATTGCATTAATGTAGGGGTTTGGAATGAATTATAAAAGTAGCAGATAACAGCTTTCTTTGGCTATAAAGCTGCACTCTCATTTTTTTGGCAGTAGGTAAAAGGGCTGATTAGGAGAATGTATTTCCTGTATTTTCCAAATATAAACCAGATACTCGATCATGAAAAAGTCATACACTGTTTTCTGAAGACATCCTTTCTTTTTCCAATGTGAAATTGTATTTTGGATGGAAAACGTGTTAGTCATTATGCACAAAACAAGCATCAAGAAAAGGTGACTGAATTAGTATTTTTCCCTCCACACCCTCCTTCACTTCCTCCCTGGATTCTGATTATTTCTGGCTTTAAACAGATGAGATCCCCCTAATGACAACGTTAATGCTTTTAATCCTTCAAAACATGAGTGAAAGTACAATTACTGTACATGAATATCAAAAATACTTCAGTTGAAGCAGTGTTTTTGATGGTCCAGATTTCCCACAATTTTTAGAAACAAAGATACAATGTACAACTGAGGGTGGTCCATATTCTGATTTTTGATGCTTGCAATTTTTAAGGTCATCCCTTTGAATGATGTTAATTGATGTTCCTATTTAGATGTGAAAGATCAGGGGTTTTCGAGATCCAGTGTGTGAGGACTTATTTTTGGTGGTGTTCTTCTCTTGACCCACTTAGAGCCACTGCTGTGTTCCCCTCTGGTGGTTGTGGTGACTGAGTAGCTTGGTGTCGTGGTTTGAAGGGAAGTGAGTTTTTTTGGAAGTAGTGGTCAAACCAATCAGTCCTTAGGTCTGAGTATTGGCACCTTTGTTGGCCACTAAGAGGTTGGACACGCCTCTGAGGACACGAGGGGTTAAAAGCCGGATTTCCCAGCAGGACTCTCTCTTTCCCTGCCCTGCTTTCGGAGAGGGAGCGTCTTCTCCTCTCCCCTGCCTGGGCCTGGCTAGGCCGGGTGGGGGAGGGGAGCAAGGTGGGCCTGGCTGAGCAAGGTGGGCCTCGGGGTGGGGAACAGAGGGAGCTGGAGTGGAGCTGGTCCAGCTTCCATCTAGAATGGAGGGGTGGAGGGAGAACTTTGGAGGTGCCTTCCGTCCCCCTCCCTGTCCCATCCCGTTCCCCCCCCTTCCCCCCCCCCCCCCCCGGTCCCGTCTCTCTCCTCCCCCCACAGAGAGAAGGTGCCGAGCTGGAGCTGCTTGTGAGAACTGCAGTGTCTGCGATCGCCTGTGCCTGACCTTGGTGGTGGGAGATAAAGCTTTTAACTCTTTCTAAGGCAGAAGAGAGTTATCCCTGGACGCTGAATTCTCATAGTTGGTGGTTTTAGAAGAGAGAGAGAGGACAGCCTGGGACCGAGAGGGTAATGTGAGATGGAAAGAAGCCCCTTCGATTGCCAGAATGAAGAGGAGTGGCCTATTAGGCCGGACTTTTCCCGCATAATGATAGCCATAGACGGACCCTGGACCCTCCTGACTATAAATAAGACTGTGTTTGGGTGGATGTTTTTGGCTCAAACCCAGAGACATTCTGGCCTGCTTCTTGGAGCCCCCGGCCCCAGGGGTAAATGGGGGGGACCTGAGTCCCAAAATGAGAAGATGGCTGGTTTTTGGTACTTGGCCAAAACATCCTTAAAAAGAGCCCTGTTGCAGTGCAGGTCCATGGACGGCAGTGAGAGTGCTGGACATGGAAAGGAGGGTGTCACCCTGGCAGACCCTTCCAGGCAGTGCCATGGGTGACGTGGGAACACGGGATGGTGGACCTGTGTTTCCTGTGGGGGGGGGGGGGTCTGTGGTGCGAGAGAGACTCCTCTCGTCCTGGATGGAATGTGGATTGTCTGAATTTTAAAGGATGATGATTTGGATTAGGAACCCAGGGTTGTTGAGGGATTAAGCAAGTAGATGAAGGTAATGTGCTGGAGTCAACTGAGTGAGCATGTATGGAATGGAAATTGGGGGGAGGAGAAGCAGTGTTTTGGGAGGTTTTCTCTTCTGCTTTTGGGTGGCTGGGTTTTTCTTTCCTTTTCTATTGTCCATTGTTATGTAGTATAATAAATTGTCTGTCTGTTTCAAGTATTAGGCCTGCTCTGCTCTGTTCTTGACCACATCTCACAGTAGTTCATTGGGTAAAATATACCCTCATGGGTGCATTGGCATTTTGTCTAATGTCAACCCATGACACTTGGAGAAACCAGGAAGAACTTCAGTAAACAGGTAAAAAATGTATTTTGGTTGTAGTCCCATTCTGCCAGTGATGCTGTGCTGATGAGTTTTATAAGGGAGTTTTGGGTGACATGGTAGGTAAAGCATCATAAGAGTCCTACATATCCATGGAATCTCTGTTTTCTAATGAGGCTCCTTGAAACAGAAGTTCCTTGGTGTTCCTTGTGGTCCTGCAGCCAATTTTCCAGGCTGGTATACTGATTATGCAGTGTAGCTGACCAGCACATCCCTGTACGGCAGAGCAGCTGCATCCCACATCACTGGGGCTCAAGGGCACAGGAGCAAAGTGAGAGTCAGAGGTGCTTGATAACCACAGGCAGAGCTGCTGGATTCATCCCCATTCATACTTCTGAAATGCTCCTCAGAATGAAGATCCTGCCTCCCCCTCACTTTGGCAATGGCAAATACTTGGCATTGCAGGTGATGCTGGCAGAAATCTGCAAGGATTTGCTTGAAGAGAAGGGTCATTACATTTGTTCATAATGAAGGAAAGAAGAGGTAGAAAGACCCTCAGTGTTATGCTCCTCCTTGAGACAGCCTTGGACTGCCTTCCACCTACAGGGAGTTGAAACTGATAGTGCTTTATCTAAGGATAACTCATCACAGGGACAGTAAATGGTACTGTCCCAGCAGCAGTCCCTGTAAGATTCATGTTGCCCACGCAGCACATTCAGCTTGCTCGTCAGGCCTGTCTTCCTGCTGGGCTTTTAGCTGGATAGCCATCTCACCTTGTCTCTGATGGTTTAACGCAGCAGAGCAGCAGGGAAAAAAGTGTTCTGTCGTCATCAGATCAATGTTTGCTCTATGAGGATGATGCAAACCTTTTTACAGAAAACAACATCCCAAAAGTTTGTGAGGTCTGGGGCTATGGGAGCCTGTGCACTCAGGCCCTGGTGTCTTATGGGGCTGAAATCTTTATACTGCACAGCTCCTTGAAACCTTTTCCAACACAAGCCTGCTGTTTCTATTAAAGGATTTTATGGGGCTCCCTGTACATCATATCTTGCACAGCTTACGATATTGGCTCTTAAAAATGGCTTTGAATACAATGCCAAGGCCCCCCAGTAGCAGCTTTACAGGCTGCTGGCGAGCTGGGAAGCTGCAGTTGGCTGTCCCTGTGCTAGCTCCCTTGCTGGCTTTTCCAGCTAAAATGATGAAGCATCTGTTCTGTCTAGTTTAATTAGATATTACTTCCTTCCTGAATACAGCAGGGAGCTCTGCAAAATGCTACAAGCTCTTGTTCCAGAAGTGCCTCCTTCGAAGGAAAAACGAGTTCTAATCTAATGCCAGTGTCTAATCCCCCTCTGTACCTACTCAGTGCCTGTGTAAAGGGCTTCCATGTGGGCCCTAATAATTAAAATAAATTAATTAAAACAAAAGTTTCATCATCAAGGTAGTTTCTGTTTCCTTTCAGGAATTGTGGCATAAAATTATTTTTTCTTGCTTTCAGTTGTGTAAAGTTGCTAAAAAAGCCATGATTTTTAAAAAAATATTTTAGCCGTGATTTAAATATTTTTGTGGGGAAATTTGACACTCATTGTCTACATGTCAGCTTGTATATGAGCACTGCTGAAGGGATCTCTTAAACTCACTAGTGATTCTGGATCATTAGATCTAGAATAACGTGTTCAGGACCTTTTTGCCATTACATTAAAGACCCAGGTAGCTGCTGCAGCCTGTAGCAGGTGATGGCAGCTCAGAGGCAGGGTGCTCGAAGGCAGCAGCCTTAATTCCACTGTGCCTGACTGCAGAGACAATTTATATCCCAGGTGCTGTCCCAGGCACTTGCAGGTTGCTGTTGAAGTGCAAAGTGACCTCTGGTAGCCTCAGGACAAATCCAGCTCATTTTAATGTGGCTATAAGGGCAAGGGTGTCCTGCTCAAACGTTGCCACTTAGAAAAAACCTTCTAAGAAGCACATAATGACACATAATGTAGCTTGGCCTGTTTTTCTGTATAAGTTATTTCAGTGCAAGTGTAAAACCTCAGCATGTTATTGCATAGTAATTTTAAAAGTGGTAGAAGGATGCATAACAACAGGCACAGCATATCTTGGGTTTTTTAGCAGTGATGAGGACTGAATAATATGTATTCTTGTTCAAGATGCTAAATGTTGAAACAGGGAAATAAAACTGAAGGATATATAAGAGCAAATTATTTTTTCCCCTCAAGAAACACAGAGTAAAAATTCATCTCCTTAGTAAACCACACTTAAAGATTAGAGCACTGAAGAAACAAAGACCAGATAAGCTTGTAACATAACAACATCATCCTCTGGCTTTTTTTTAAAGAAAAAAGACACCTTACTGATTGTATGCCAGTAAGAAACATATGAAAGAAACTTCCTAATGGAGGAGTTTGGGGTTCTTATTAAGTTAGGTCTGAGGATGAAAAGTCTCAGGAAGATGGAAGAAGTTGAATAGAAACAATTCTAGATTGAAACAGGCTTCATCACTAAAAAATATTTGAAAATTAATAGTAGAGTTTTGAAGACTCTGCCAAGGTAAGTTCTTTTCAGTGTAATTATTAAAGAAGGAAGGAAGTGTTCAGTTTTTGATGCTCACAGTCTGCAGTGTTGCACTTCAATTTCATAAGAAATTTCTATTTCACATTGCTGTGGTTAACACTTGTAGAGAGGAAAACACAGAAAATAAATGTTTGCATTGAATGGGAAGGGGTGAACTTAAGAATAGGGCTTCAATTCATGTGAATCCTTTCAAATGGAAAAAAGTGGAAAAAGCCAGGCAGGACTCAGTGGTTGGATTTAGACCCAATGCTGTATTTTGAGTACCTTGCCCATCCCAAACTGGTCCATAATGGTCTCTGCTTTTGGTTACTGCTTTTTCTCTAGATCCAGAAGAGCATGTCATAGTGTACTTCCAGATGTAACTTCCCAAACTCTAAACACTTCAGAGAGTCATAAAGCAAGGTGTCAGTTTTTCAAGATTGTTATATTTAGGCAAGAGCCCAGAGAGGAAGGTGTAAAAGGCTGCTCCATGGTTGGATTGCAAAACCATTGGCTCCAGCTTCTCGTGAAGTCTGTGTATGAATATGGCTGGAGCCTGAAATCTTGCAGCTTTGTCATGTCTACATGTTTTCCAACTTCTTTTTTACACAAAGACTACAGGGAACACCAGCCAACACGTGGCTTGTGTTATTTTTGAATTAGTATTGTTAGGATTTTGCACGTTGACTAATGTGTTGTTGCTGTGGTGTATCACAGAAATAAAATGTGGCCTTATTTTGACAGGGAAAAGCATGTTACAATTTCCTGGTGATAGATTGCACTGCCTTGTTAGTTTGATATTTTCCACTAATGGGCAAGAGCAGAGCGAAATAAGGGAGCAGAACAGATGTTCATCTGCCGTGAATTTTCCCTCCTCTTGAAAGCTCTCGTGTCCTCTGCCAGTTAGTCACCTTCCCTGTCCTGCATGATGTGCTGCCCACTCAGAGTTTAGCTGGCAGTCCACACACAGTTTGTTCCCCTGCAAAATCCCTGCAAGCAGAGCAGCTCCACAAGTTTTCCCAGGCTGCCCTGGGGAGCTCTTGTTTGCCAGGCTTGAAAAACTGGACTGTGTTCTTCTGGATTAAGCCAGAATATAAAGATCCAGGCATTTTCAAGTAAGTGTGATCCTGCCGGTTTTCAGATTTGGAAGTTTATTTGAAACAGTTTATCTAGATTGCTTCAGACTGTTACAGGGGGTTTTTTGTCATGATTTTTGATGTGTAGGCAGTCAAATTTTATGTTCACTGCCAGGCTTGCTGAGGTTTAATGATGCAGGTAATTTATGGGCTTTACTAGAGATGGAGATTTATGGAAGCAAAAATTTATGCAGTTAGATACATTAGTGTATTTCTATTTAACTTTTAGAGTAATTCAGAAGTTATTGGAACAGTTGGTAAAAGTTTTACGATTATATGGCTGTATTACGATTTTCCAGGCAATTTCACTTTCACTGCATTGTTTTGTTTGCTTGGATGTTCACTTACTTTTCTGAATTTATTCAGTAGGAGCAGCAATGATTATAGACATTCATTTCCTATGAAGAGCTTATGTTACTCTGTTCAAAACAAAACCTAACTCCTCAAAAACAGTCTGGTTAAAATTCTTCTTTGAATAGGAAGTTTGAACAGCTGATCTTGATAGGTCATAGAGAGCAAATGTATTAAGTAGGGGACGGGGTGCCAACCTTTTAGTTCTACGTCAGAACAGTGTCTCATGCAGAATAATCCTCAAGATGTGACCGAGACTGCTCATGTTGTAGCATTAGACCAGAAGCACATACCATTGCCACTCTGAGGCTGAGGTTTTAGATGGTATTTGGAGTTGTGTTTCAGGGGACAGGTGGAAGTAATGATGACAATTAGAATGCCTTTGATGCCGCATTTAGCAAGTGCTCTTTTACTAAAGTGGGCAGATCAAACAACAGGAAGCAGTTCCCTCACTTGTAATACGAAGCTTGGCTTTGCAGCCAGTGCTCTGTCCGAAAATCTGCCTCTCTTTTGACGGGAGCAAGTAAACTGTTGCTTTCACTGCTGCCCCGTTTCCCCTGGTTTCCCTGTTGGGCTTGCTCCTCTGTGCAAGTTTAATGCAGGAAATACACATGGAACCAAGTTTGTTCTTTGTCACCTGGGGTACATCAACACAACTAGAAGAGCCTGAAAACCTCCTGCCCCTCCTAGGAAGCTTACACCATGGCTGTGCTCAGAGCATGCAAAGTACTCTTTGCAAGTCAAAAAAAGACTTCCCAAATTAGGGAATTCTGCCTGTGCGTGGAGGGCTATTGGATTTTTGTCCCCATGAGTGATTTGCCCAAAACCCTGATAGTTCCTGCTATTGATGTAACCAGATGGCACCAAGTGGCCCAGAACTGCAGAATTTTGCGGAGCACATCTGTCAGACACAGCAGAAGCATAACCGATGTTCATGATGATCTTTGAGTGGTGGGATTCATTGTCTCAGCTGACATTTAATAAAGACCATTCTAAGCATCCTCCATTTAGTTTGGTGGCATTACAATGATGTTTGCTTGTAGCCAACCTTCTCTAAGACACTGAAAATAAGGACATCCTGCTGGTCCAGTTGCTTGACACTTGCCTAGTTAAGAACTACACAGCTGCAGTCATGGAATACAGTAAATCTATGCTACAGACCTGAGTCCCTCCGGTATAAGTCCTTTAAAACAGGGACCCACATGGGAGGTGTCTCTTGCTTCCACCAACTTGTCATGTCCTGTCTTTTGCCACATTCTGTGTTGTAAATCTAACTTACAGAAGGAGAGATGAGAAAGAATACTGATTCTGTAAACTGAACAGAAAGATTGGTTCCATATGCGGTACTTTATTTCTTTTGTGCTTCTTGTGACTAAGAAAACAATGGTAGAGGACATAAGAAATGTACCTGAGTTGTGTACATGTGGATGAGCTGATGTTTGCAGTGACTTGGAGTTGTGAACATAAGATGGAATGTGTCGTTCAAGCTTGAGTCCAGCATTTCTGTCTTTTTTTCATGCTTTTTGTCTTGCAGCTATGTTTAGGATATCATGTTTTGGTTGAGGTGCAGCTTTGGAGTTCTGGAATGTGACTTGTTTTGTAGTCAGAACAACAAGGGTCAGGTTTTGCATTTTAATTTTTTTTTTCTGACATAGAAAGGCAGCTGCCAATTAGTCTGAAACTTTCAGGGATCCCCTGCTGTTATTTCTCAGCCATGAACACCTTGTTGAAGTTTATTCAAAGTCAGCCCCAAACTCCGTGTTGAGTTGGTGGAATACAGTATTGTTCTTTCCACTGGGACTTGCTTGATTTGAGTGAAGAGAGCACAGCTCCCTGCCAGCGTACCCAGTATACCAGTCACTTGTGGTTACAAGCATGAGGGAATAGTGCAGGGGCTACTAGCAAGCTTGGCACATCACACTGTTCATGCATTTTCTGGTGGCTGCTTTTTTAAATCCTTCTGTCATCTGGGAGGATGTACACAGGCATTTCACAAATAGTAACACGTATAAACCCACCAAAGTGATTATTAGGCAGTGCATATTCATGTGACTGCAATAAAGCCTTTAATACAGGGAGGTTGGACTAAATAACCTTTAAAAGATACCTTTGTACTCAAAATGTTCTATGATTCTACAGTGTTGGGTGCACATATTTGTAATATTTGAATAGTAAAAAATATATTCTCTGCATTTTAACAGCTTATTAGCTATTAAAATTCTCTGGTATTTTATGTAGTATGTTTTATATACTATGGGTATATTTTTTCTATTTTCCGTAGACATGTGGGTAAACATACTGCATGGGTGTTCCCCTGGAAAGAGCAAATGTAAAGAAATTCCTCTTTCATTTATGTAGATAAATCAGTGTTTTCACATTAGTGGGTGGAAAGGAAAAGGCTAAAAATATTTTTTGCCTGTAAATTATATTGCAGTAGCACAACCACTTTGGTGTGTGATCCGTTAATTTATGTGTGGCAGACTCAAAGGTGAGATGACCCAGATCTGATTGCAGTCTTGTGTCAGTGTAAAGCAGATGGACAGCGGCAGCTCCCCAGGCAGCACAGGGCTCTTCTCGTGGAAGTCAGCCTGAGATCAGAATCTGAAACATTTACATATTCTAGATAAGAAGGTGAAACCTAATATTTTGTGTTGCTAGTTTTGAAGGAACTGTCTCAGCTGGGTTTCTAGTTGTTCTGTTTTCTACTGTCTCTTTTTCTTGTGCTGTGAAGTACAAGGGAAAACTAAGCCAAGACATTATTGTACAGTAAAAGGCTATCTGGTACCTAAGAATAGGAAACTTTGTATGGTCCATCTATTATTAGTGGGACATACAGCTGGATCTCAGCAACAAATTACTGCAGCACATCTCAGGTACTCTCTGAGTACGAAAAATTTCTGAACTGAGCTCGCACCAGTGGTTTTATATTGTGGAGAGCTGTCCTCTGTGTTTGCAATAGACAGTAAGTAAACTAATGTGATGAAATGCTGTCCTCTTTGTTCTTTTGAGGATCCTGGTTTATTGCAATGGAGCACTTGCATAAACTTGTGCCACAAAGGCATTTTTTCATATGTTGCTGAATTGCCTATTGCCAAGAGGTGCCTGCTGGGTTATGAAAATGAATTTCATAGATATTTTCATTTAAATGAAAGCAAAATTAAGAGGCCTTGTTAAAACAAACAAAACCACACAAAAAAAGGTGTGTTAGGCTGTTTAAAAAAAAAGTCTTTGCTTGGCTCTAGTGGTATTTTCCACCTGAAGTCCAGAAGTACTAGATTTTCTTTCCAAACAGAAGGTGCCTTCTGAACGTGGACAAGGAATCGGACAAATCTATTAGTCAGAATAAATAATAAAATGTTGCTTGGAGGCATAAGGCAAGGCTTCAGTCCAACAGTACTTTAAAGTTATGCAGACTTTAAAAGGAAGATAAGCTGATACAAAAGTACTGCAGCAGATTGAGTTAGACATAGGATTATAATTCTTTTATGGTTGCAAGCAAATAAATGAAACTCTAGGCTTCTATTTCTATATATGAACACAATGGGATAGTGTTTCTTACTTTCAGGAGAGAAGTGAACATTGTTTCTCAGAAATGTCTTGTGTGTCATTTATTCCTGTTGTATGAGGTTTTTTGGGTGGTGGGTGGGGGGGTTAAGCTAGGTCGTTTATGAGCATCTTTTTGGAACTGTTTTCATGGCACGATAGAAACAAAGGTCTTTGCCGGAGTCTGAATTTAGAATTCTTGCATTGCACATTTGAGCAATTTTAATCTGTCATTTAGAATGGAAAGTTTGTGTGGAAAATTTTAGGTATTTTATAGAGAAATGGAAGAATTTTTTTATCATATAGGTTATTTCTACATTTAACTGCTGGCACTCTATTGCTGTGGATCTTACTAATGTTGTGTTATGTGAATTTTTCAAATTTCCACATAAACTATATATTTTATATTGCAAATTATTAGGATTTGGTTTTGTATTGATGGACTGTATGAAATCTTCCAAATGTGGGAATATATGTTTGTAAAGTATTACTGAACAAACTATTGCAATCTCCCTGTTTCTTTATAAATATATCCTCCAATTTACCAGCGGCAACAAAAACATTATGCTCAAAGAATCTGAGCTAGTTGAGACCACCTCCCATTTCCAGGTTTGTGTTTGATTTTGGTCATATTGAATTTGAAGCAGAAGCCCTCTCAGTGAAGAGGAGTGCAGTGCAAGAGCCTGGGTCCAGATGTTACGCTTTCCTCCCATACCAACCATACCTCTGAGGCAGAGATCCCCCTCTATGAAAACATGGCTTGGACAAAGTGCAAATGCCTCGTTTCCTGAAATCTCATTGTTTAGGCCAACAAACAGGCAGGTCAACCTGCAGGTTGCAGAACTGAAACTGAACACCTCCTCAGCTTCCCTGGATCAATGAAGTGTAATTTGAGGCTTGTGGTTGCCTGTCCAGCTTTGGAGAACCAGCACAGAGAACAAAGGCTCAACACTGGTCTTCAGATATTTGAGCAGTGAAATAGTGTTGCTGCTGTTCTCTTCTTCTGGCTTCTCAGGGCTGTTTAGGTAGCCTAGGCATAAATTTTTTGTGATGGTTATATCAGCAAATTCTCCTAGAACAGAGGCAGCTTACTCTGGCCCTAGGTAGGTTAGTTGACAAAGAAGAACAAAACACAACAAAACAAAACCTCAAACCAGGAAAGAAAAACTTATTTGAGTTCTGCAGATGTTCACATAGACCATTTCTTACAACAAAACTTCTTGGTCTGAATCTGTCAGCCTCTGTAAAATCAAGTCAGCAAAGAGCCCTTAGTGAACAATAAATGAAAAACTTGGCCCAAGTCTGGCAGTAGATGCAGATTAAAGAGCAGTAGATGTAACTGGCTGTGATACCTATGGCATTTTCAGCAACTTGTTTGAAGGGTTAGAGCCCATAGGTTCTGCCCTCAGTGGGATGGTGCATACTAATGTAGGCTGTTTTGACTGGAATGTTTTTGCAGTGTGGCTGCTGCTTCTTGGATAGGGAGCCTTTTTGGTCAGGAGAAACTCCAGCTCACAGTATTTTGTTTAGCTGCAGTTCAGGGTGTTAATTTATAATTAGGCTGCAGTGGGATGTAATCAGATCCTTACTTTTAGGGAGTATGGGGTTTTTTTTGCGTGTTTTTACTGAAGAACTCATTAGAATTTGAGGGGAGTTGAGTGCATCTCGGCCCAGTCATGCACCTCTTCCTAAAGCACCTAATTCAATTGATTGGGATGTTTATTGACAAGAAATACCATGTCAGCAGGACCTTAATTATTTAATCTATCTAACCACAGCATGAGTGTTAGGAGTAACACAATGGAGGTAGATAAAACTCTTACATCTCCATGTCTCAGCAGGAACATTGGGAAAGGAAAGAGGTAGTTTTTATTAGTAAGTATATACAATATTGTACAATTGCTGCTTGATATGTGATGCATCAAATATGTGCCACACCATGAAAATAGTTATAATTTTATCTGTCAGTTTGCTCAAGTGTGACTGAGCTCTAATACTAGTGTTAAATATCATATGTAATTGATATATTTTTCTGCTTTGTTGTAGATTATATCATCTTACTTAAACTGTGAGACACGAATACTTCTTGAAAGTTAAGAATTCTACAGGTAAGAGTTGAGTTAACTAATTTTCTTTTTATAAAGACCATTGCTGTTAATCATAAAGTAAACACAGAAGTGTTCACTCTTCACATATTACACCATAAAAAGCTGAAGAAAAATCACGTGAGATGCTCACAGTGATACAAGCAGGATATTTGAGAAAGACAGATGTCAAGAAGGGATTTGTAAAGGATTGTCATCTGACAGAAAAGTGGGAGCCAGTTGAAAAAGTGGCTGGAGGTAATGGTCACACAGACACCAGGTGTTGGTAGCATGACTCCTGTGCTGGCTACTTGTCACTGTCCGTCTTACATTTTCAGATCCCCATAGGGAGACCTAAACTTCATGTTCAAGAAATGCCCCTAGTCCCCTTGGGGTTGTTGCTAAATAATAGCATACCTAGCAAGTTAAGTTGTTGTTCTTTGACTGATGTCTCCCCTGGGGTAAACAAGAGGTGATCCGCAGAGCAAAAAGTCATCAGCTCTTTGTTTAAACAATCTGCTAAAACTCCTGCCTAGTGCTTAAGAAAAAAGGATTTGAGTCTTTTCAGGAGTATTGTTGAAAGATTAAATAATTACTCTGTTCATAATGGGAAAAATCCCACTTTGCTGTAGATGGTGTTGTAAAACCTTATAGTCAGAGCTGACATGAAAACAAAATATGAGCAGTTATACCTTATCACATAATGGGGCAGTTGTGTTTTTTTACTTCTAATGCAGCCTGAGACAATGCAGGTAAGCAGTTGACTGGACTTCAAGTAAAGGACGGAGTAACACAGAAATTTGATAGATACTTACAAAACCTATGATGTCCTTTATGTTATGAACTCAAACTCCACTTTACCAGGCCACTGAAAACTTCGTGAGCTCTTTAATCTACAGAGCCCTTGCCATCCTTTCAGTTTCTTCCTTTTTGTATACATCTATTTCATCTTACAGCTTATAAACACAATAAAGGAAGTTGTTGAAATTGGAGAACTAAACATTTTTCCATACGCAAACAGCGCTTCCTGACTGCACCAGATTCTGTTACCTTGCCTCAGTATCATAAAGAGCCTGAAGCTGAGAAATTGTGTTGAAGTTCCTTTGGGTTTACATTCTTGGAACTTTTCCTAGAACAATTTCACGACTTAATTTGCATTTGGTGTTAGAAAATTTTTAAGACTCTGGTGCTTTGTTACTTATACCTAGATTTTGAAAGGAAAAAGAATGAATGCCTGATAAGTTTAAAATAAAGTTGTAGCCTTTTCTTATAAAAATGGATGGGCTAACCTTGAAATCCCAGTAAGTTGCATAGAGGTATTAAAAAAATTAAAAAGCTATGTTGTCTTCCAAACATTATAAACTAAACAAATGAATTAAGTATAAACTTTTCTATCTTAATCTTTATTTATATAGGAACATGGTATATAAGAATTTTTAACACTGTTAAAATGCTCTTAATTTTCTGTGTTCTGTCCCAAATCTTTGTCTTTCCATTCTTGCAGAAAAGGAATTTTTTTTATTATTAGCTGTTCAAGCATGTTTTAAGATGAGTTTTGAAATATTTCCTGTAACAAAGACCTTTTTTTAAATACTTTTGAGACATTTTAAAGTGATCTATTAAATAATCTATCTATTTTAAGGTAATCTATTTAAGTAATTATTTACCATATTTAACTACATGATAGCAAATGCTGCTACTGCTTCTGCAATATCCTAGGTATTTGTTTATCTGCCTGAATCTGAAATGAGTACAAAGATAATAATAGAACCAATGTAATTGTGTGGATGTACACATGGCTTTTGGCTGTACAACTGCATAAATGTAAATTGCTTTATAGTTTCACACTAAAGACCTTTTGAAGGGTTTTTATTACTTTGTGCTTAAAATGCCTCCCTGGAGGCAGGCAATACCTTGGACATCTTCTAAGATGTTCCTAGTCAGTTCAATCATTTTTGAAGGAAAAAAAAAAGAAACACTGAAAAACCCCATGAGTAGGTCCATCCTTTCTCCATGTAACTTTCTCCCTGTACTAGTCCTTGTTTGCAAATTATACTTATGTGATACAAAACATTTGAGCTGGCATACGCTGCATTATAGGCATCTGGCTGTAAAATGCTACAGAAGATTTTCCACTCTTTTAAAAGTAATTTTTTAACGCTTGACCAATTCACAACAAGCTTTGAAATTTTAGTGATTATGTAAATTCTGAATGCCCTTCCTTATCTGATGGTTGAAGTAGTTCCAGTGGGTTGTACTGGTTTTTTTCTGCAACTGCTTTACCAATGTAAGAAATAATTGTAATTCAAAGGCTGTATAGAAATATTTAATTTGTATACCTGTGCTACCATTTATTACTGGGGAAAAAAATCAATAATAAATGATAGAAAAAAGCAGTAATAATTTTAGTGCTTCATGCATTGCATAGCTGAAAAACCCATTTGAGCTTGGTTTTATTTTGAGAAGGACTTTAAGTTAGTTATTGTTATTCCATGAATATTTCGTCTGTGGAAAGAAGAAATAACAATAACAATAACAACAATAATAATAATCCACAACATCAAACCTAATAATTTAATCTGAAATAATTTTTTGGTAATGTTTCACATGGAACCAATTCACCTGAGAAAAGGTCATGGCAATATACAGAAAATTGTGGCTATATACCCTGGACTTGAAACGAATCAGATTATCGAGCTGACTGTTACTTGGGCCCACAGTGAGTTGTTTTAGGGAGCACAACCACGTGAGAACTATTTCTTTTGGGGAGCAGGGACCAGGGAGAAAGAAGACAGAGGTAGCTCTCAAATGGTTTAGTTGTGTAAGCTGGTGTCACAAACAGGGTCATGAAAAAGGCAGTGATAGTCCAAGGGAACTAGAATGAGGACACAGGTGGGGTGGACAGAGAAGAGGAGTGGTCCTTTCACTGGCAACCTACTGTCCTGTGATCTCAGCTGTCTCATAACGTGTCTCTTTGCAATTTGGGGAGGAATTCTCCAGTCTGATGAGCATGGCAGAATAAAGGGACGAGTGTCTTACTAGTGCGAGACCCCAGGAAACACATCCATCCTACTAGCTCCTAAGGAAAATATGCCCTGAGCCTTCCTCCAGCTCAGATCTCTTTTAAGACTTCTGTTCTTCCTCCTTCTGAATCCTTTTGGCAGATTGAATTTACGTCATGCTCTGGGGATTTGATTAATTTCCTATTATTGGCCGAGTCTTGCAAATCCCTGCACTCAAGGTTGGCAAGTGTTCTGTTAAATCTTGATATAGATGAGTTCTGCTCCTGCACATTCACTATGGCATCTTTACTATCCGGGACCATCCACCCAAACTGTGTTTGTTTGATGAGTGACACCAGAATGTGAAATCTATCCTATTTGCAGAGTGAACAAATTTTCCCAGTATGGAACTTTTAAGTGATTTTTACCATATGCCTTAGGATCATAATTTAAATTAAATTTGCTCAAAATGGAAATCTAGATTCAAGCTGACATCATAACATATGACCTCCACTAGCAATGAAAACTGAAAATATGAGACAAGGACATTAATCACTGAATATTTTATAAGCTGCCCTGAATGTTCATCTGAAATGTTAACGCTATTTTATTATATGCAATAACAGCTTCAAGTAAAAATTTATGAACACTGTGAGGTGCCTAAGATAAGGCAGTCAGACTCATTTAATTGTACCCTGGCTCAAATCTTTTGAGTCTTTAGAGAAGTGCACAGAGCCCCTTGCATGCCTAGCCTGTTGCTTTTAGTGCATGCGTAACCACCTCCTTTTACTGGGACTGGAAATGTGAGCAGGATAGTGGGGATAAGATTTGGCAGCCAGATTTGTGTAAACTCAAATTTGTTCATACATACTCATTTGCAGGAGAAGGTGTTTAATGAGAAGGCGTCAGCATGGAAGTGTCTATGAAGTTCAGATCATTGTTTTCTGGGTTTTAATTCTGCTTAGCAGTTTGAACTTTGAATGGAGTTTGGAGAGCAAGTGTGGGGTTTGTTTTTTTGTTTGTTTGTTTGTTTGTTTTTTTAATACATAGCTGTAGTTGTAATGTTGAATGTAGCTAAGTATGGAATATAGTCAGTGTAGTAGAGCTTACTTAGGCAAAACTGACCAGGGCTGTCATCGGTCTCTTCAGATGACCTGATGGAATTACCACTTTAAATCAGTTCGTAGTTTCATTAATTTTTTGAGTCTTGGTGTATTTTCATTGATTCAGGGTTTTTGTACCTGGTATTTTATAATTAGCAGGTACAAAACCTATTTGATGGTCTGAAAAGGAAGAAATTTAAGAATGTCTTTTTAATTTGATCTCAGATGTGCCCTTTACATGTGAACTCATCAGTGTAACCCAAAATCTTCAAAATTTGATGTCATACATAGTTGGCTTGGTAGAGTCTGGAAAAACACAAGGTAAATTGGTTTATTAGTTTCCAAACTATTCACTGCTGCTCTTTTGCTGGGAGAGCTTCTTTGTTCCTATGTGGATTGAGCCAGTGATTTAAAAATAGATATAAATGCTTTTATAGGTGAAAGTGAGCTTAACTGACAGTAAGTTGGTTGTAGCTTTTGTATTTTGCTTTATTGGGTAGTTCTAGTAGTAAACTGAATTTATTGAAGTAAATCCATGAAATTACCTTAATTGCCTGATCTCAATAATATTTTTAAGGAACTCCACTATTTGCATATTTTTAATTTAAAGTAAGGTACATAGTGGAGCTTGTATATGCATATTGTTTGAAGGCTTTGAATGGCTGGCCTGTCTGATCCATTTTAATAGATTCCAGCCTTTTTCCATGACATCATTATTATAACAGACTTCCTAGAAAATATGAACAGCTGCTGTGTATTTTTTCCCTGTGTTTGATATTAAAACTGTAGTAGCTATTCTGCTCTTTACAAATGACAGCAATAGGCTTGTCTGATGTAAAACAAAATGAAGAAAAGTCCAAGTAAGGAGCTGAGATACTGTTAACGGGCCAGTAATGTAACAGGTCCCCATGTATGAATCATTTCATAATGCAATAAGGGGTTGCTTATGCTGCTGTCATACTGGTCAAAGGTTGGTCCCATTTCCTTCCCATCTCCTCCTGAACTAAACTGTGCATCATTAAAGATGATGAAAACAGTATTGTGCTCAGCTTCCTGGCCCAGATGGCAATTTGCATGAAGAATTTTACTCTATTTTTTTTTTCCTAATATTCTTATGCAGACTTTGCATAGATGTTTTGAAGTTCTTTCCAGTTCAGGTCAAGCAGATTTCTGTCTTGTTTCTCTGTGCATTTTTGCATTCAAGGGTGGCTTAGAGGCCACTTAACATGGAGCCTGGAGTATTAAATAGAGCTAGGAATTCATCAATCTCATTGTTATATGTAATTTTCTATCTTGTTCCATCTGTAAGTACTGTGAATTGCTGAATAGTGTCAAAGAGGGATGTGGACCTTTGGATCATTATATTCTATGCCATCTGAAATACCTCGGTTGGAGTTTTAGTATCGTTCAGACAACTTGTGCAAACCAACCATAAAGTCTGGTATGTTTCATGACTCAATATCTGCATTTGACACAACAAAAGCAGCAGGTATAAAGAAAACCTGTCCTTTCCGTGGCTCTGAATAGAAACACACAACACTGTCTGGCTGACTTAGAGACCAGACAAGTCTTGGAGTGTAATGTGGCCATGAGACAACTCATCATCCATTAATGCTGTTATCTCAGTCCTGTGTCTTTTAGAGTTCCTTCTTCCTCCATTTTCAAACAAGTCACCTGTGTATTTTCTCCTGTGTCTAGGGGGAAAAAATAGCAACTAAGTACTGTTCTTGATGAAGCAGGGAGATGGTCTGTGCACCAGGTGTGTGGCTGTGAGCTGATTGAAAAGTGCTCAAAGAAAATCAATACTAACCTTGCAATGAGAAGTTAGATGAGGAATGGCTGCATTTCTCCTGTCTGTGGTGTTCATCAAATGGTGCCTGTTCTGCGGAGCACATAGAGAAATAATTTCATGAACAAAATAACTAATACCTTTTGGCAATTAATCAGTTACAAGCCCTTCTTCATCTGTTAAGGACTCCATGAGAGACTGCTTGACCTGTTCTCCATTACTGTCCTAAAGCAGTCTTGAAAGCACATGATACATAAATAATATTAATGCAAATTATTGTTAGCCCAGATGTGAGAACACATGAAAATTACCTTCTGTTCCATAACCACAGAAGATCAATAAACTGAGTGTATAGTGAGTGATGCCCAGAGAAAAAATCTGAGGTCATTCCTTCGAATATTTGATGCACCAAAGTACCGAGGAACTAATGGTTGATATCTGTGGCTTCTGGGCTGCACCACACCCTGGATAGGAAGAAAGCTTCAAACCACACAAGCCCTTTTGAAGGTCACCTCACACCAGGTGGGTGACAAAAATGATGGTTAACAAAAATGCAGTTTTATTCCAATGTTAGACAATTTCTGAAGCTTATATTTTTGGTCATCTCCTTCTTGATTACATTGACATGAGTGAAAAAGTCTGATAGTCAGTGGAAAAAAATTATGCCTCTTTTTCACTTAGTTTTTGCAGGTAATTATAAAGCAAAGTGAAGAAACAGCATGTTATGTATAAGTATTTTGAGACTCTAGTTCTTATCATACCACTTCTGCTTTGAGGAAAAAGTCTTTCTCATTATCCTAAAATTTCCCAGTATGGGGAAAACTGTAGGGACTTAATCCTACTGATTTTAGCGTACTGTTTTTTCTTTTTTGAAGCATTCAGAAATTAATTTATTCCTTCCCCTTCTCTCAGCCGTGATATAGTTTTCAAAATTACAGTCCTCTGTTATTGCATTTCTGGTCAATCTGGCTTATTTCAGGTGTGCAATCAGGCTGTGGATTGTTTTATTAGTTAATTTGTGTAAATAAACTTTTTAAAAAATAATTTTTCCACTTCCTAGCCCCAAAAGAGGGTTCAAGAGTGTAACTGATATTTGCATAAATATGTATTAACAAGTTTTAAATATATGTCAGAGATAAATATTTGCCAGATCAGCTTATAAAAATTCTGCTTACAAAATAAATTTATTTTGTGGCTGTTGTATTTATTTTAAAAATGCAAAACATCAACCATCCTGTAGAGATGAAACACTTCTTGGTGAAATCCAATTCTGCAGTCATGGATACATATGAACTACAATATATAAAATATCAAGTAATTTTATGATAATTACCACATCCATTCTGAATTGTGTGACAAAGCAAAACTGTGTAGAAATTCCACTGAAATTAATGTGTTTAATCTATAGTTACACCACTGAGTCAGACAGTACCAGGGATCATTCATTTGTAATTTGAATGCAGATAAATCTGTAATACAAATTTCTACCATTCTTCAGACGTGTCATGGAAAATGTTTTGCATTTTGCTTCATAGTCATCTGAAATAAAGCTCAGAATATGTCTTAGTAATAGTATATGCCCACAAAATGTAATTCACTGAAAAATTATTTAACCACGGCTTTCTTACTGACACCCTTCTTACAGTGAATCTGCTCACCTGTCAGAGAGCAGAGAGAGCAGTGAAGAGTAGTTGAATATGGCCTGTTTTATAATAAATAACAGGGTATTTTAAATTGAGAGCAAGAACTGGTTATTCTCATTTGCAGTACGAATGCTTTTCCATTAGATTTGTGCTCAACTCAGTGGCAGACAGTGGAACAAAAAGTATATCTTCACAAGCTGAACATGATCTTTCAGGTATCTGTGCATCTCCTAGCAGCAGTGCCTGGCCATGCAGCAGGTCAGGCAGATGCTTCATCTCTTCCACCAGAAGTACTCAAAACATCAAAGTTTGAGATGACACAAAGACCCTCCTTAAGGCCCACAGTGCTCGGAAGCTTTTACTGTTTTCTGTGTTTTTCTCTCATATGTAAATGTGTATCCTCATGATAAACCCTGTAGGGTGTAGCTCACATGTGAAAGTGTCAGTTCCCAAGACTATTGGTAATAACAGGACTTGGAATGATTTTTGGGTTGGGGATATATTTTGGCCTTCTTCATCATCAGCTTTACACTGGCCCATGTTGGCTATGAGTATAATCTATGATAAGCTATTGCCTTTAAAAATGGTAGCCTTTTCTCTGTGACATGAGTTGATGCCTGTTAGAACAAATGCAGAAGTCTGTACTGCAAATGATCAGTACTAGAGTAACTGCAATATTATTGCTGCTACAGCCACGATATTCAAAGACTGGTAAGGGGGGCAGGTTTTGCACAGAGAGGTAATATCTTTTATTAGATGAACCAGTATAGTTGGAAAAAACAGATGCTTCAGACAAGAAAATCCTCCTTCAGGATGGTGCAGGAAAGGCTTTCTATGCCCAGAAGCTTGTCTGTTTTTTCCAACTGTATCAGTTGGTCTAATAAAAGATATTGCCTCTCCCTGTAAACTTTGCTCAACTGAAACATGAGCATTTTTGTCAGCCCTTTAACAGAAAAGCCTGTAGCAGCATGGGCATGGTGCTTTGCTGGATTTCATGTCATACTTCTACTCCTGCTTTACCTGCCCTGCACTTCTCAGACTGCCCTACACTAGGTCAGAAAGGGAGAATATGTTGAATTAATAAGATTAATAGACGCGGACTGACAAAGTTTATCAAAGTAGTTGGTTTATTCCTTTCCTCAAAGCTTTAGATTAAATTTTTAATGGAAAGGAAATTTTGCCCTCTAGGGAGTCTGTTTCTTTCTCCCCACTTGAGAGGTGTGGGTCCTGTAGATCCTGTTAATGCTGATTTCCTGGTGTGATCCGCCTGTGTATTAGAACAGTTACAGAAGGGGAAATTGTTCCCTGGCCATTGCTCTGCTTTTCTGATGAGTCTGATTTTGTAATGTGCTTAGATCTGTAGTGATAATGCTTGCCCGATAGCTGGTCATAAGTCTCTTGCTTGGATTTCAAAAGGGCTCTGGGGCTCTCCTTGCAGAAAATAGAAGACAAAAATATTCAGTGGCTTAACAGGAAGTGTGTCTAAAAGGATTTGCTGTAAAAACAAAAGGAGCAGTGTTTCCAGCTAGAGCACCAAACATCTTGGAGTCCACTGTGGAAAATGTTTATAGTGTCGTATAGTTTTATTAGCACAGATTGAAGGAAAGCACCTTTTTGAATGATATTGTGGCCTAGATTCAGTACCAATGGACTGTTGAATGGTGGTCAAAGAAAACCCCTCTCGGCTGTGGGGTGAGAGCAGGGAATCTGTAAGGAGTACTCAGCTTTCTTCTGCAACATACAAGGGCAAATACTGCTTTCAGACTCACTGAGGGTCCTACATGTTTTGAGGGGCGTTGGGTTGCAATGCCAGGAGGCTGTGTGTGGGTGCCCTTGGGCACGCAGATTATCAGGCTCAAAGTGCTCCCAAGTCCTTCCCCAGGGACACTGTGAAAACAGTGGAGCTGTTGCCTTTCCACTCCTCCACTCCCAAGATGCCGCATATAAAACTTGTTTACTTGGGCTGGTTTTTAGCTGACATTCTCTTAGTTGTGTTTTGCTCAGTGTCTCCTCGGTGTGGTGGGCAGTAACATGTGCAGAGCAGTCTCTTGTCTCTGCACTGAACCATGTGTGATAACTGTAGTGCCTTTTACCCACCCTGGAAGGATTTATCTCTTCTCAATCAATAAATATTATTGAAGAACCAAAGTTCACTAGCAAGACCATCAATTAGTTTAATTGTCTTAGGCGTCTTTGCTGCTTTAATTGTGCTGTAGCAATGCCAGCTGTTGCTGAAGGCTGTAGCTGCAGGGTGAGCCTCGGGCTGCCCTGGAGTCCCAAGACAGTTTGGCTTTTACACCCCTGCAGCAAGAGAACAAATAGTTCTCTCTGCACATTGCAGAATGAGGTGTGAGTGAGCTGTTGTGTCTCAAGGAACTGGACCAGAGAGTGAGGCTGAAGCCAGGGCTTGAAAAATGTAGCCTGTGCCTAAGCGCCAGAATGAAAAATAGTTGGGCTGGCATTCTTCCTGTTGTGTTTGGAGGCAGTGATGAGGGTTTGGATTTGGACATGAAAAGAAGAGATACCTCTGTGTTAAATCTACATATAGACCAGAAATGAGTGAGGAGAGAAAGGTGTGAGGGAGAAGTGTGTTTTCTCACATGCTGCCTTCATGCCATGCGTTGTGTCCCTTACTCTTCTGCCTCCAGAAGAAAGTCTTCTGTGGTCTCGCTTGGTATGAGCTAGTCCACTTCTTGTAGATCACTAAGTAACTTCAAGCCTTTAACATCAACACCTTTCACCTTCTGTCCCTTCAAGAGACTGATTTTTCAGAGTCCTCAAGTTTGTGTGCTGGATTTCTCCCTTCCCACCAGCAAGCACTAGGGTTTTTCTGGTTGTGCTGCCACAGGACTACAGTGAGTGCCAGGGTGGGATGATCCTGGTGTCAGCATTCTGGTGGGATGTGACAAGTTGGCCTGAAAAGAGGCTAAACCCTAGTGTTCTGCAGCAAAGAGGAGGCAGACATCCTTCTGCTTTGAATTCAGCGGTCTTTTCATTGCTGCTTCATCCTTGCAGGCAGCTGTTTCTTGATGCTCTCGATGTCTCTTGCGTGGTTCTTATGAACAGCCATGAGCTGCTGCAGCTTGGCACACATCTGTGCAGCTGAAGAGGTGTCCAAAAAAATTGTTTACTTGCTTGCAAACATGAGAAGCCAGCTATGATGTTTATTGCCCATTTTTAAAGGTCATTTTACAGCCAAAAGAAAGCTAAAAAATCTGGAGACACTTTGGCATTTGGCTAGCTGAGTGGGCGGATAGGTTGTTTTCAGTCCCTGATTAAAGCACAATGTGTTGGTGCACAAGGGTGGAGAAGCAAACCAATTTGATTATAGTATGAAGTATTGCTGAGGAGCTGAAATACTGACCATGCCAAATTACCAGGTGAAAGTCTGATATAAGCAAATGAACGGCACCTTTGGCCAGGAAAGTCAAGGAGAGAAACAGAAAACTTGACCTGAATCATCAGAGAGACACTAACACAGGCAGTTGTGTGTAAGCTCTGTGTATGTGGGACAAATCAGTGTTGTCCAAATCTCTCTTTAAAAAGTAATGAAACACACAGCTACCACCATGAAAGCTTAATGTGCAAGGTCTGCTGTAAATTACACTGCAGTGTATCTCGTACAGGGACTCTGAATGCTGGAGCTGGTGCCTCCCTGACATAATTTGAGGCACATGTGGTAACAATTCAAAGATATAAATTCTAATATATGTAACTTGTAGTGTAGTCTTGTTGACTTTTGCCAAATCTGGGCTAATAATAATAAACAATATTTAATATTTTTGGTGATTTAACTGGCTTGGAATCCAATCTGTTGAATCTGAATAGCTTTTTGATGGTAAAACAGCAGTATCAAAAATTAAGGGACCGGTGAGATTGACATGGAATCTGCTTGGTTTGTAAGTACACATGAGTTTTCATGGAACTACTTGAAGATTCTGAAGATTGAAATAAAATCCACTGGATTTTTTCTCTTTGATAAATGAAAGGTAAATATAATTGATATTATTTCAACTTTTTCCAAGAAGAGTCTTGCAACATTTATTTCTTGCCCTTATCTCTAGCCTCTTGACAAATGTTTCATTTCTAGGTTTAGCTATTAGCGTCATTTCTTTACTTCAGCAAAATTCCTTTCTTTTTCCTTCTGTAAGTTAGTAGATAAGACTTGCTTTTAGCTGCTGTATAACATGAATTTTTGCATATGTACAGTAATCCTATTTTGTAGTATTTGCCTTTTGCAAACTCTTCAATGATTTTTTTTTCTCCAGGCAACTTGAAATTTTTCTTCTTCTTCTTCTTGAGGATTCTTCATCATGTATCCTCACATTACTTTGTACTATATTCAGAGAAGCCTCACTCTTTCCCACAGCCGTACACACCTTGTGCTTTGAAAAACTGACCCATTCTTTATGTATGCTTGTCTTCTTTTGGCTGTGAAATAAATGCTTTAAATCTCTCTTCTCCCATGTTAATTCTGGCTAGGTTGATTGGTGTTAATCTTTTTCTCTTAATAAATCCATTAATACCAAATTCTTCAGCTGCCTCTGAAGAATCTTAGAGCTTCTTCTTCTGGGCAGTTTGCTTCTCCTCCATCAGGATGACCAAATCTTTCTCTTTTTCCAGTGATAATCCAGGAGCTGCCTCCTCATCATCTCTTTGTTTATTTTAGAGGAGACAGAAGTGCTTTTGTCCAATGTCAGTCCAGTTAGGCACATGTTATCTAATCAGTGCCATTTTTGGGAGATTTGAAACCTCCTGGCTCCAGCTATGTGAAGTGTCTGACATTTTTCCTTTGGGCTCCATATCTTTTCTTCATTGGAAGGGAACATAATAACCCCAAACACCTTTCTATCACAAGATATTATGACTAAAATTATTTTCCTCTATTTCAACTTCTGGTTGCAGAAAACTGTAATTATAAACTTAAGAAATGCTATCTTATTTTAAAAACACACAAGTCCTTGCATGCTGCATTTATTCCTTAGGAAAAAAACCCCAAAACGTTGCCAGACAAAGTAGTTAAACTACAGATCGTTACCAGTATGTTTTCATTCAGAATTTTGCTTGTTTGTAGCTAATCTTTCAATTGCTTTATTTTCAGTTTAATGATGAAAGTTTATAGTCAGCAAATAAACTAACAATTTGTCATGGTCACTCAGAAGTTAAAAAGCCAGCCAGATGCTGGCTTTTTCATTCTCTATTCTTGTGTTTTGTGGTGGCTAAAATACCAGCTGAGTGTCAGGCTTGCTTAACTGTCTTAATGCTTTTCAAACACTCATGACTGCTAAGCAAAGTGTTTATTCTTAGAATAAAGAGTAAAAAGACAAAATATTTCATACTCTTGAAATATTTTATTTTTATTCCTCCATTTTTTTTTTCTCTTAAAAGACGGCACACTATTTTTGTAAACAAAAATTTGTTTTTAAAGGAAATAGTCAATGACTTCTTGGTGTCTCATTTTTAATAATTTAACAGAATACATGGATTTGTGTTCATTACATTTTATGCCTTTGCAAAAAACACGTTGGGAAGAGTGATGGAGAATGAGCCAAGACTGTGAATAACTGTGGAAATATCCATACCTGACTGAATAAATTATGATCCGTGGTCAACCAAAAAATTGTGCTACACAGTGAAAATTTTTCCATTCATTTCCTAAGATGGTTTTTTTTTCTGCCTGTTTGTCAAAGCTATCATTTAGATCAGATATATTTTCAATATATATTCTTTATATAGTGTATTTTGGACGATTCTTTTGTTGTCAATCCACCTGCCCTTTGCCATAGCTTTTTTCTTTTTTTAAGAAACACTAAATTTAGGATTAAGAGATTCTTTGGATTGGTGAACTAAATTATTCTGGTAATGTTTGACTAATGAGAGGAATTTTCACTGGTATGAGATAAGTCTCAAAACAACAAAATTCATATAATCAGCACTGAAGAATAAGCAACATTCACCAAACAGGAACTCAGAGAATAGAAAAGTTTGAGGAAGCAACATAAATGTGAGCCATCCATGAGCCCTGGTGGCAAGGAGAGCCAACAGCTTCCTGGGCTGTACTGGGCACTGTGCTGCCAGCAGGCTGAGGAGAGGATTCTGTTCAGCACTGCTGAGCCACATCTGGAGCTCTTGGGCCAGTGCTGGGCTCCCTCACACAAGAAACTCATGGACATAGTGAAACCAGTCCAGGGAAGGCACCATGAAGGTGTTTAGGGGACTGGAGCATCTGTCCTATGGGAAGGAGTGAGACCTGGGACTGTTCAGCTTGGAGAAGAGGAGGCTCAGGGGGAACTGATGTGTACAAATATCTGAAACGAGGGTGCAAGGAGGAAGTACCCAGGCTCTTTTCAGTGCTGTGCAGTGCTGGGAGGAGAGACAATGGGCTCAAGCTGAAATTGACTAAATGCTGTTTAAACATGAGGGAGAGGGGGAAGTTTTTCCTGTGAGGGTGCTTAAACTCTGGTAAAAGTTGCCCAGAGAGGGTGTGGAGTTTCCATCTCTATAAATGTTAAAGCTCTGCCCAAACCCCTCAGAAGCCTGTTCCAGTTGGCCCTGCAGGATGGCTGCATTAGATTCTCTCCAAGATGCCTTAAAACCTCAACTGTTGTGTGGTTATATGAAATAATAAACACAATTTGGAGTTTTGTCTTTAAGACAGGTATCTTATTTCTCATTATAAGTGACCAATTTATTGATTAGCTGATTTATTGATTTATTGGCTGATCTGAAAACACTATAAGTACTTATCCTTTTCCACAATAAAAAATGTATTACCATTTTCAGACTTGAATCACAATGATGACAGCATGGAAACTTAGTTTAAAAAAGGTAAGAGCAGCCTTTCATTAATTAACACTCTGTGCATTCCTAGATAATGTGACTACTTAGTAATTGAGTAATGGGGATGACACTAAAATTGTTTCTGTCATTGCCAATGTAACTTTTGGAATGTTTCATCAGTTGATTTCTCATGTTGTGTAGTGTTTTGGATTACTTTGCGTTTATATAAATGGCAGTCACCTTTTAGAAGTTAGAAGTCATTCTTCTCATGGGAGGGTCTGAGAATGTAAAACAAAGAGCAGTAGTGTAATATCAAGCTGATTCAAACATATTTCAAAATGGTGGTGTTACTTAATCTCTGGTTTCCATGTGATCTCTGTATGTGGATCAGTAACTAACTTGGAGTGGGTCAAACAGTCTCAGGTGGGACTGCACATCTCGGACCTCATTCAGAGGTCCTGTTGAGGATGGATCCAGTGTGCCAGTGTGTGGAATCTTGGCTTTTTAGAAGGAATCTTGACAGCATGGAAGGATCAAAACTTGAGGTCTTGGTGCTGTTGACATGATTTATCACAAGGTTATAGAAAAAGTTGCTGTTAGATGAGTGTAAACTCTGTGTGGTTCTATAGCTGTCATCAACAGCAGAATCAGTGTGGGATTTTTTTTCTGGATAACATAAACAAGAATAACATCTGTCCCAGCAGCACTAAATCCTAAGTCAGGGGACTCTGATACATTTGAATGCCTTGCAGTGATGTTTATGTTACTACATTCATTGTGTGAAGGAAGGTGCATGAACATAGCTGGGGAAATGAGGACATCAAGTCACGATGATCAAATCAAAGCCTTCACAATACTTGAGCCATGCCAGACTGCAGTTACTAACTCTACTAGAAAATTAATTCTATTAGGACTGCAAGAAAAGAATCAATTGGATTTGTCTGAGAAACACTTAGGTAGTTAGTTTGCCTTTCCCATGCATTTGGAGTAATTCTTACTCTTTTATGTTACATTTCTCCTCCAATGAACTCATTTTCTGTCACACATATGCCTGCAATATGTATTATAGAAAGAATTTGACTCTAGTCCAAATATTTAGTCTGATTCAAACAAGCCCAATTCACTGCATATCATTACCTCTGTTTTCCTTCTGCTATGAGTAGTGTAGCTGTCCAGCAGCTTGCATCCAGCTGTGAGGGGAGGCATGCAGCTGTTCAGCAAAGTCCAATGTCAGACATAAAATGAGGCACCTATGAGAGATGCTTTTGTAGGTAAGTGGCATAATTTATTCTCACAGTAAATGAAAAGAAACCATCAGCACCTTTGAGTTAGTGAGCTGCCCAGTGGTGAAGTTCAGAAATAGCTGCACATGTTAAGTAATGCAGGCTGAAGTGGATGCAGCTTCTTGACCTGTTGGCTGTTTGTTGTTTGTTTTTTAGCCAAAGTGATAAAGTGAAGGCATGATGGACTGCGGAACCTAAGTAAACTTGGTGTTGCTAATGTTCAGTTTCATTTGTGCTCATTTGTCACTTGTGCTACAGTGACACTGCCATGCAATGCCATAAAGAAACTGGCACTATTAGAGATGTTTTCCCTTCATTATTCCTCAGGTACTATTTTACTGTGCTTGAGTACAAGCTCTGGACATGATTCTTTTCAGAAGCATTTTAGAAACTCTTGGATATCCTGTTGTTTCAGGACTTTTAAATACTGAAATAGAAGATTACATATATGTGGCATAGTTGCTTTTATTACAGGAATGTGTCACTTAACTATTAGCTCTGATAATATTATTAGCTCTGATATATGTCAGGTTTGCAAATTAACTATTGTTAACTCATGAGTATGGCTGATGCTTTTTTAAATTTAACTCTCCAATCATATGTTTTGAATATTTCTGTCTCTTCCTTCCCTGTTAATCTCTTCCTCCTGTACAATATGTTTCTAATCCACTTCTTAATTGTGTGGAATCCTTTTAAGCAATTTAAATTCTGATTGTTTTCCTTCTTGTAGCCATTAAGAGACAGTTATCTTGCACATAGTTTATTAAGTGTGGTCCTAAAAGGAGTGATTAATTAAGACTGATTGAGGGTGTAACTGAAAATATTTATACAGACTGACTTAAGTCAGAAGAACTTTTGATGTGAATATTTTCTTGTTCTAAATGAGATTAAGCTCATTTTAAGAACAAAAAGGGGGAAAGGGGGGGAATGCTTAGTTGTATGCCTTTTGTGCTTACAACTTGCTGATGTTTTGCAGCAAAGTAGGCTCTTCACCTTGTTTGTTGTCTTGAGCTTCAGGGCAGCATTTATTCCCTGGGAGAGCCAAGGCTGCTGTTTTTGCCCAAAGAAGACAAGAAGTATTGGACTCAGTTTTTATAAAGCTACACATGTGTACTTATAGTTCACTTCAATGCCCTATTCCATGAAAACTTCATTTTTAAGGGGTATGAATACTTGGTCCTACACAAAGATTTTATGGAAGCAGCAGAAATTTTGATGCCGTATTTGTTGATTGTGTTGCAATGAACAGAAAACTGAAACCACATTCTGCAAATTACCTGCTGTGTGATGTCTTTATGTTTTTATTGGTCTTCCCTTCAAAAGTCTCCTTTTACAGTATTGCTTCAGTTGGAAAGAACAAATAGGCTATTTATTAAGTGTGCAGTCAGCAGCATTTCAGCTAATAATGAATAAGTGCTTACAATAATCTATCAACAGTAAAGGATTTTTTGGAGTCATGTATGATCTTCCTGTCTGCTCCCTGGAGTCCAAAATATTTATTGCTTGGAAACAAAGACCCTTAGAGTCAAAGGTAAGCAATGGCATGCTGAAAGAGTAAGAGCATGCCTGTAAACATGAATATGGTGGAGAGTTAATAATGGGCCTCTGGAAGGGCCCACTGTACATTCAGTCTTCTCTTCCCACCCCATCCCTTCTTTTAAGCTAAGAGGCAGTTCCCTCTGGCTATGTTCATAAACAGTGAGTTCATGCATAATCATACATTTTACATGCATTCATTAATGAGCAGGGAGTGCAATGTTCTTACATAGTTTTTTCCCCCACCACATAAATAGCATTTGGTTCTGCAGTTCAAGTTATTGTTAATTGCTCTGGGTAGAGTCAATGTTCTGTGAAGTTGGACCCTTAAATGGTGCCTGGGTGAACGCTGTTCTTGAACATGTAAAGCCCGTATGACAGCGTGGCCCATCCATGTAGTAGAGCAGTAGGCGTTGAGAGAGTGGCCTTTTTCATGCTGTAATTCTTCAGATGTGAGAGACATCTGGGATGGTCATATATAAGACAAAATTGGTCTGCTTTCCATCAACTTCATGAGCATGTCATAGTTCAGGAGTAGTGTTCTCAAATTTGGTAGTCCTGCTGAAATTATGCTGCTGCTCCCTGCTCCTCCTCCTCCTCCTCCAACTGAAAGCACAAAAGGCAAATATCATGGTTTGAGGTAAGAACCGTTTACTGGAAACAGCAATGAGATATGAAAATGAAGAGTAACAATATTAATAACAAAGGTATGATAAAAGGAACTGATTTACATGTAAAATAAACCAAAAATGGACCATTTTCCCCATCATGCTTTTTCTTCATGGAGAGAACACCCTTCTCCCGGGAAGTGAGAGTCCCTTACTCTTGCCCCCGACAATGAAGTGAGGTGGTATCAAATAACATCCCAGCCTTAGCCATGCTCCCCTCCTGGCTACTGGAAAAATTTAACCCTGTCCTGGCCAAAACTGGGACAGGGCAAAAGCTAAGAATTGTTACAGTGCAGGATTCACGAAACTCCAGCCAACTTGAAAAATTCAAATTTTGTTTTACTTTGACTTGCCTACAGATAAATTCTTTAAAGCTGAACAGTATTCACTTTGATGAGTGAAGAGTATTAGAATGTCTCATAATGCAAGGATGACTGAAATATGATAGAATTTCATAGTGATTTTTGGCACTTGTGCAGAGTTTCAAATAGGAATTGTGAAGGAGGGGAAAGAAAAATTCTTGTTTTGTGGTTTTTTAAAATGTATTCCTTCTGGCATTTGAAATACTAATTTTTTTCAGGTATGTTGATTAAAACAATTTGACAGTCACCATTGACAGCACTGGGAAATTATCTGCCTTGCACACCTAAATAAAAGTGAAATCGATGCTGCTGTTAAAAATGTAGCTTGTACTTGTCAAAGCTGACAAGGAGGTGATAGCATGTTACCTAAGGAGATCAGAGTGTATAATCAAGAACAGACTAATCACTTAGGTTATGGGGGAGGAGAAGCCAGAACCCAGGAAACCCAGAAAGAGCCACAGGAACCTGAAGTTCAGATTTCACAAAACTTGACTTAGGTTTTCATTTTCCAGAAACAGAACAATGTGTGCAGCCGTGTGTGATTCACTGTCTGTAGTCTGTTTTCCTCAAAGTTATTTTGCTGAAATCATAAAACTTTCTTGAAGGAATGTGGAGAATCCTGTGGTCTTTATAAATGAAGGGACCTTTTGTAGTTTCAGTATTTCCTCTTCACTTCCTCTTCACAAGCCAGTTTTCTTCAGTGATAGTCATTCTGTTCGTTCTGTGTTTAATCAGTCCTTGTTATAATGCTTTAAACTTTGAAAGTAACTGGTGATATTGTAGTTATGACTAAACTTATAATCTTGAGCTTGGGAGGAAAATTTAAGGAAACATTTTTTAAAGAAAGATAACACTTTCATTACAGTTTGTAATGCAGGTAGAATTAGAACTTTTGAATATAGGCTACACTGAATTTCTAGAAAGTAATTTGCCTTTATAGATTTCTATCCATATTCTAACCAAATTTCTTACAAGGATTGTATTAGGTCCATGGATGTTTCCACATGTGTGTATCTAAACACTTACAAGGGCGTTTGTCTGCTTTCTTTTGCTGTTTTAGGGGAAGATGTGCAAAAAACTAAGGAACTGCTCCAGAGCGCCCTTCCATGGCAGCAAACTCCTTTTCTTCTGTTAGCATACATTCCTAAAGGAATACATACAAAGGAATACATGTATTCCTAGAGGAACACATGAAGGAACATGTCATCTAAATTTAGAGTGTTGAAAAGTGTCTCTGCTAATTAATGACTTCACACATTTGCTCTCCCATTGAAGGTCTGCAACTCATTCTGCCCTTCAGCCTTTTCTCCTCCACTTTCAGCATTTTTCCAGGTGTTTGTTCATATGGACAGTTTTTAAACCTGCATGAAACATTAGGAAACAGTGACATCTATGAAAAATAAAACTGAAATCATTAACAGGATCAGTTTGCTTTTACTGGTCCATCATTTAATCCTATAAATAGTGGCATTATGGACTAGATTTTTTCAGTGAAAAAGAAATGCCACTCAGTTTATTTTCACTGAAAGAACTCAGTATTCTCTGCCTTATTGTGAAACCAGTTCTTTGTGATAACGTATCTCCTAATTTTATCAGACAATCAAAGATGATGTGATACAGAAAGGTATCAAAGGGGCAAGGTACCAGTAACAGGTTTTTTTGACTCTATAATAAATGTCACACTGATGCTTAGATTATGTGGTTCAAGTTGTGTACTGACCTTTTATAGTCAACACAAAGGCATTCTGAGCAAGTCATTTATAGGTGTGTCTCCTTTGTGTTAGCTGCCTTGTGCTATAGCTGTGTCTTCTATTGCTTATGGCATTTCTGAATAGGGAAGCACAGTGATATAGCTGAAAGATTACTCTTGATTTACTCTCTGATTAAACAACTAAATTAGTTAGATTTTAAAAATGAGTACTGCATATTTTGACTAACTTTGTTTTCAAAGATTGGTATCTTAAATAAGTGTCAGCTGAGTGAGGAAATGAGAAACATTATTATACTAAACAATCACTAGGGCATTGGCCTACAGTTCATCACTTTTAAGAGATGAGGAAGGAGTTTTTGTAAAGTGTAATGAGTTACCGTGCTGTAAAGTGTGCTAAAAACTATTCCTTATGCTTGACTTCAGGCCATAAAAACTCAGGTGTGCACTGGCATCTTTTCCCACAGTTCACTAAAAAGGTTTTTGACTAGACCTACAGACCTCCTATCTCCTTTACTGAGAATCCTCCTCGTCTGACTTCAGCTTTCCAAGATTTTGCAAGTTGTTATTGGTGACTCAAGTGTTGTCTTAACCCTGCTTTCCTTATTCATTAGTGAAGACCAACATGCACCCAAGCCATCACAGCATTTACATGCCTGTAAGAATAATTCTGTGTCTTTAAATTGTAAGAATAGCTCAATATCGTTAAATTCTTTGGATTTCCTAAAAGCACACTGAAGCCATCTTCATCAGTGTCTGCACAGCTGACAAACTTCCCTGCTGTGCAGAGTAGGCTGTGATGAAGACTGAAGATTCAAGTTCAGAATGACCACAATTTCACATAGATTGCATTTTAAAATGTGCCGGCCTAGATGACAGATGTTGCTGTTCTTGTGTGGTTAACATAGGTTTGTCTAAGCTTTAGCTACATTATGGAAACCCTCAGGGGCGCTTATTTTCTTATTTTTCTTGGCTGGAGGAAAGGTAATACTACAGAATGTTATAGAATTTGCAGCTCCGGTCATCTGCTCAGCTCACTCAAAGTTTCATTTATTAAGAAGAGAAGACAAGAAAAATTTCTGAAGGATTTCTGTCTCACCTTAAAGGGGAGTGTAAGCCATCTTTTACAGAGTGTGACACACAACAGTGTGAACAGATTGGAATATATTATCTGAACAGATTCCAATATATACATCTTCAGTTAACTTCCTTCTTTAAACTAGGAAATGTAATTACTGCCTATACAGATAAAACTTAGCTCTGTGATGTTTTTATAGGATGCCTTATACTTCTAATTTTGGGTGAACTTCAGAGTTTACGAGAAAAAATAAATCAGAGTCAGGAAGTAGAAATAGACTCAAAATAATTCAAATTATCTATCTTTTAATGATTAATTTACATACAGTACTGGGGTGTTGGATGCTGTCAGTATGTTTCTGTAATGCAACAGGAGCCTTCAGATGGGTATTGACCACTGAAAAATTGGAAGAAAATTATGGTCATGGTGTACCATATTAGTCTTGTACTTTACACTTCCTTGTCAGAGAGACTAAATTCTGAAACAAATCTTTCTTAAACAACATTGAAGTCAAATGATTTAAGCTCCTTGTGACTAATACTGGAGGTATCTTATGTGAAAATGGTCAGTAGAGAGGTAGAAAAACAAGTCTGCTCTTAGTAGGACTTTGGACAGCTTTGGGTCTCCAAGCCCCACAGGTTTCTTGGTCCTGTGGGTTGAACTCATAATCTCCATTTGGCTTTTAGCATCGACTTTTTTCCCTATTTGGCAGGAATAGCCAGGGAAGAAGTCTTCATTTAATTGACGATAAAATTCACTTATTCATTATATGGAATAAAAACACAGTGTGCATGAAGACACAGATGGAGATTTTCATAAAGTAATGAAATTTTATATAAGGTGTTTGAGTGTTTGTTGAGGCACAATATGTTAAGGTAGTTTTCAAAAGATTTAAAAATAATCTTGCGGACCACTAAAGCTATTTTGTGGTTTTAAAACTTTTGGCTTGATTCACTGTATCATAACTGATGTAATGAAAGAAAACAGAATAAGATGCTTTTAAAAATAGACAGAATATGTGGAATATTTTTCAGTATTTAAACCGGTTTATAGTTGCAGAAATCCAGGCTTCTGGGCACAATTTGGATTTTAGTGTCTGCTACAATCTTTCAGTTTTATAGCATTACTGGAAATAATTTTTCCTTACTGCTGGATGCATTCCTTTCTTTCTTTCCAAATAACTTGAATCTTTCACACTACTGGCTTTCTTTTTTCAAGTTACTAATCCAGCAGGTTTTTAATTTCTTTAAGTTAGACTAGGTGATTATGAAACTTCGCTACTATTCATCTTGCTGAAAGGTCTTTTTGGAATTGTATTGGTCCATACTGTTCAATTACCATTCCATGTCCCATGGGGATTATCTTATATAGCTACAACAGCCTCAAAAAAATTGATGATAGTGTTGGCATATTTTAAGAAAGCCTGTTACCTCTGATTAATATTAGTGTTAGTTCTAGATTTAAGGCTAGCCAGACTGCATTTTAAGAGTCTGACCTTAAGTGATGTAGTAACAAGTGTCTCATTACCAAATTGCAATTGCTGGCTATGCAAAATGCAAGCAAAAAAAGCAGCAGTAATAATGCAGTAGTAAATTCACATTTTTCTTGTGCTATTCTTTTACAAACTGCAGACTCTGATTTAGCTAAACCTTGCTCATGTTTAATTTTGGATGTCATGGTTGGTGCCATTGACTGTAGTGATCAAAGAAGGAAAGGCCCTACTAGTTTCCTAGTACGAAAGGACCTAAAAATGCACAGTTGGCATTTACTTCAAAACTCTCCTGTTCCTGAAAATTTTGTTGGAGGATTTCAGAAACTTAGAAAACGTTAAGGTGACCTAAATTAGTGTCTAATTCTTCTATATTATGCACACATCAGCTGTGAGGTTTTAATGTAAATTACTGCTTGTAACACTGGGATGCTGCCTGTGAATTTTAAGAGGTTCTATTGACATTTTGTTAAAAAACTAGGCTCTTTTTCTTGAATTTTTCTTGACTAGCACTGCTCTTTCTCCTTTGCCCTCCTCCAGAAGTCATCCTCTGAGTGCTGTCAGACTTACCCAGCACACTAAGTTCATGGTTTTTGTCAACACACTGTCCTTGTATCATTTCATGTCGTGATGCTGGTCTTCTGTGCTGTCACCTGTGCAGCAAGGCCTCTGCATGTGCAAAGCCAAACAAAGCCAAGGTTACAAACCCAGCCTTCACTAACAGCCGTGGTCGTGGTATCCTCCTCTCGCTCTTGTTTACCTGTCTTCTTTTGCTTCTTTTTGTGTGGCATGGTAATAATGGGGTATGGTAAAGTGATGCTGTAGATTTATTTACAGAAGTACAAAGGAATGCGCATGTTTCATTAAAATTATGGGCTTCTCCTAAAAAAATTTAAAAGTCAAAGATAATTCCCTGTTTTAAAGATGTAGATGTCCAAGAAATAAGTTTTTGACATTATACTACACATAAAGCCATGATAAATACTTCAATTTCTTGCTCAGTTTTATGAAACCACTCTGGTTTCTGTTTTCTGCAGGGATTTATTTGTGGCAGCTTAAAAGTTTGATGGAATGATATTATGAAACTGTCATGTACATGATTGAGGATGAGAGCTGTGTGTAGGAGCTTTATGACTGAGAAACTTGTAATGAGCAAATTAGTTACACTTTGCATCTGGCACTTCACCAAGGCTTAGCAATTTCCCATGTCATCCAAATGTATTTTCGTTTAAATACAAAAGGTTTTCTGTGGCATCAGTGACAGGCTTCTAAACCAAGGTTTTATAAACAGTGTCCTTTTAAAGAAAGTCGGCTTCAGTAGTGGTGTGTTACTAATGATCATCTTAGTTTTTCAAGCTGCACAGTAAAGACAAATAAATCGTATGAAAGGAGAGCCTCAGCGATGGGCACAAGGTACTAAAAGCACTTCCGGGAGCTGTTGTTGATGAAAATAGTGGAAGGAAAGCAGTAAAACTTAACATACTTTTCAATATAGATGCAGGAGATGAAGTTTCTCTTTTGTTCCAAAGTTACTGTTTAAACTTCTTCAACTTGGCAGAGCTGCAAAAGGATCAATAAGCCCGGCCACAACCTCAGTGGTAACCCCAAAGGTGTGCAGGGATGCTGGCCACGGGATTATGCCAGGCTGCGCATTTTCTAATCACACAGGCTTGATGGTCCTGTAAGCCTAGGACAGACTGGGATTTATGTATAAATATTTTCCTGACAAGGAGTATTTCATGGTCTGAAGTTTTCCTAAAAAGAGTCTATTTTTAAGATAAACTCCTGTAGCTCTTAGGGTTAATGCAGTTATGATATGGTTTACATGTTCCTTGGGCAAACCTCCCTGTTATGCCATCCAATGTATTGATGAAAGGCAGGACATTTATCTGCCTTTGTGGTGCCTGCTCACAGTATACACTGAGGGCATGCAGCAAATACATATTCATTTGTGCTGATCTTACTATCTTCTTTTCAATCTCCCTAATTTTTCTGTTTCAAGCTACCCACATCATACCAGTCCAGTTTCTCAGTGGGTTTACAGAGGTGAAATTCTGTTTTATGTTATTTTGATTTTAAAACTTTGAAACTTTTATTTATTGTAGGGCAGGATTGTGGGTTCCTGCCACAAGTGATGTCTCATGCTTATTGTCATGCTGTGCATAATTATTAAAAGTGAATTGGGGTACCTAATTCTGACCACTGACAGAAATTTTGAGACACAGTGTTAATACTTGCTCTTCATCCCTCTGTGAGCACCTATACAATCTTAATGCTCTTGTGTGAATTCTGTGACAGACTCACACTTTATTCAATCTGAAGAACTTGTTCTATAGAAAACATTTTTGCAGAATTTTTTGACATCCACATTTCCTGGGAATGAAATTCTGTAATCGTAGCTGGATGTGCACTGTAAAGGGAACTGAAACAAAAGTGCTTCCTCCTTCCCTCCTCCTTCTTTGCTCCCCCATTTTTCCACCTGTTTGCAAAAAGCTGTCATTCTTTCCTTTTTTTTTTCTTTTTCTTTTTCTTTTTCTTTTTCTTTTTCTTTTTCTTTTTCTTTTTCTTTTTCTTTTTCTTTTTCTTTTTCTTTTTCTTTTTCTTTTTCTTTTTCTTTTTCTTTTTCTTTTTCTTTTTCTTTTTCTTTTTCTTTTTCTTTTTCTTTTTCTTTTTCTTTTTCTTTTTTTTTTTTTTTTTTATATGAGCCTCATAGTTACCCTTCTGTGCCTGATCTGAGTCTGCAGGAAAAGCCCACAGCATCTGTAAAGCTGGCAGCAGGATGGTATTTCCAGGCAGGAGGGGTGGGGAGCCCGTGCATGGCTTTGTCTGGGCAGCTGGGAACTTCATCTGAGCCGTGCCGCGGTGTACATTAACGCCGACCTGTGCCATCGGCAAGGAAAGCCCTGAGCAAGTGTTGGGGCCGGTATTTATAGACAGCTACGCAGCACTCCGGGGCAGAGAGACAGAGAGGGAGTGCGAGAAAAATCTTGGCTGAACGGAGGGCACTTTTATTTCAGGTTTCTGTTATTTAAGCAACATTAAATTAAACCCCCGTGCCTCCATCTCCTCACTGAATCGTAGCAGTCCCGCTTCCCATTATGACCAGGTGGATGCTACAGATTTAAAACAAGACATTTGAGGGTAAGTAATGGATTTAGTGTCACTTTTACCTCCAGCGTCCCAGCCAGCTCGAGGAGCTTGGTGTTGTGACTGAAGCGTGGTGCTGCCTTTATGTAAAGATGTTCTGCATGTGGGGAGTTTGTATACAGTTACAGAGAAGTGATGTGTAGTTTCTTCATTTAGCAACATGCTTGAAAAGGCCAGTCAGCATCAGAAAAGAAATACACACACTCTTCTTCCACTACTGAGAATAGTGTGGGTCATTACTACTGTCCCATAGTAATGTCTAGGTTGTGGCTTAAAGCTTCTATTTATTGGTTTATAGCTGGTTGTACTTGCATGCCAAGACTCCTGCCCTATGTGCACTGCTCTTAGCAGCAGAAAACAAAAAAGTTTGGCTCAATCTTCTGTCTTCTGTTGTATTAGCAATCAGAGTCAATACACAGTCTTTCTCTGTGGAGCAGGACGGTACTTAATGGATGTTCTTACATGCTTCAGTTTAAAAAATGGATAATTTTTTAAAAGGTGGGGAGCTGAGTGGGTTATTAGGAGAGAAGAATTCCCCTTCCTTGGTGAATTGGTCAAGGTGACATAGAACACACCCCTGCAGGATATTCCCTGATAACAGAGGGGAAATGATTGTTTACAGCAAACTGGTATAACCAAAGCGAAAGAGGTTCCTCCTCTCCTACCTTCACACAGGCAGCTCCCTGCAACTTTTGAAAAATGAACCTTTTTCCATTACTCACAGTATCTTTTTCAACAGCCTCCTTGATACATACAGGCTGCTGAGTTCATTAGTCTTCTTTGTTTGCAATTCTAGGGTGTAATTTTAAAAGCCAGGTTACCTAAAAAGGGGATAATTCTTCTAAAACTCTCTCCTGGCAGCAGCATGTGAAATCTGTACAATTCAACATTGATGTTTACTGTGGTTAGTTCAGAGAAGATTAATGTGTTGCTTAAAGAACACAGCATTTCCCTGAATGAAATTTATCAGTTGACAGCCCTGGAATTACTTCTTTAAGTTAAGAAAATATAGACTTTGGCAGTGGTTGAAGATTTTTGGGGGTGAGTGGGAGGGTGGCTTGCAACTTCAGAGGGTGTTAGACACATACTGAATACGTGTTGAAAACAAAAGTCTGTTGAAATAACTTTTAAGCTTGAGGCTCAGACTAACAAATAAAAGGAAATGCAAAAAAGAGCTCACGTTAGATCCTTAGCTGTACTTGTTAATACCAGTGTTTTGCACGCATGGGGTGAATAACATAAGCAGCTATCCACCCATATAAGATTTAGCAAGTAAATGACAAGAACAGTGGTGTTTTCCAGATAAGTAAAGCAGTCTATACAAGAACTTCTAGAAAACCATGTCTGTATTTAAAGATCATGATGACTTTTATTTCCTGTGCTTATCACTTAGTTCACATTTTGGTTAGACACTGTTATCACTAGAGACATTAAAAAAATACATTGGGAAATGCAACAGGGGAGACAGAAATGTACATTAAATGGACAATTAACACTAATAAAACTAATCTGCTAAGAAATCCTCTCATTACAGAGCTATTCCTAGACATGGACATTGAAAAAAGTAAAAAATACAAAGAATCAACTGCCTTATAACTTATATATAGTGAATTTCATAGAGGACAGCACTGTCACATCTCTTCGAGGTTTATAAGTAAATGATAAATGCAAGATGAAACCTCCTATTTTTTTCCTCTTCCTTACCCAAATTTATCTGTGCTTGTGTTTGAAGGTCATATAAGGTTGTCCCTTGATGTTCTTTGTCTAGTACCTTGGCAAAAACGCAACTAATGAGGAATAAGAGAAAGTAGAGTTATTGAAAAGTGACTTAGAATAGTGTATTTGGACACAGCAGATTATAAGGCCTCAGTCCACATCTTCAGAGTTTCAGTGTTGTGACTGTACATCCCTAGATGATCACAGCCTGGACAGGTTTTACTGTCACTGCATTTTGCTACTGCTATGACTTTTGCCACTATAGGCATAGAATCGATGCCCCATTGCTAAACCTGCATGGTCCTTACAGGGCACAAACTGTTCCCAAGTAGCTGAGGTACTGTGTGTGCACATCCTGGGTAAATGTGTCTTACCTGTTGGCAACAGGTAAAAAAAGTCTCTCATTTAAAACCAGGGACCATAAACTGCAAGCGTGAACAGTACTGCAGAGTGGCAAATGCAGCATGGTGTACATCTGACCTTACAGTGAGACAGGTTGTTTGCTTGCCCATATCATTTTGTGTTTTGCAAATCTAAGGGATAATCAAGGGAAGATGTGGAAAAAATGTCAGGACCATAGATATTGCTGCTCCAGGGAAGGGAATAGCCTCTGAGCTAAATTCACGAGGATCTTAATATAATCGCGTATGAGCTCTGTAGGTATTTTTTGTTCTTTGTGATGGAGTTTTCTTGACCCTTCCTAAGCCCCACAGAGAGATGCTTTAATGGCATGTTAACCTACTGATCAGTGAACTCTGTGCTAATGGGTCACGCTGGAGGCAGAGATTTTCTCTCTGATTGCTGGGATTATCCATGGAAAGTCCAATTAACTGCTGGGACCGGGGTGAGAAAAATCACACGCTGCCTCTTCAGCATTGTGTCTGCAGGAGTTGTAACAGCGTTGGGTGTTGCAGGGGTGATGTTGGGGCTTTTTGACTGTTGTGGACATGTCTGGGAGGGCTGTCAGTGGTTACCTGCCAGGATGAGAGGAACTCCCAGGGTGAGTGACACTGCAGTCGTCTTCCAGAGATTTTAAAAGACAGGTGTCTAGGAAGGATTCATGGCAAAGGGCAGTAGGCTGAACACTTTTTTCTGTGCCCCTTCCCCCATCAGTAATTGGAGCAGGAGCATAGACATAAAAATATGTTTGTGGCCATGGCTTTGTTTCTTCACAGCCATGTTGTGTTTGGGGTTGGATGCGGCTTATCTTTGGTTTTTTGAATGTCAAAAGTCAGCCTGCCCCTTTCTAAGTCGTTCTGGATCTTGAAACTCATTGCACAATTTCAGCTTTAGGAAATGCATTTCCAGGGATGGTATAAGGCAGGATGCTTTCTTTCATGTTGTGCTGCCTTGTTATTTATCTTGCTCTCCTGTCTCTCCTGTTCTGTTTGGGGAGTCCCATCAGAAGTCAGTAACCAGGTTGACACAAAAGCTCTGCCTTAATAGGGAGAATGAGATTATGACATAGTAAAAAAAAAAAAAAAAAAAAAGGCATGCATATGTACATGTATAGGTAACTTCATAAAAATAGGTGCATGCCTTGGTTGAAGGTAGTCCTTTGGAGTCCTTATACATGACATAGGTAGTCCTTGGTGATTTATCAGTGTGGAGAAGAGGGCTGAGCATGATTTCTGACATTATTCCTAATGATTGTGTGCCAGTATAGGAACTTAGCTTGTAACATATCTGTTTCGAAGAAAATGTATTTTGGAAAGCTGTCTTGGATCTGGGAATGCTGTTACAGTCTGGATCAGAATCACAAAGGCCATTACATCAACAAGCCAATCAATACCTGATACAGAGAGCACATGTGTGGGTTATCAAGTGTTCAGGTCAAATCTCATGAGTTTGTCTGATTCGGGTCAGGGATGTGGGGCTTCATTTCCATGCTGTGTTCCCTGAGCACTTCAAGCCTCTCCACCTGTGTCTATGTCTCTTTGTATGTATGCTGAGATGTTTATTGAACTGGGGACTCCAACCTGGATCTCCCATATTGGAAGTGGCACTTCTAATGTCTGGACTATTAACTCATTCTGTGTTTTGTGATCTGTCTTAAGAAATACTAATTTCCATGTGAAAATTCTACAGTTCAGAGAGTTGGGTATTTATATACTGAACTACTGTTCAGTATTGGGTATTCTTTTTTTCCCTCTGTGATTTTTGAGAAAATCCTTTTGAAATATTTTGGTTTCAAGAGACTGAAGAGTAAAACCTATTTTTGGGTTTGGGTGGTTTTGTTTGTTTGTTTGTTTGTTTGTTTGTTTCCCTTTGGTTTGCTTGGTTGGTGGTTTTTCTTTGTTTTTTAATATTCCTTTCAATTCAGACATCATGTGGAGAAAACTCTTTCCTAGAAATACACATGAAAGTATTTGTTTCCATCTTCAAGTTAGGTAACCTCTGCACTGTTTCGTCCTTTTTGATATTATCTGTGTTCCCATGCAGAAATGCAAAAATCGGCATAAATTGACTTTTTATGCCAATGTTTCCTCAGTTGCAATATTTTTTAGTGTCACAAGAGTGGCAACTTCCATTTTTTCAGTACCGTAGCTTGCTGATGATGACTTTGGGAGCTCTTCATGTTTTTTAATAAACTTGAGAGCAAATTAAAAAAAAGCAAAACTGTGTTTATGCAACCATGGAAACCATTTATGTTTTGGGAGTCAGTGCTCTTTCCCTCTTTAAGAGAGCTCTTCTTTGGCTCCCATGTCTCACACAAGTGATATTGCATTCTCTACTCCTTACCACCTTTAAATTTATGAGTAGCCATATTATTTTCCTAAGCTGAAAAACCTTCCTAATCAGGACTTTTGAACCCTGCCTGCAGGTGCCCTGTACAGTAATGTTACCGGCATGCTGCCATGAATTTTTAAAAACTGAACTGGCATCAGAACTTAGTCCTTGGATAGCTAATAAGTATTGGATTTTTCAGTTTGATCTGTGTTTGCAAATCACCACCAAGTGCTGCTTTGTATTGGATTTCACCCATCACTGAGAAGAACCTTGGTTCAAGTGGTTACATTGACAAAGTTATGTATGGATACCATGAGAATATTTAACAACCGAGGGGAACACTACTAAGCCTGAGGGCAGGTGCACATTCAATAGCACGTACATTTCCAGAACACTGTATTTGTGGGCACCAGGTCCCTTGATCGCTGACCTTTATCTTTTTCCCTGCACAGAGGAAGTCCACTTTTATTTGAGCAAGACTTAGTTGCTTAACCGGTGCTCATTTAGGCGAACCAGGAATGCAAAGAATTATGTGTGGTTGCTTGCTAATACTGGTTTAGAAATAGCCTTTGCAGTGTGAACGGTCCTTTCAAGTTTATCTTAGTCTTTGACATAAGAGTACTTAGAGCATAAGAAAACTCAAGCTTTCATGCCATTAATTTTTTTTGTGTGTGTGTACTGCTGCTGCTTCCAATTTCTTTGAAGTTTTTAATATTTGTGTGAAAATAATATAACGGCATTGCTAACACTTCTCTGTGATTCATAATTAAAACTGCTGAATAGTAGTGGTCCCACACTGGTTTTGAAATCCGATCTATGTTGGAATTCTCTTATTTTAGGAGTTACAAATGCACAGAACCTCCTTGACTATACAGAAAGAAGGATTTGGGAAAAGAGCAGGAGCTTTTAATGTGCTTTTTTTGTTAAAATGATGTCTTTCATCTTAAATAGAAAACAGAAGGCAGACTTTTAACATGGATGACCTCAACAAAATAGCAGTGCTTCAGACAGTGATCATGAAGAGAAAGGACCAGGTGACTACTGTGTTCTAAAGTGCAGACTGAAAATCTTCAGCCTGTAGTTCCTGTGTCATACTGGTACTCAAGAATGCATTTCTTGCAGCAGAGAACAAAATACTCTAATTTTTCTTGTGGCTTACATTGTTACTTGGCCCACAGGCTATATGTTTGAAATCTCTCACTTCAGGTCAGAATACCCCTTACTTACACTTTGCACTATGTGCCAGGGCACTGAAGTAGAACCATGGTTTCTATACAAATTAAAGTAAGCCAGTGAGTCGTAGTTATTTACTCTATTCCATCCCACCTCAGAAAGCATAACTATAAGGTGTGATTTTTAATTAACAAGCCCATTGTCCCAGTGTTTTGACTTGGAAAATTACATATCAGTATCTAGAGAGATTAGCAGACCATTCATTTCTCCCTCCAAGTAATAAATAATATCCCTCAACTTCCCAGGAATGTTTTTCTGCTTATTTTTAATGGCATAGACACATATGAAGTATTAATGATGAAGGTAAAATAAATGAAGAGTGATAATTGAATAAAACTGTGCTATTTGCAAACCAAAACAAAACCCCCAACCCTTTCCAACCCCGCATCTCCTTCATTTCATCACTACAATGGCTCATGATGACATCCACTAAGAGTTTTGCCTACTAACCTTGAAATGTATCTTTGTGTTTATTGTCAGGATCTTGCTGGCAAATTGAGCTTGACAGTGAGCTGGTGAAGGCAGGGGGAAGCAGGGTGACCTGGGACACGCAGTTCTGCTAAAACCTTTCAAGGTCCGTAGAGTGCCTTTCCCTTTCCAACGAATCAAATTACCAACTGGGCAGCTCCTTCACTTAGCTAATCATTAATGTGGGACCCGTGAATTATGGAGCTTGTAACCCTTTCTCTTGCTAATTAATTTTTTGTGTGTGCTAAAATACTCTTTCTCTTGGTGCTGTGAGAGCCTGTAGCTGGGGGAAGCCACTGAGCCTGCTCTGGGTTGTCCCAGAGCTGGGTTGCCCAGCTTGTGCCTGGAGCCGTGCTACCGCCTGGGCTTGGAGGAAGCCAATTCTGCCAGCACCTGCTTGTGGCCAGCAATCGTGGGAGTGGTCCATGGTGGGTGCAGTTGGTGGGCAGCTGGTTTCAACCCTCTCAGCTGTCTCAGGATCCTGGTGCCTGCAGTGGTGAGTGTGCGAGGTGAAATTCTAACCTGTGCCCTTCACTTGGGATGATTTTTCACTTAGAATAACTCCTTCCTCCTTGTGCTGAAAAGTGCAGGTCTTGTAAGTCTGATGCATGTGTAGTGTTGTAGTTCTGGTTGCTTTAGAAGACCCGTGGCCTTCAGCTATCTTGTGATCTTGTTACTCTTGTGCCAGTAAGAGTGAGGCCAGCTTAAATTCCAGCTGAAGTTGGTCTCTATTCCTTCACGCTGCTTGTCTCCTCCACACAATGTGCACAAGGTCACCGTGGGTTTGAGAGTGGCTTTTACATCATGTTTTCACAGCATAACAGAAGGAATTTGAAAGGGTTATTCTTGCATGTATGGTATAGGGATTTTGCTTTATTTTAAACCAATTAGAAAAAAAAGATGTTTCTTATTTCCTTACAGTAGCACAGGTATTAAATGGCAGGTGCTGATTCCATTTCTGAAGCCACTGGGAGCAGCTGTGCATCTTTCACAAGGCAAAGAGGTTTTCTGCAGCCCTCTTCAACATTTTAAGGGAAAAAATCTCATACCTGTTTGATGTGAATGGAAAATGATTCTGTTTCAAATAGTCATTTCCCCAATTTTCAACAAGTCTATCTAGGATGGTGGGCAATAGGGGAGTTGTCTGTAAAGTGAATATATGGTTAGAAAATGACTCTGTTCAAATCTGTCATCCTTCAGAGAACCAAAATCTGTCTTCCAAAATACTTCTGCTTTCCATAGAGCAAAAATAAACGGTAATGGCTTTTTAAAGGCTCTACAGTGGTATGAGAAAATGAGCTGGATTTTACTCTGGTTTGTTGATTGTCAACAAAATTGGTAATTGCTTTCTAACATGAGCCAGAGAGCATGCAGTATGACTTCAGATGTGGTTTGTAAAGCAGGGTGTTGGAAGAACAACTTTTTGTTGTTTTGTTTGGTTTAAACTTGTAGATTAAGAAAATGTACTTTGTAAGACAAATAGTAATTTTTCATTGCATCCCTTCAGTCAAACCACTTCTCATCCTACAGTTGCACTACCAGGTCTTATTTCTCTCATGGAGATTTTTTAATATTTCTCGCAATTATCAGAATCCTTACTTTTTCTACTTTCAGAGCCCTTTAGAGTAAAGTCATATCTGAAACTTAAATAGCAATTTGCATCTTGAGAAGATTTTGAAAGTCTCTATTAATGCATCTTTCCCGAGGCAAACAGCAACGTGCATGTTTTTAAGATGAAAGCTGAGAGTGTGCTAAGTAACTTATTCTAAGCATGCAAGGAATTGGTACCATTTAATCTCAGAGTAAGTGACGTGAGCATGTAATTAACTTTCAGCTAGAAGGATATGAATGATTGGTAATTAATTATAAAAAAGAAACATGAACTGTAGTGTCATTACTCCACCTGCACTGAGTCAGTACTTTATGAAACATGGTGGGGAGGAGGGACTGATTCTTGGTCTTGAGGCTGGGCTACACATCTAGGAGATGTCTCAACAATATAACACTGAAATAAGCATTGAAATAAGTATTCACCGTGAACCATCTGCCTGGCTCTCTTCCTTGAGTGAAGTAAAAATATCTCTTTTCAGTGCAGGTTTCCCATGAAATGTGGGGCATGATGTAAATGACAGAGAGGTTTGCCTTTAGCAGAGAGTCCAGTGAAGCCAGCTGTAAAACTAACAGCACGACAGCAAATCAGGGGTGAGTGGTCATGATGCAGCTCAGTGTGAAGAAGCCACTGAAACCCTTGGTTGATTTCCACGAGGAGTAATTTAATGGTCCAAAATGATGCAAGACATATCATGTCTTTGGTTTGTTTAACAGACTTTTTCTTATCCAAAGCAGTTAGGTAAATGGCTAAAATAAAAAAAATTTAAAAAAAAAAAAATAAAAAAAAAAAAGCTGTATTTCTGTTTTCTTTTAAAATGATGAAGAATTGAGAATTTAGTTTAAATCAGGCTTGACAGCAAATCATGATGTGGACATAATTTTGAGAACCTTCTTTAAATAATCCTGGTTATCATGGGTATCCATAATGCAGTTCATTAATGGCAAAAAAGGGGAGATTTTAGCATTAGTTGAATTTGTTAAACCGTGTTTGGTGTTTATCTACAAATTACTGTTAACCTGTATGCCCAGCTAGAGAATACTGTATGCATAGTCATAGTATATTGAAAAAGCTCAACATCTAAACATGGAGCTGTTTTACGCCTTCTTCCTAGCTGAAGTATAGCCACAGTGAAATAAACCACAAATACTGGAGATCTTCCACAAAGGAAAAGAAAAAAATTGTAATGAGACTAATCAAGTTAGTTTATCTAAATAATAATGAATGTCAACATCAGTGAAAGTTGATGCTTAATAAAAATGAATAAATACATTCTATGTGAAAATATTGTATGGTGTATTCACTCACATTTATATTTCTCTTTGTCAAGGGGAGAGTCTACTCCACAGGAAAGGAGGTATTATAGAAACCAGGTTGTCTGGGGATTTCGGTGGCATTGGCATTGGTCATGGAGGAGGATATTACTCCTGTTTAGCATGACTGATAAAATTTGAGGCCCTGGTGGCTAGCTTTAAAATACTGCGTTGCACAGGTCCTCAAAGGATTTATGAGAAATACTTACATTTCAGTTGTTGACAGTATCATGCTTACCTTATTTATTGGTCCTGTCATCTCTGTGCTTTTGGAAATATCACCTCTAATTGTTCTGAATAATTTCAGCAACACCTGCTGGCAAGCTCAGACCTGATATACTGGAAGCTTTCCTGTTGTTGACGTCAGCCAACAAACCATTTGTGTCTTAAGCAGATGTTTTTAATTTTTTTTTCACATGGGATTTACTTAGATATATTCTCTTCCTCCAGTAAAGGCCAGCCACCTCTTTCGGGCTGTTTACAATCAGAAACTGGTATTGACTGGGTTACTGGCACCAAACTTATATGGATTTTACTTAGCTGCAATGTTGACATATTTTGTGGTTTATGTATTCACTTCTTCTCCCCTCTTCTTCTGTTTTTCAGAAGTTTCACATTTCATATTTTCTAATTTAATCAAAAAACTCCTCTACATTGTCTGCCTTTAGATTGTTGGTAAATCTGAGGATATTGGCTGGTTTTGGTCTCACTCTATTACCATCTTGAAATAGTCACTTTTGCTTCCACTAGCTTTTACTACCTAGATTTACTACCTATTATTTTCTTACAGTCTGTATAATTTTACAAATTTCTGATTGCTTCCTCACTGTTCCTTTCAGGGTTGTTCTTCTAAAATTTAATTTATACTATATGCTACAAAGGCTTTGGTTCCCATTGAAAAGCAAAACACAACCAAAAAAAATTAACAAAAAATGAAATATACCCAGATGAATGGTAGTACAATGAAAAACAGTAACCACACCCCACCGCCCCGTAAATAAACATTGATAATAATAGGTACTTTAAATCTTTCTCGGGGTGATGTGTCATCTAATTAGGAGCAAATAATATCAGATTCTTTTGAGACAATAGATCTAGATAATTTTAAAAATTCACTTTACATAGGACTTTATGAGTTGAACTTTTTGGTTCATTGTTCTTGGTAGAGTAGCTACATGGGTGTGTTGTTAACAAATTGATATTTCATCAGTGTACAACATGGACATATACATTCAAAGTGTTTCTAAAGGTTTCAAGCTGGACTGTGGTATACAGCAGTAATGTCTTCCCTCTCTTTTCCTCCTTTGACAAAAAATTACACCCTCCTAAAAAAAGTGCTAACAAGCAGATTTCAGCTATCACAGAATCCCCGAGGGGCCAAGCAAGCCACATGGCTTTATGAAGTGCAGCAAATAAAATGGTGTGCATTTTCTCGGTCTTTCTGCAGCGAAGAAAGAGTACTAAAATCAGTGCACTGCCCTTCAGTCACAGAATTTGCTGGACACCTTTATAAAAGGCAAATCTAAAAAGTCCTGGATGTGGGCTCTTATAAATTCCCTGTATCTTCTGCTGTCAACAGGATTGACAAAGGCTCTCTACATACTTTCAAAACATTAACCTTACTACCCAATGCCAGAAATGCTTCTTGCCTCTTTCACCTAGGCTAGTTGTTACCATTTTATGTCATATTGTAGATATTCTTTCTCTTAATGAAAAACCTCTTGAAGGTGTTTGTTTTTCATCCAGGAGAGCTTTGTTTGTGAGTTAGATGTGCTTTCTACGGATTTTTTTTTTTTTTTTTTTTTTTTTTTTTTTTTTTGCGCAGGATGTTAGTCTTCTGTCTTGGAATAAGGAGAGAGATGGATAAGTAAATGAAGGTATTTCAGTGGCCCAAACTATACAACTAAATCTGAAATGTATATGCTCTACCAGCTTTCATACTGGATAACAGGCTTCTCCTATTCTCTTTATTATCTTTAATTGCCCTATGACTTTTGAAGTTGTGTGGCTGTTTGTTTCTTGACTCAAGTTGAAAGTAAATCCCACCTTGCCACTTCTATTATGCTCAGGTCTCATCCTAATCAAGAGTTAAAATTCTCTGCACACAATGCCCTATACTGGTATATTCCTTTGTATGGCAGAGTTTCAGTATCTTCACTATTTAATTGTATCAGCTACAATTAAAGCCGTAAATGATACACTTCTCCCTCATCATTCGTTCCTCCATGGTAAGTCACCAAGATGCTTGCATTGATACAATTTACAGTTTACAGCCATTCCTTCTTTTGGAAGGGTCCAGTTATAATCCTCTCCAGGTTCCAATTTGTGCCATACATGGCCATCTATGTGGGTTTTTGTACCCATTCCAACCACCTGGGACGCATTACTCCCATTTGGTTACCATTGCATTGACTTCTTGTTTGTATTATGGAATTTATTTTAATTTCTGAACAGTCTCTATAAATGGTCTTGTACGGTCTGTACATGAAGAAAAAAACCTCATGGTCTAAAAGTATAATTTAATTTCTGCATATTCTTACTTACTCATTGTAATATCAGTCTGTAGGAAGACAGTATCAAAGTGTAAGAATGCCCTTTGACAGAGTTTCTCCACAGGGTAAAGAATGTTTTAAAAATGCCAATTCCTAAAATCCCCATAACTATTTTTACGAAGTCATAGAAAAATGCTGGAAGAGGTCTCTCAGGGTCATCTGGCTGTATCCCAAGGCAGGATCCTTACAGATTTAAGCCACTCTAGAGAGACAGTTTTCTGGCCTTTTTTTAAGGGGATATTCTGTCAACTTTACTGGTGTCTCTCGATCACATGCTATGCAACAAGAAGTTTTTGTTGTGTAGTGATGCCTCATGCTGAGGCTGAATTTGCTATTCTCCTTCTCACTGGGAATTCTTTGGAACTTATGGGATGCTTTTTTCATTTCCTTAAGCTTTTATTTTAATTTTCAAAGCACACATATATGTTTATGCATGTATATATATGGATATAAAATGTATTAGAACATCTTTCATAGCTTAAATGTTTGCATCATACTGCCCTTCAGAGATTAATGGCAGGTAGACAGGCACACTTGTAAGCAAGGACAATGATGGTGCTGTGCAAAAACACATAAAAAGCCTTGGACCTTTCTACATGAATTCATAAAGACAGAAGAGACTTTTGGCGAGGGAGTAAAGGTCTTTTCTGAGGAATTAGAATTTTTTTGTTGCATTTTAGTCCTGCAGGTGAACAGAATGGTATGAGTGGCCAAGCTCCTTGTTTCTCCTTTACTTTACTCCTCAGGCTATTGCCTTCTGCCCCAGCCTCTCTGCTGTTTTCTTTCCCTGATGCCAGAACCTACACATCAGATGCATTAAATAATCTGTGCACAGACCATCCAGCCCAAATTGGGGATTTTGTATTGCAGTTGTGGATGCCTTTTCCAGGTTCTTTGTCATTGATGCAGGAAAATCCTCTCATGAATGGGCACTTACAGCACCCCAGCAGGAACAGAACTAAAACCCTACTCCATGCCAGCTGTTCTGCTATTCCATACAGCAATACCAAATGGCACTATACCTATCTCAGAAGATTGTGGAGGGGATACACAGTGACTGAGTAACTCCAGTACTCGCTGCTGGGTAAGAAAGCAGCTTAGAGCTAGAAAGGGGTTCATTTCTACAGTCACACTGTCTAGAGGCAAGTCCTTAAGCTGTTGGCATGTATTTCTTTCTATTATGTGCCTGTTGGGGTCAAGAAAGCAGAGAAAAAATATAGGTCTTTCCTTCCTTAAATTGAAAAGGCATAAGCTTTTCAATGTAGAAAGCTATGCCATAAATTCTAGAATTCTGTGAATTTTTAACTTGGTTGGAAGGTAAAAAGACAAAGGCACAGCTGAAAATGCTAGCTGATTAGTCTTGTGTATAAAATCCATTTAAGGCGCAATAGCAAACTTCTGTATAAAAATTAATTAGAACATAGCACAGTCAGTTGAGATCAAAGAGCCTACATTTATTGTGAAATATATGGTTGCTGGAGACAATTCATTTTTAATTTATTAGATTCCATAAACTGTTTTCTGATAGGTTAGGAACAGAGATCTATCAAGCTTATTCACATAATGCCTGCTCTGGCAACTAGCTAAATGAATTATTGTCTTGAAGCATATACTTACCCTTTAATGGTAGTAGACACAGCAATGAAACGGTAGTTTTCATTGTAGTGAAGAGCTTAGTGTGTTTTTAGTATTACAAAAGAACTAGCATAGTAGAACAAGTTGATACTAGCAAAATAAAACACCACACTTTTCCTATAAGGAGTGACAGAGAAAGTAATTGTTGCTTTCATCTTACTGGTGTGATGTCAGGCGTTTTTTCTGAGATGCATATTTGAAAAGGTGAAACCTGAGGCAGCTACATCCCAGGTAATTTCAGGTTCTTGAGATGTGCATATGAATTTGTGGTGGAATTCCTCTGTGCTGCTATCTTTTACATTTTCCTTCATGTTTTTTGCTAGGGACAGAACCAATCTATCCCATTCAGAGCATGACCACCCTTTCACCCCCCTGGTTTAACTTTGCCTTCAGATTGCTCAGATGGGTAGAATCTAGCTTCATCTTGCTACTCCAGCAGCTGCCCCTGGTACGAGAGACCTATAAGGCCTTGGTTATCTCTTGCTTTGTAGTATTGTTTCATGAACTACTGGAAAAATTTGTAAAAGTTCAGGGGTTTGCTCATCTTTTTCTTTATTTATTTCTGCTTTCATCAATAATATGATGAAATAGCCTGTGATGCAATCAAGGATGTTGTAAAAATTACAGTGTATATAGAATTAAAATGTCAGTGTCTGTCTGATCAGCTTATATGCACAGAGACTCTATAGTATGGGAGGGTGAGCAGTATTCTCATGTTTGCAAACCCTTGATTTAACTGCACATTTCTCCTGCTGTTCTTTCAGTATGACTAGACTTTTTAGCTTGACCTGTGCTTATTTTATCCCAGTACAGGTTTGGATCCCAAAAAAATAGTTATTCTCTGTGCCTGTGGAAACCAAACTTATTTTAATATGTTACACAAAAAAAAAGCAACCTTCATCTGTTTTTTTCCCCTTTTCTGCATCCTATTGTAATTTTAAAGTACAACTCCTTTTGAATTTCAGAGGTGGCCTGATAAGGCAGAACAAGATATTTTAGATTCAGAAGAGTCCTAAAACATCTGCTGTGTAAAGAGACCTGATGGCAGAAGGATGGAGAGTGCTTATATATTCTCAGAATTGCATTAAAGTATCCAGTACAGGACATATGCCAAACTCGTCAAGAAAGCACAGGATATTTTTGTTTTATATTGTTTTAATATTTTGGGTCTTTTTAATGTTGTCAAAATATCTGCTGGCAATCTAAATATAATATGTTCAGTCCCCTTTCTTTAATTTACAGAAGGAGTGAGATTCTCAAAAAGAAATTGTCTTTTGGGTGTGTCCAGGTGTGCGCCTGTAAATGCTGTGGAAGTTTGAACAGCATCAGACCATTATTTTCTGAAAAAATAAGCTATTGCAAATCAGCAGGCATGAAGCCAAGTTATAATAGAATAATTTATTATAATTTGATGTAGATGGTGGATAGAATGGATACATTGTAATTGAAGCTAAGTGAATAATTCCAGTAAATAATTTATTCAATGAATTTATCCTGTTTTCCTGCTCAGAGATTGCTTTTACTCCCCCTCTCCCTTCCCTCCTTACATTTTTATAGCCCCTGGAGTTTTTTTTTTTAACCAGAGGGGTGAGGGCTCTCTCTGTTTCCTTATGTGCTGGGCTGTGCTGGCCACTGTGGCAGTGCTGCCGTTTCACACCTCTGCATCCCCGGATGTGCAGGGCTGGAACTCCATACTCGGGGGAAGTCTGGTGCGGCTCTGTGTGGGACATGCCCATCAGGACAACAAGGCTTCCAGAGATGTGGGCTTTCCTTCAGGGCAGGAATTAGTTATGTTGTGGGCTTTGCACTTCACAGATGGGTAGAACCTCCTCAGCAAAGACCTACTCAAGATGGATAACAGGGGGCTTTCTAGAGGGTGACAATCACGTTTCATTTGAGCTGTTGACATCTTCATTTTTTTTGTGTGTGTGTGTGTCTGTGTCTGTGTCTGTGTCTGTGCAGTGCGGGGGAGCTTTGGGTTTGGTTTTCCAGGGCTTCCAGAAGAGAGTAGAAATGTTTGTACTGTAAAAATTCCTTCCAAGAAAATGTCTCTAGTCCAAGGAATTTGTTTATTGAGCAGGAGTTGTGCTCCCAAAGCCTTGTGTGGTTTTGTTTCTGTTACTGTATGTGCTTGCATCCTGCTGGTTGATTAGGCTGGCGAACATGCTGTGTCCTTATCCTGTCTTGTTCTGCCCTTTCTTCTAGTTTTTTTCCTAGCTTTTTCAACAGGGTTTCTGGAGTTTTTAGCTTTTAGTCAAGCTTTGTCTCTCCTCAGCAACCCATTCCTTCTTTGTCAGGAGTTCAGACAAGGACTATTAGATGCATGCACATTCAATAGAATTATTTTTTCCTGGTTCCCTCAAGGACCCAAGCCAAATCCTCCACCTTCCATTTAACATTATATGCAGATTAGTGTAACATTTCATCTCATTGCTTTGAGTAGTAAAAGAGTTTCATGTCATAAGGACTAATGTTCCTAATTGATACTTGAAGCAGCAGTGACTAAAATGAATTGAGTTATGGACATCTCAGAATTATTCTTATTCCAGACAGGTTGCAAACTTACTTAGGCATCACTTCATCAGGACTGCGATGATCTCAGGTTGCTAAGTGCTCAAGTAAATGAAGCACAGACTGAGACAACATTCAGCAAAGAGTGTGAACTTGTGATGTTTGATTCAGAGCTCTGAGCCACCAGCCTGGGATACAGAATATAGCAGAACCTATGTATAGTGGTGAGCATGTCCTACTGTGGTTTATTGATTTACCAAATTCATCCTCACAGTTACTGGGTCTGAAGATTTTGGTATTATCATTCTGTTCTATGTGTTATGTCTTTGTCCATTTTGTTTATGTTCATCATATTTTAACACAAAAATCCCTTAGAGCACAGAATCTGCCCTTCCATGACTTGTCTCACTTTCTCCCATAGCTCTAAGACAGCGCCTGCACCTGTGGAAAAGGGCTTTAACCCTACACTGCACTCTCAGCGCAGGTTTGGAGTGATATCACGCAAGCTTGTCCACCTCCTCTGTACTGCTGTTTGTCACTGAGCAAAACATCAACTACCAGGTTTGATTTCTTAAGGAGATTTCTTGCATTTCTTGCATTTTTCTTTTGACAAAAGTGGAATTGTTTGGTTTTGTATAGATAATCCATACATTCTTCAAGGTGACAATATTCCTCTTAAACAACTTTAAAACATTTGACTTTTATATTAATTTGTAAAAGCAAATTATTTTAATGGTAGAATGTATGAACAATAGTTAAATCTGTTCAGCAGTCTGGTGTATTTTTTAATAGATTTCTATATTAATATTGGAGCAAAGACAGTAATTTCTGGTGCTTTTACAGCTGTGAAAACATGCCTATTGCAAAAAGAGACTGAACTGTACCAAAGGGCACACTGTGCCAGCAATATTTAATACTTCATTGTAGGTCTGCTGTTTTAAACATCTGTCCCTCATTTAGTGTATTTTTAATGCAGAATTTTTAGTGTGGGCGAAAATGTAACTTTTTATAGTAAAATGCTTTCTCTGCTACTGAGAAAAAAGCAACTTAGGGTTCTGTGAGAAAAAAAAGTATTTTTAATGATTTATAGGATTTGAGTCATTGGCCTTCAACTTCCATAAAACAGTAAGTCATTTTTATTGAAATGAACACATTTCTAAGAACACAAATGTGGTTGATAAAGGAAGTTTCCGTGAAGTAAAGCTGGAAGGGGAAAATTGCCCTGTAGCCCCTGTACTGTGCTGCACATTATGTGTAGAAAGAAAATAACTGAATTACGGGGGCTGAGGCAGGTGAGTGCAGCAGACTCCTGCAGTAAAGAGAAAGAAATAGGAAATGAGCTTTCTGTTAAAGACACTGAGATTATGGTCACCTGATGTGATAGTCAGTGCTCTTTGGGCATTGTAGAATGTCCAGGTTGGAAGGGACCATAAAAAGTCATCTGATTCCAATCCCTTCTTCAAAGGGTATGAGATGAGAATGTTGGAAAGATGTCCTAGGGTCTTGCTATGCATGAACAGTTCTTCATCTTGAGAAAGGACTTGCCACTGCTGAGGCTGCACCTCAAATCCTGTGTTCAGTTTGGGCCCCTCACGACAAGAAAGACATTGAGGGGCTGGAGCATGTCTAGAGAAGGGCAGCAGAGCTGGTGAAGGGTCTGGGGCACAAGTCTTATATGGAGCAGATGAGGGAGCTGCAGGTGTTTGGCTTGGAGAAGGAGAAGGGGAGACCCTTATTGCTGTCCACAACTGCCTGAAAGGAGGCTGTAGCCAGGTGGGGGTCGGGCTCTTCTCCCAGGTAACAAGTGATAGGACAAGAGGACACGGCTTCAAGCTGTGCCAGGAGAGGTATAGACTGGATATGGAGAAAAAATTCTCACTGAAAAGGTGGTCAAGCACTGGAAGGGGCTGCCCAGGGAATGTGGACTGTACATCCCTGTAAGTGTTCAACAGTGTGTAGGTGTGTTGCTTAGGGACATAGTTCAGTAGTGATCTTGGCAGTGCTGGATTAATGGCTGGACACAATGATCCTTTCCAAACTTAATGACTGGTTACAGAAGAGAGCAACACGTGTACAGTGTAATTCTTCCTCTCTAGTGTAATTTCCACTGTCATTTTCTGGAAGAAGACTAAAGTGAGTGAATCTTCACAGTTTTTTTATGCATGCAAAAATACAAAATATCCTTGTCCTTACAGTATGTGGCTATCATGTACTAAATCAATTTTCCAAATATGTGGTGAGTGCCCATGCTTATCATATTTAAGTATTTATCAGAAACACATCTTAGATTATTTCCTCCCTTTCACAGATACAAGACCACCCAACTTATTTTAGAAAAGGACTTAAATTTTCATCTCTAACAGCACAAGAAAAGTCTATGGTTGGTTTGTTTATTTGTTTGTCCTGAAGTATTAATGCTCGGACACCAATCAGCTTGTTCAGATGATATGTTCCTAGATCAGCCTGCTGGGATTAGTTGGTGGAGGAGATGTTTCATCTTGCAAAGAGGGAAAACAAACACTAGATTTGCTGTTTTGATCTGTAAAAGGAATAGTTCAGGAAGGGAACTCTGTACTGGGACTCAAGAGTTTATTGGAGGGTGAGGATCAATGACATCTTAGTTACCAGAAGAAGTTTATTGGTCTTGTGTGGAAAAAACACTTGAAATTATATCCACAGATACGTTACAGCTTCCCTTTATTCCTGTCTTATATCTCAGTATAATTAATTGATGAAGATTTACACTGTCTCTTATGTGAAAGGACTGTTTGAAAAAAGGAAAATCATTTGGCTCATATTAACTTTGCCTCAGCTATACCTTCCTTTACCCACTTTGTACAGGTGTATTACTACCTGAAAAAGGATTAAGAAACAAGCTGAGCTGGGAACCTCCAGAAAACAGAAAAATGCTCTTTTTTACCCAGGAAATGCTTCTTGGTTGTGTGTGGTCTTGTTGCACAGGGTTTATCAATAAAATATAACAGGACAGGAAAAAAAAATCTTTCTTACAGACACTAAGTATGTCAAATTCTTTTTCCTTCTCCTCACTTTTTTTTTTTTTAAGAAAATATGTCTTCTATTTGTACAAGTACATGAGGTCAATGTGAACTATGGGAATACAACATCTTTTATGTTTTGGGTCTGTTAAGCAGATCTGTTCTTACAGTTTTCAGTGATGCGGTATGTAGATTAGAATTGTGTCCTTTTTCAGTGATGTTCCTGACTTCAGAACATTCCAGTTTAAAATAAAAAAATGTAACAGTACACCTGATGCAGCTCTTAATGACACTAGAAAAGGAAGCCAGAATATGTCCCTCTTTTAATTTTCCATAAAAGAAGGAAGTCTACAGGCACAATGTATTTTAGAAGACCCCTTGTCATCTAGATCACCAATCACTGGAAAAAATTAAAAAAGAACTATCGTTAACATAATTTGGGAAGACCTGATATTACCTAAGAATATAAACCATCTATTTTTTTTGTAATATAACAATTATTGCATACGTCTGTGGCTGTAGAGGCAGCAAGCCTCAAATTTAAAATTTGTCAAAGACAAAAACCCTGTTTTCTTTTGAATTTTTGATTTATGTATATTTACTAGGGTCCAATTAAAAAAAATTATGTAGAGAAAAGTATACATGTGTGTTTCTGAGGGTGGCTACTATGGGCAATTTCTTCTTATAGGCATTCATACAGATCCTGAGTCTGGAATCATCAGGATGTGGTCAAGAGCAAAGTCCCAGTTCACAGAGGCTTGGGCAGGTTTGGGGGACTGCTGAGGTAGGAACTGTAAGACAGTTCCTGTCACTGGCAATCTGGTTCCCTCTGCCAGGCCTCTGTCCTTGTAGAAATGCCAGGATTAGCCCTGCAGCTGTACAGACTTAGTCACTAATTAAGAGAAACTGATTTTACTGGAGTTTCATCCAGGGTTAAAGCTCTGAGTGAAGCCAGTTGAGACATTCAGAGGTACTGAGTTCTGCATGCCATTAGGATCACCAAACTTGTCAATGGTAAGACATGAATGCCCTTTCCTAAGAATATTTAAAGTAAATAAACCCTCTCCGAATTATCTTCTTGTGTAAAACTGAAAAATACAAAAAGGTTTTCCCATCGCCTGCCACCATAAGCATGGATAACTGTGGTTCACATAACTTTTTAAAAACATTTTAGGAACAAAATAACCCTAAAATATCTAAGTACTAAAGTCTTCGTTTGTACCAGGCTCAGCAATGCATTTTCATTTGACTGCATTGTGAGATAACGTCTGTAAGGCAGCTCCAGTGTAATAAAAAGTGCTGATTTCATAGGAGATTGCAAAGGACAAGCTCCGTGCCAAATTTAGCTGCTCTTTGGAAATAAAAATGGAATCACAGAAAACTGAGAGCCCTGCATATAACTGAACAGCTTTCCGAACCATTGCATTTTACATATATATATATATATATACATACAATGTTAGTTTTCTCAGGTGAGGGCCAACATAAATGTTTGGAGTTCACTCTCAGCTGGTTCAGTGGTGCAGCAGAGATTGGCGTGCGTTGGTGGTGGCATCACGGACACTGGAAAAACCCCGCTCACCGCTGGGAGGAATGCGCTTGGCACCGAGTCAAATGCACAGCGTGGAAGCATTCACCTAATTAGTGTTTTAACAGCTGCTTAAGGTTCGTTTCAATGGGAAGAGAATTACTGAGCACAATTTTGTGTAATTAGTAGAGCATAAAACACGTGGTATGTCTAATTAAATGTTTAAAACTATTGACATTACGTAGCTACTGTTGAGGTAAATGAAGTGGAAAATCGTTATGATTTTTTCGGTTGGTAAATTGCTCCACAATATGCTCAAAGGCCCATTTGATAAGATGAACTCAATCCTAATGCAGAGTGATGAGCACCGGGGCCTTTTCACACCCCACAGGTATGTGGAGGTCTCACCAATTTAACTGGAGGAACTGGCTGGCATTTCAGGGCTTTCAAGTCTTGCCAGCATGTGCTCCACTCTTCAGAGCACACTGTTAAATGCAAGAATGTCCTGCTGCTTTGGTTCACAGCTCCTTTATCCAAAGGGTGACAAACTGTGCATTGTAGAGCTGAAGTCCTCGCTTTCTGATCCCAAAACAATAAAGGCATTGAGTAACGATCCAGCAGGCATTTAGAAAGGGAGCTTGGCGCTGCAAGCAGATTTGCTTATAAAACTTGTATTTCACAGTTTGCATTGTTGAAGTATTTGGACTTTGTTTTGCAGTTCTCAAGATAGATATGGGAGTGCAATTATATATCATGCAACATCAGTAGTGTGATTAATTTAAATCCAGTTGCACTACAGGTGCTTCACGCTATGCTTGTAGCACCCTGTTCTCTCATATTTATTTACAGGAATATTGAAAAATGTTGACTGTAAACCCCAAACTTCTGGGATTCATTTTTTCCCCATTTGTGTCAATACAGTTTTTGTCTAATGGATATTTAATGACATGCTGTCATGTAAACCATCTTTTTTTTTTTCCCTATTTCAAATTGCAATAGAGAAGAAATAGCACAGAGACAGGAGTGGGGTTTAATTGCAGCTGTGACACTCAAATCCAGCAAAAAAACCAGAAAACCACAGAATTTACGCTGGGATAACTGAGGACTCATCCAGTCTTTTTTGTACTGAGTTACTTAGCTCTACAAGCTAAGTTTGTCATTCTGTATAATACTTGTAGTATCTGTCAATATAACTGTAAAAGGAACATATGCATTGTGGAAGGGTAAACATTCCCTAAAAGAAATTACATTTCTTAGAAAAAAAAAAATTAAAAAGGGATAAGTTGCCCTTTTTTGCTTCCATAGCTTTGCATCTCATTGTTCATTTGTTTTTATGTCCTGCAGGAAACCATGTAGTAAGGTGAAGCTGTGATTACAAGTTTGCATAAGACATGCCAGTACTGCATGCCCTGAAAGGCCACAGATCACATCACTCTTCTGAGGAAGGAGAGTTAAAGGTGGCATTGGTGTAATTGGAATTCTACTCAGGGGTTTGTTCCCTAAGACTTCTCTGGTATGGCATGAGAAGCAATCTACATTTTCTTGACATACCTCAAAACACAGTAAGAAGTCTGTCTTTTGTTTTGAGGAATGTTTTCAATCTTAAATTACTTTTTGTGCTATTTAAATTTAGTGACATAATTTTTGAAAGTGCCCTAGGAACTTAATGAAGACAGGAGTGGTCATACTTCACAAAACCGTGGGAAAGAGGGATCTGGAGAAGCCTCTTGTGTCTTTTCAGGGCTTTTGGAGGCCTGTAGCAGCATCAGGGCTGTCTGTGAGGCTATGGTACTTCAGCTGTGAGCTGAAAGAGTTAATTTTCAAGTTCATCATGAGCTGTGTTTACTGATCCTTTCTTATTCCTTTGTGATAATTGGCACCTCAGATTCTCTGCTAATTAATTGGGCTGCAAGGGGCAGGTGGCGCCATTCTATTTTGATAATCCCTGTCAGCAATGTCTGTATAATCTCTTTGTTTAATTAAAACGAATTTGTAATAGGGGTGCATGAACTTGCAACAGTTTGGGTTTTTTTCCCCTTCTCTTCCTTTCTCTCTCTCTCCCCTCCCTCTTTCTCCCCCATCCCTGCCTCCCTCCCTCCTGGCTGTGGTTTGCTTCACTTCAGTGGGCGTTCACTGCTGGGGGGGCAGTTCTGCACTGGTGGAACCACCACAGTCCATGTGCTATTGTCACTCTGCAGTCTCTTTGGAGATGTCTTACCTCATTAACACTCCCCAAGACATAAGCCATTTATTTTGAAATGTCTTCTTTCGTTTTCCCTTTAAAACAAAGAACATATCTGTAAAGAGATTTCAAAACTTTTTCCTACTTTGAGTTAAAAACAGTTCAGATGGTGCCCTGAGATTTAAAATAATTTTAGTTAAAACCAAAATATTTAACCATTGAAATCCATTACTGTAATGCTTTATCAGTTCATTGCTTGTTTATCTCCATGGCCCTGACAAAAATTTCAAACAAGCAAACAAAATCCAGTGCCAAAAGCATTGTTTATCATAAGTCAGTTCAGCAAAGGTCAACTTTTTAATGCTCTCTGACCCAGGACAGATTTCAGAATGGAGAGCTGGAAGTTTAAATTTCTGCTAAGACACAGAAAATGTGTGTTTCAATGTGTGTTTCAATGTGTGCTTTATTAGGATTATTGGAATTTTTTCATGCAAACTACGAATAAAGAAGTGGATTGCAAGCCTCATCCTTGAGGGAGTTGCATGGCATTGAAGGTCCCCTGCTTCTACAAATGTCTCCCTGATGTTTTGTCTAGCTTGTCTTCACATTCCAGAGCAGAAGACAGAAAGTCGCAGGAGCCAGAACAAAACACAGGTTTTGTTTTACAAACATTTTAAAGGGATAAGAAGGTGAAGGATAGGTGACAAAGGCTTCTTGTGCCATGGAGGACATTTCACATCAAGTGCTCATCTTGTCTTTTTTTTTGTTTTTCCTTTCTTGTGCCTATACAGGAGGCATGCTAGAGACTAGCAGAAATCAGAATCCAAATTCTGACAGAAATTTAACTGCTCATAGGTCACTGAAGGAGTCTGTCAAGCTTCTGTAGTAATATGAATGCACACAATTCCCTAAAAGAGAAAAAAATGGTTTATAGTAGTTTAATTATATTATTATCTCCCCTGTGCTCAGATGAGGTTTCTCAGGAACTGACACTGGCACTCCTTTATGTTTATTTGAGAAGGCTGGCACAGAAGATCACTTCTTCAGTGGCATCTGTCTCAGCATTTCCACAGATCCCCGAGACTCCTGTTGCAGATATTTTTTCCCTGCTGTATTGATGTGTTTACTTGCACTGTGTGCTGAAGCCACACATCCAGCTCGTTTTCCTGTGGTGTGTTTACTAGTGCCACAGATAGGTGTGAGTATTCCTGCTGTACATCCAGAGAACTTGGAAACTGTGAGATGCCAGCAATGTAGGATGTACTTCATCCTTTCCTACTCACTCCTAGTGTCCCTGAGGTCCTCCCTTTCCCCCTACTGATAAAGCTGCTGGTGGTTCAGTGTGGGTAGTTAATGTCACACAACACTCAAGTCATCCATTTGGGATCCTCCCAGCCAAGAAGTCAGCTCACATGCAGGAGATGAGGTCCTGAAATTACAGTGAAGAATGTTTTAGAAAGTTCCATTTGAAAGATTTTTTTTTTTTTTAAATAGATGTCAGTGAATTAGTATTTTTGATGGGAGGCTGAAGGATAAGCTGGCAAACTTGTCAGCATTCCCCTGCAGTGCTCTGAATGGATGCCCAGAGCTGCCAGCATTTGTAACCTCATCATTAGCCTCCCAGTCATTGCTCTTTGTCAAATATTCCTACTATCCACACTCAAATGGTCACAGGAAACTACTTTAATACAGTAAAACAAAATGAAGTTTCTAATTCTCATCAAATTAGGGAGAAGTTTGAAAACTCAAAGACTGGCAGGAAAAAAAGAAATCAAGAAATTCTTCTGTTCAAATCATCTGTGTTTTTAAGAGATTATCTAAAGCTATGGCTTTTATTATTAAAACATGAAATGAAATGAAAACATAAAATGAACATTGTCATAAGCTGTCTTGCTGCTGTTTGCACCTTTGCCATATGGGTGCTCTGCAGTGCCTGTGTGCCAAGGGAGAGGAAATTTCAGTTCTCTTTCCAGGCATGGGATGAGCATCACACTAGAAAGAACTTCTGTAACACAGTGGAAAGCAATCCCTAAACTTTTCAGAAACTGGAAATGCATCCAAGGATTTGCCTGCATCACAAACATTCTTAGAATTTTCTGTTATAAATTGTAACTTTAAGGTACAAGACTGCAGATGTTTAAAGCAGAAAAATATCTCCATGTACAGAAGCAGGGGGAAAAAAAAGCTGAAATCCTGAAAAGCTCAAGAGGTCCAAAGGAATCTTTCCTCTAACTTGTTCCTTAACATAACAACTAGGGATCAGCTCAGCAGCATCTAGCCCTTACAGACGGTGTCTATTGCAAGTTGTGACTGCAGTGCATTTCCTTTTCCTGGTAATTAAGATACTGTTGTGTAAAGGAGTGACTTCAAAGTTGTGTCTGGGCCCCCCACTCATCTGGCTTATTAGCACATTTCCTGGAATAGTGATAGCTTCAAGGTTTTGCTGAGCTCTGTTTGTTTGTGAGTCCAAATGAAAACAATGGGAGAGTTGAAACAACTTCTGAGAGGTGTGAAGAACTTTCTTATTAGGGGAGTTAATTGGATTTCTCTCCTGCCTGGCTTTAGGTGAAAGATTCCCAGGCAATTCCATGGCTTCTGTACAAATGTCTCCTGATTGTGACTATAATGGATATGTGGTGGTAGCTAACAGACTCACAATTCAAGCTATGGTACGAAGTTTTAGAGAGATGTCTGTAATATACACAAAATATAATAACTGATGTGGCTCTGGCAGTACCTCTGTTCCTCTGAGTCGCAGGATTTAGTTTGGGTCCTTTTGGTTCCCGATCTAGTTACTGCTGAATTGCCACAGGAAAGTATGAACACATTTGCTCCATATTACTCCATAGACTAGAGGTTAAAACTCCTGAAATGCAGCATTTAATCTGTGAAAATCCAACTCGGAATGTGAATCATTTTATATAGGAATTTCTGTCCACCTTTTATTGTGGCAAGACCTGAGTGTCTCCCTAAGTGATCCTTCTCCCTCTGCTGAGTGTCAGCAATAGCAGAATAGCAATTCACTTGCAAAGACTGTTTTGGAATCTTTGAAAGTATTGCATCCATGCTAGAAACTGAACAAAAATCACTCATGCCACAGAGGATTAAATGCCTTCTGAGAATGTGGAATTCCACATCTGAAACATAGTTCTGTTCTTGCTCAGATGCCTTGAAATGGTAAGTCCATTTCTTTGGTTAATAGGTGTTTGCTGCAGAGAGTCCACCTTTGCTGTGAAAGCAAGGAACTAATGCTGTCAAATGGTCCCATTTTATTGCACTACTTATGTCTCACATGTAGATTGTCATTAATAAATTTTAAATTGAGGTTTGTAATGTACAGAGGGATGCTGTGAATCATCCAGAACTTTTTCAGGAAGGAATTTTTCCTCTTGCCATCTAGAATGTGGGTATTAAAGAAATTCTGTGTTCTCCTGCCTCATACATTCAGCAGTTCAGAAGAAAAAATGTATCAGCTGGATATCATGTCGGAGATTGGTAGTTGAACAACTAAGTGGTAGGGTGAAAAAAACTGAGCAGTAGGAAAGAGTCATACAATTGTATAGGGAATTAAGAAGTTGCATGAAAAATTCTACAAATCACTTTAGAACAATAAAAACTGATAAATTCTCCATTTACTGACAAAGTTATTTGTCACAGATACTGACCCCAACTGATGGACATTAGGTAGCCAGTAGATGTGACAAATCACATTGTACATTATTAATTTAGATGATTGCTTTTCCACTCCCCAGCCAAATAATGGTTATTGGAGCTGGCAAATGCAGTGGCACTGTAGATACTGTACTATTGACAAGAAACAATCTGAAGTGATACTGGGGTGAACAGTTTCGGCAATTGTTGCAGAGACTTCTACTGTAGAAACTTCACTCTTTCTTGCAAGATTGTCTCTGCCCATTTGAATGTTAACATTCCTACATGGTGTCCAGTGCCAACTTCTGTGACTTATATTTTCAGGCAAGGCAAATATTTCATGTTGACTTTTGCTTGGAGTTGATAGGTCTTAGATGTGAAAGCTCATGCCTTTGTGAATATCTGTGAAGATACTGAGTTGAATCTCTAATACTGCTAGCTATTGACTTTTATTTATCTGTTGCCTTTGTTAAGGTTTAGGACCTTTTTTAAGGTCTGACTGTCCTAAAATCTTACAGGAGATTTAAACTGTAAAAGGTATTGTTAGGTGGTTTCCTTAAATTTATCATTACCTGCTACAGTAATGTTTTTGGAGAAGAAATACCAAAAAAACCCCTCAGAGTTGTCAAGGCCTTTATGGGATCATTTATCAAGAATTAAGATCAAGACTACCAAGCTAATAAATCAAGGTGCTCAAGTACACAACACAGGAGATTTTGAACAAGAGCTACACATTTTGGAGTTGTTTGGCTCACAGAGGAATGAGTATTTGAAACTGCCAAGGTTTTGAATCCAAATTCTCAGTGCATATAGTTTTCATCCTAGGAGTTATATTTTTTTTTTCCTTTTCTGCTATAGGCAGAATGTCAGCACCAGGATGTAACCTGGAAATTAAATATCCTTTGTTGCAGTAAATTTTTTAAACATTATGGTGACTATGCTTTAATACTTTGACTCCAGTTTTTAAATACTGCTTTTTAAAAAGTAAACAACAATCTCTAAGGAAACATGGAAATAGCATCTTGATTTGGTAACAGTTCTGAGAAACAGCACTTTTTCATTATGCCTGACTTTAACAAGTTGAATATTTATGTTTTTTATTCATTCATTTAGTTAGTTGTTTAAAAGCAGGATTAGTTACTTCTGGGATCTCTATTATGTATTTGTGTTATGGTAGGATTATCCTCTGATATTTGGCTGGGATTTGAGGTCACAAGCATTCTGGCCACTGAGAGTGACCACATTTGGCCAGTGGATGGCTTGTCTTTCATACTGGGACACCACTGCAGGGCCTCTTATTTCACCTTTCTCTAGCCAGCTCTTTCTGTTTCTTTGAGATAGCTCTCTGTTTGCCCCTAGTTTTGAGACCATATTTGCATCCTGGTCAATAAATTCCTTGCGTCCATGCATAAAGCACCATCTCAATCTATTGTTTAATTAATTGTCACATATCAGCCCTGAAGCAACATACTATCACTCGTTTCAGGACCTTGTAGTTACTGGAGGAGGACATGGGATATTCAAATAGGTACATTTCATTTCATCAGTTTTCAGCCTTATGTTATAAACTTGTCCAAACACAGAGGTGTGAAGGGAGCAGGTAGCACCACTTTTTCTATGATAACTAGTGTCCTAGCAGGGTGAGAGGGCTTTGCAACCCTACACCAATGATAAACACCTCGCTCAGATCCTCCTTTACAAAGGAATTTGTGAGTACGGCTGAATATCTCTGGAGAATGAGAAGGAAAAGATGAGACTGAGCTGTTCATGTTACTTCAGTCGCTGAAGAGGCTGGTGGTAACTGTTCCATCTATCTGAGGAAAACCCCTCACAGAGGATTTAAAGAGACCATGATCAGCTGTAAGGTGATATGTTAAAAGGACTACCAAAACCACCCATAGAAACTTGAAGCACTAAAGAGGCAATCACCAAAGACAGAAAATGCAGATGGCACAGCCATGGTATTGATTTGTTTTTCCTGGAATTACAAACTCCTTATTCACTTAAAATTAGTGATCAGCAGGGGCTGAGTCACTCAGTTCATTATCTAGACGCCAGTTTTCTCTTTCCTAAAAGTTTGTGTGCTCATGGGTAGGCCTGATGTGCTGGTGAACTGTGGGCAGTTCCCTGCCACATTCTCTTCTGGTGGGCTCTCAGAGAGGTGTGCATTCATCTGCTTGCTAAAAACAGAATTTCTCCCCATCATGGCAGAGAGGAATCAGTTGCAAAAATAACATGCCTTTTGGGTGTTTATGCAGGAAGGTGAGGATTGTTGTGGCCAAAAACAAGCATTAGCATCTCTGGTTCAGGTTGGTTGGCGGCTGAAGCAGCTTTCCAAATCTGCACAGAAGCACCTCCTAACTGATCAACAGAGAGAAAACAAAACAAAACAAAACAAAACAAAACAAAACAAAACAAAACAAAACAAAACAAAACAAAACAAAACAAAACAAAAAAACCAACCAACCAAACAAACAAACAAAACAAAACAAACAAACAAAAAAACCCTGACATTGAAAAAAGCTGTCTTTCCTCATGATCAGTCTGGCAAACACTTCCCCATGCCAGGATTACAAACGGGAAATAAGTAAGTTTTTTATTACATGCCATGGTATTTATGTGTGAGCTCCTGGAGTAGAGGTTAGTAAAGCTGGTCAGACCATAGCAAATGCTTGTGGAGATTTGATGTATGATCACCAATCAATATGTAAACTGAGTCAAGATCAGAAGAGTCTGTTAACTTTAGCAGGCTGCTCATCTAATGTTAAGTATAGAAAGAAAATTAGTAACAAAATTGTTATTATTGGTATTCTAGCTTGTATTTGGGGTTTGCAGCACTGCAAATTATTAGTTTGCCTGACAGACGTTATAGATAATAACACTGAGTTCCCTTACAGTGATGAACTGCAGATCCATAGATGGATAAAGTAGCATGCAGACAGATGCTTGTTGCTGGAACAGATGTGCTGGTCTTAATCCATTACTGCTTATCTGCTGATGATTACTGGCTGAAGAGAGGTGGGAAGACTGCTGAGTGCTCCTCATCTGCTTTGGTGTAAGCTCAGATATCTTGCTTAAGCTGCTGTTGAAGGCTGTTTAAACTAAGCCCAGCTGACTTGTCTGTGAAATAGATGGGGGTCTCAGGCAGTTCACTTTAGTTTTGTAAGGAGTTTTGTAAGGAGTGATAAAATTTCAGAAGAGAGGAATGGATGTGATAGCTTTCTGTGTGACTTGAAAAGTAGCAAAATGCACCTTGAACAAGTTTCCCACCAGGCTGAGATCAAGAAGATAGGAAGGGACATAGCTCTTAATGTTTGTACATGGAAAACCACCATTGACTTAAACCCAGTATGTCTTCCCAGTTCATAACTCTTTTTTTAAAATAATTTTTATCAATTCTTGGAGTTCCTAAAGCCTGGAGCTGGTTGAAAATATGCTGTATTTTCAATGCGCTCGCTTTTGCTAGCAGCATTTACCAAGTATGCAGATCTGTATGGCAGCTTCCTCCATTATTTGTGCTTCAGCTCCATAGAAGTAGAGAAGCAGCATCTTGGCAACTAAGAAAATAGTGAAATTAAACAAAACAAGCTATTTAAATGTATTCCCTAGATTTCAAACAGAGAGTGTTTCTTTAACACAGATCTGATCTCTGACTTGGGAGCAGGGCATGTATCTCAAGAGATGCCAGAAATATCTGCTTATAGGATGCTGTGTGATACTGTGGCCAGTGTTTGTGAGAAAAAAATGTAAGCACTTTAAAGATAAAATATTATGTGATGTCTTAAAAAGCCCAGGGTGTTTAACTTCTAATGTTGCATGTTTAAGTTAATGGAGATAAGAAAACGTTGCTAACTGGAGTGATAAATCAGTGGAACTGACCATCTTTACATAAAGTTCATGTTTCCTTCAGTTCTACTGTTTGATTCTACCCAATGACTTAAAAAACAATAAATACATGAACATTTTACAAGAAGATTGGACTATTTCTTAAATAGTCCTTGAACACACTGTTTCAGCTCTGAAAGCAGCTCAGAATTGCTTCTGCAGGTCTCTTGCTTTAAGGTTAGGGGCGTTATGTTCTGGTATTGTGTAGACTGCCTGCATGAGTTGCTGCAAAGTTCATTATACTGCTAAGGCTGTCAGTGGTATTTATGGATATTCATGTGCAGTGAACCCTTGAACCTGAGCAAGTCATCTGAGCGTGGCTTGTAGTTAGAGTTGTGTTTATGCTTAACATTGGTAGCAGTATTTAATTGCTCCCTAGGAAAAATAATTGCAATTTGAACTCAGTTGTGTGGTAGACAAGGGATTGCAAAAATGCCAGGCCCACAGGAAGGACTGTCCTTCTTATACAATCATTCATTATTAGACTTCTGTTTTCAACTCCCATTTCCAGAGTTTGGAAATGAATGTGGAACGAGTATATTATTCAACCTGTGCCATGTCCCACTCCCATTAAAATCAGTAATGGCAAAAATTGCGTTATGGAATTAATCCTATTCCAAAAATATTTTCCAGGCATTTTTCATGTCAGCTGCAAATGGGAGAAAGGGTGATGATGCCATTTTGCAATAGAGAAGAGTGGAGCTCTCGCCTTAGGCTCATCTGAAGAATTTCTAACTCAAAGTATGGCAATGTTATCCCTGCTAAAGTTTCAGTTCTCATAACCCAATATGAGATGGGAAAATCCCGCATAACGCCTGGAATGTCAGCAGGACTGTTATGGTCCTGAGACGGGTGGAGCTATACATGTCCTCAGAGCTGCATTTTAGCTCTCCTGCCAGTGTGAAGGGAGTTTATATTTCTGTAACTCTAGTGGGGATTCCTTTGGCTTGACACAATCCTGGGAATGTCTTTCAAACCATGTACGTACACAGAACAGATGGCTTTCATGGGAAGCATGAACCACTGTTCAACATGTAAAAAAATTTTTTTTGCCCATTTCTTGGTAGCTTTTTAACTTGAAATAATCCTTCCACAGATACTGTGTAACAGGAACAATATCTTTTTTTTCTCCTCCGTGCCTCTCTTATTTAAATTTTCCTGTCAAGCTCAAGGAAAAACATTTTTTTACATATTCTAAGGGTAGAGGTGTTTTTTTTAAGTTTTAAATTCAATTACTACTGAATTTTAGCATTTGTGATGAAAGCTGAATTACTGAAGCTAAGCCTTAGTGGGGAATTTAACCATACAGTGTACTGTTCCTGTCCCCTGAGGAATCAGTGCCATCTGACCAAAACTCAGGAATGTAGTTACTGACAGATATGTAGCTGCATATGGAAAATAATCTTTAGAATTTCATGCATTTTGCTCGCAATTTGATTAAATGTGAACATTTTGTAGTGCCGTATAGCAACATCAGCAAGTGATATGTTGTGACAGAATATAATATGAAGTGACCACATCAGATAATTAAAGATCATGTTGAATTTAATTTTCATGCTCTTGCACTTAGGAGCTTGTCACCGTAAATGGGCGGTTAATAAATTGACTGCCCCCTGCAAACACTGACTTACTAAAAGGCTCTGTGTTCTTATATGAGTTTGTTTTTTTCATATCTTGTGGCCTTTTTTGGGTACAGAATAGCAATAAATAGACTTACTTTTGCTGTTGTTATGAGTGGGTACACTCCTCTGCACTCATCAGTCTGGCAGAGTTTCTCATAGATTTAGTTAATATTTCTCTAACTTGCTAAAATAAGTAAGAACAAGCAACCAGATAACAAGAAGGAAGAGAACTTCTAAAATTTGGTGTCTAGGTATCTTTTTCAATTAAAGTATTTGACCTTGAAAACATTTCCCAGTAACTACAAGACAGAAGCTGTAGGTTAATATTCAGCTGCCTGTACAATAATGAATTACAACCTAAGATTAGGGAGAAAAAACAAGTATAGTCTATTGTAATTCTTTAATTGAAAATGTATCATGGAATTGTTACTTGGATACCACTTGAATTCTTATAGAAATGTGTTTCCTTGCATTAGTAGGTTGATTTATTTGATGTTATTATGGAATTGCAGGTTTATTTTCATCTGCTATCCTTGTGTCATATTGATACTGTCCAGCTACATGTTTGAAATAAGCATGTGACTTCTAGTGTCTAGTTTTTATTTTCCATCTGAATATTTGCAAGTGCTACGATGAACGTGTTATATACAGCCAGGGAACTAAAGTAGCAAATTTTAAGGAGGTGCATCCAGAGAATATACCAAAAGTAGATTAGCCAAAATGAGAACTGTTAGACCAGAGTGAATATAATAGGAATTGAGAGCATAAGGCTGTAACATCTGTCTGAATCACTTCTCTTAAAGATAGTGGGGAATTGTTGAAGAAAAACAGCTGCTGTTGTGTAAGAATTTAGGAGTCTCCCATCAATTTCTAGCTTTCATCAGAGTATGAGAATTCCCACAGTCTGGTGATGGTTTTAGGTCATTGACAGACAGTGATGATACCAGAGTTGCATCAGCACATGAGCTGACCATGTTGATGAATCATCTCAGCCAAGGAAAAATTACCAGCACTACACTTCAGCCTCTGTCTTGTTTGGATGTTTTGGTGGAGGTGGTTGGAGTTGCACTGGAGGCAGGAAAAAAGAATATGCAATGTGTTTGAGTGTTTGTTCTATGGATGGAGCTGGAGGCTGCAGGCCAGGGCAGTGCCCGGATGGGGCCCTGCAGCAGAGAAGGTGGTGGCAAGATTTGCCGACTTTCAGTGCATGAGGATTTGCAACCAACTCTATCATAAATAAGGTGACTTAATCAGTGAAGTCTCAGACATCAGAAGTTTCCTCAAGGGTCAATACACAGGTTGTGCTGTTAATAATTGCTCCCTTAGGCACTGAGATGTTGAGACAATTTTCAGCTAAAAAGCTGTGAATTGCAGTCACAAGTCGGACTGCACACAGCTTATGCTGTGCACTCTTAAGGGAATAGGTTTTTGCAAGACAAAATCTTTATAACCCTTAAAAACGGTACTTAATGCTTATTCAGAGTACTAGCAGGGCAATCATAAAAAGTGACACATTTATGGCTTAAATAAGATGAACTGTGCTTTGATCCTGAAAAGTTCTAGCATAATGCTCTGATGCTCAGCTTCATTCTTCCTGACAGCACGAGATATCCAGCATTCCCCACTCAGTCCTTGCTCTTTCTCCTGTGACCCTCAGCAAGGGAGCACCAGTCGCTGCTGCTTTGGGTGTGGAATGTGCCCACTAGAGGCCTGGTTTGTGATTACCAGCTAATTTTACATAGGCCACCCTAGAAGCTGTTGGAGAAATAAATCACTGCAGAGCTGTCCTGGATTTGAGCCACTGAAAGGCCTATAAAAATATTTGTTACCCAGATACCTGAGCTGGCCAGCCCTTTCTGCAGAACATAAACTGTCTTGCACTTTTTGCGTTGCTCGTTTTGGGTGGTTTTAGTCAGGTAGGTCGAAAAAGTGGTTTTTGGCAGCTGGAGCAGGAAATTTGCATTTGCCATTTAAGTGCATGTAAATAGGGAAAAAATCCTATTAAACTGCTGTTGCTGAGACTTTGTGCAATGAAATGAAAACCTACCATTATGATACAAGTAGTTGATGCAACAGAGGTTTCTCTAATGCAGCCTAAAAATTGTTCCTATCTCCTCTTAGTAGTTTAGGAAGTCCCAGCTTTTCTTGCTCCAGTGCTTCACTTACATCTGCTTACACCCAAGGCTTCTCTTCTTTCCTTGGAAATGCCTTCAGAACACCCACAGCACAGCTTTGTAGGATCTGATAGAAGGCATATCTATAAAATAGGCCACTTTTTGTCTCACCTTTGTTTCACACTCTCCATTCTCCCTGGGGAGATTTGTCTCCCATTCTTGGGAATGGCACTGATACCTGAGCAGCCAACGTGGTCATGGAGCCTCTCCCTGAGAACACAGCCTCCTTTCCAATGAGTACTTCCTAGGCTAGCAGAGAGAGGAACTTTGGACACTTAAACAGAATGATTTACAGGTAGAGGAGCTTGCTTGGCACGTTATTTGTTTTACGTGCAGAAGATAGTGGGGATTACACTTCTAATGTGGTTTCTCGGCTGCAGAGAGAAACAGCAAAGAGCTGCTGCATCTCTGGATTTGTTCCAGCCCCTTGGTTGGGGCCAAGCTTTGGTTCCCCTGCACCCTCCCCTGTGAGGAGCGCTTTGGGTGACTCTTTTTTTTTTTTTTGCACAGAGATTACTTAACCAGCCTTGTTCCACTTGCCCTGGTGATGGAAATCCTGTATGAACTGCAAAGTGTTAAAAAGGATTTAATGAGATTATCATGAACTGTTACTTCACAAAAAAAAATCTTAAACCTGCAAGCAACTGTGTTCTGTAACTGGGGACAGGTGAAGGAATGGGAAGGGCTAAAGAAGCTGTCTACTTATTTAAAGAGGCAGAGCCAAAGGGTTTTATAATGTTTTAATATATATTTTAGTGAGGAAAAAAAAAAAAAAAAGAACAAAAATGGAAACAGTATGCTCCTCCAAAAGAAGATAAATTGTAGAAGTCTAGTTTCTTTAAATTTACATTTATTCTTTGATAATATTGCAGAAGTAAGTGATATTGAAATTACTACTTGAAAATTCAGTTGCCCAGTGGACTATACAAGCTCCTACTTGCCTTCAAGCTCATCATACCAGTCAGAAGTGCCTCAGGGCATGTTGTATCCCCATCACATTAGGGACTGCTTTGAGGTTTGACTTGTGTTGTAATACATAGAATTTAGTAGCAATGGAGTGAAATTTGGTTGGTTTGGGGTATTTTTTATTTGTTTTATTTTGTTTTGGGTGATTTCTTTTCTTATCAAGCACTTGTGATGAATCTGTAAATACAGCTAAGACTTGTGTTGCTGCCAAGTGCTGCTTGCTGGGCTCTTGATGACATTGGAGTTACAAAATGCATTTACTTTCCATGTGTTTGGTTAGCTTCTGTGGTCTTTGTGTACCTGTAATGATAGGAAAATTATGAGTAGTGGCTGTGTATTATGGAGGTCACCTCCCTGGAGAGCTGGGTACCTAAAACCAGCGTGCCACTGTGGTTCCTCAGGGTGACCTGCTTTGCAGTCAAACTTACAGAGCAATGCGATTGTAAACACGGGAACAAGTTTTGCTCAGAAAGAAAAGTTATTTCAATCGGACATCGGTAACGAATAAAGAGGTATGGGGGAAAAAATACCTTAAACAAGCATTAGGGTAGGATTTATTTTGGCAGATGCCTGTCTGGAATGTATAGGATACTGTCCAAATCCATCAGATGTGCTTTTGGGCTGAGAGTAGACATAGACAAATCTATGTCTTTGTCCATTTATTGCTTGGGAGAATAGCTTGGAGGTTGAAATCCAAACTGTGCTGAAAGGAACTTCTGAAATATGAAACTGTGTACTGATAAAATACTGTACCAAGAGACTCTAGCATAACTTAATTGCTGAGAACACTTCATGGTATAAAAGTATTATTATTTTTTATGCACTCATTAACTTTTCTCAATTATAAAAGTCCATAAAAAATAGTGTGAAATGATTAAAATAATTTCTTGAGGTAATTACAGCTGTCTTTATGCACTCTTGCTCTCTGTACCTAATCATCCTACCAAACCATGCCATCTCTGTTGGGCTTCCTCTTCTGTCCTCTTGCAGCATCATTCTTTGGCATATTGAGGGAAAAAAGAAATGGAGATTTGACAGGCACACTGCTCCAGCCTCCAGGAAGGCAGTAACTTCTGAAAGTGATTTCGGGTATGTCAGCCTTTAGAGGAAAGAGTGACCTAGGGAAAGTAAAAGTAATTGTTTAAATTAGTTTAAAGCAGAGAGAATTGAGCTAAACTGTGAAAGATTTACTAAACTTGGTACAAGTGTGCAGGTTAAATTAAGTATTTTTGGCAAGTGCACATTGTCAAATACAAAATCTTGGTATATTTCCAGAATGTTTAAATAAATCTGAGTCCAAAAGGTATCCTTCTTTTTGTCTTGAACAAGTCAAAGTAATCCTCTTTCTGCAGTGAGAAAAGTGTATAAGTCATTTGACTCCAAGCAAGACATAGAGCTGATTTCTGAAAGTGACTGTCATTGAGTGTCACATCCCTCCAAGAACACTGCATCAGCTGATAAAAAGGTGCCGCATGAATAGGTGGGTGATAAAATATGAGACGAACCACCTTCTTGAAGAACAAGCAACTTAAAATTTGGGGGATGGTTAGAGAGGACTTCAACAAGAGGAGACAGAGAATGGAAAATAAAATAATACATATAAAAAGAAGAAGCAAATTGAATTCTTCCATTTAACCTTTTACATAATAAAAGACAGGAGACATCCCAATGAAATTAAACTGCAATGCGTTTAAAAATTAATAAAAAGCAAATACCTTTTACTGAAGACAGGAATATGGTCAAACTGAGCTATTGCTCTGATCTGATGTGTCAGAGCAGAGATAGCTAAATTATGTGACCTTTTGAGGAAGTCTTTATCTTCTGTAGCCAGGTACAGTTCTGTTTTGCCACAGTCTGAGACATCTGGCCAGAAGCCAGCCCTGGCTCAGCAGTTCAGTGGGTGCAGATGCTGTGGCAGTGGTAGCTGTGATGAATACATTGCTGTGAGGTGGCTGTGTGGCTCCCACTTTGTGAGGACAACTTCCAGTTGGAGAATCGTGTGCAGGTTCTCATTGCAAGATCAGGCAGCATATGACAAAACCCTTTAAATATTGGTTTCTGGTTTATTAAGTCAAACACATCCAAGCTCCACTAATTTTACTTTTAAGGTGTTGGTTCCTTACCCAAATATCGTCACGCTAGCAAGGAACTTTAGTAAAGCTAAAGGTACAATCTTCCCTCACACATTTAGATTTTGATCCAGCTTGTCAGAGAAATGGGCTTTTATTCATGTCATAGAGTAACCTATACTATAGGTAATGACATTTGAACCCAACAAATGAACATCTATGTGTATGTGTTTATGCTTGTACTACTAGAAAAAGATCTATTTTCATCAAAACATTACAAGTTTTAAAGGCTAGTTTTTAACCAAGGTGGGGGGAAAAAGGCCATGGACTCAATCATAATAGTCTGGGAAGGCCTTCTTACTAGGATGAAATTTTTTTTGAGATTACGTGATCCGAATGCTACACAGCCAAAATCGTTCAAAGGAACACTTCAGTTAAGACTGAACACAGCTGTATAGACTGGACACTGGGACCTAAGCCTCAGCTGTTTCCTGATCCCCACATGTGATGAGATGGATGGTTTACTGCTTGTGCTTTAAAAAAAATCTGGTGCAACCCATGATGCACAGCCACAGAAGGTCCTCACTAGGAAATGTACCTCCCAAAGGTGAGTGAGTGTCTATGCTCCTGCTGTGAAAGGCTTCAATATAATTCCAGTGAAATAAATCCAGGTAGTGGATTTCTCTGTGCTGTCATCTTGGGTATCGTGCCTGAAAACCACATCCTTCTTAATTTACTTTTCCTGTGGTGTCATCCAAAGGTATTTTCACCTCTTTTGGCAAGAGAGGTGCTCCTTTTGCTAAAGGGTCAGCCACTTTTGATATATAACTAAGAAATAAATGGCCCTAAATTGGGAGGAAAAAACCTCAACCAACCATCTCTGGAAAAGCAGCAGAATCTCCCCATGATAAGATGCATCATATTGTGAACTGATCTAAACTGCAGCAACAAATTCTCCATCATTAAATGCATCTAAAACTGAAAAGAAAAACACACTGAACTCTTCAGGGCATCTTGTCTAAGGCTTGGGTTCATGAGTATGTGCATTTTTTACCTGCTTTGAGTCACATGAGAAGAATGCCTTAGCTTGCCGTTTCTGCCGGACTAGCCAGCTGTAGAAGAAAGTTTACATGGCCTAAATAAGTTTTGGAGTTAAAAAGCATTATTGAGCAAAGCAAATCATACTTTGTTTTGAGTATTAATTTGATTTGAGTAGTAATTTCATGTAATCTACATATATGGGGAATAAAAAGTGTTTGAGAGCTAGGTTTGATAGCTTATTTGGGCTGTTTGTTTCCACGGAAGTCTGCAGACTGTGGAGTCAGTTTTATCTGTAAGGATGATACTGCATGAGAATTTAGACTTTACAAATTAAGAAAGGCCCCACTAGTAAATACATTCTAGAGAAGCATATGCATCACCTGCTGTGTGCTTCCTCCCAACTCTCACAATTTCAAATGAACATGCAGATAAAAGCAGAAGGTTTATAAAACCAGTTGTAGTTCTTGGAAAATTGGGAAGATGTGACAGTCATTACAGAAGTGTCAGTCATTACAACAGATGAAATGTTTTAGTCATCAGTGATGGTTATAGTATATTATGTACAAAAGCATGTTAATTTGTGGTAATGAGTATTTGTGTGTGGTGAACAATAGATGCATGAGTTCTTACAGAAGTGATTTGATTTAAGGTATGTTTTAAACATACTCTGGTTTTGGGAATGATTTTACGAACCCACTTTGGTTCTGTAAATATGGGGCAACTGAGAGACTAAGAGTTTTAGTTGTTTGGCTTTTATTTAATGGGCCTGGCAAGCCTTTTGTTTACTTCCCCTCCTCCCGACAGTCTACTCACAGTCCGCCCCAATTTGTTAAAGACGAATTGTTGCCCATGGTAACTGCAGAGAATTTGTTGAAAAGAACACTTTTAGAAGACAATGGGCCCCAAATATACTGTGGCACAGCTTTAAACTTTATTAAGTCTGTCTTGAACTAGCCTCTCTTCTCCTGAGTTAAGAGAAGAAAAGTTTGGCAGCCTCCACGCTGGGAGCATGATTGATGTGCAGAACATCTGAGGGACTTTTGTGTCCACATGCTCTCCATGAGTGCATAATGTGTGAATACTCAAATAAGGTCAGCCCTTATCAGATGTAATCTAGGCCTGAAAGCAGATCAACAGTGACAGTCATACCCCATAAGTGAGAACACAAATCATCCTTGTGTGCTTTGGACAAGTTACGGGATTTTCTCCCTTGCTCCCATTTTGCCCTTTCCAAATGAGGTGTGTGTATGTCAGAGGGGAGGGGAAACTTTGGCAGATCTCTGAGGGGAAAAAAAAAAAAAAAAAAAAAAGAGAGAGAGAAAACTCAGAGGACTATGTGCCTGGAATACTAGATGGTCCCCTCAGCTGGGCCACAGGGGCAAGGGGGCTGTGCAAGGCGGTGGCTGTCCCTGCAGACGGGCTGGGGTGTGCAGCTCCTCTGATGCTTCTGGGGGAGCATCCCCACTGGTAGAGCGGGCAAGAGGGAAGAAAATTGGGCAAAAAAGGTCCAATTCACATCTCCAGTACCTTTTAAGAGTCTTTTCAGAGATTTCTAAGCACGTCACAGCTTTTGTTGTCTGCCTGTCCTGGGTTTGAATGCCTCAATTTTTCAAAGTGGACTGAAAGCATCTTTTTTATTCTTTTTGAGTTTGTGCTCCATGGAGGGGGATGCTGTGCTTCACCACAAAGTGAAAAAAATGTTAGAGAATAATGCCTTCAAGAATTCTTTTCTGACAGCTTCCCTGGAGAAAGCAGATGTAAGTGGGTTTCATCTGAAGAAAGAGCCTCCCGTTTGTGAATATTACTGTAGTTTAAGTACTGGATTGCTTTTTATCTAGGAAAACAACGACAGCAGCAATGCAGTGTTGTTAATTTAGACTTTTTTGATTTGTGCTTCTGCTTAGAGAAGGATTCTAATGGGTGAAGAGCTTTTACAGAACACAAAATATATAGGGAAATAGCATAATTAGCAGGAAGAAATAAAAGATACCGTTACATCAATGACAACATTAACAACTATGGAAACAATGATGTCATCCTCTAAGATGGGAAATTTTACTCCCACACTTACAATGACTTGAAAATTTTCATTTTTAGAAATATAATGTCCCTATCAGGACAATAATTTGCAATACTTTTGCTTGCTTATGCAATCTTTATATAGAAATGTGTAATACCGGTGTATTCCCTGGGAGTGAGTGGAAGATCCATGAATGCTGACAGCCTGCCTACCTTGTAATTACAGCACATAATTGCTTGCTTCATTTATTTATTTTGCTTTGTGCTTTAACAATAATAGGAGTGGCCAGCTCCTCTTTGAAAAGACATTAAAAAAGATCCCTTAAAAAAAGTTCACACCTTGAACTCTGAGCAGGAAGGCCTCTCTCTTTCCTTCACTGTGCTGTCACCTCTTTTCTCTGCTGAATGGGACAGTGTTTTTAATGGTAAGGTGTGAAGCTCTGGAATACAAGACAGGAGATGAAACCTCATCAACTTTATGACAATGGTGTCCTGAGCTACCATATTATGTTTCCTCACCTTTCACTTCCCTTGAAAAAGTGATCAAGGTGTGTCTTAAAGTAATTTATGCTTTCTTTTTGGCCACTGTCCCATTGATATCCATATAGCCAGTATAGATGTGCAAAGAACCACCTAATTTATAGAAATACATTATTGGCTTTTAGTCTAAAAGTCTCCTGCTGCCACCCACACCCTAACCTGTTGGGCACTGATCTTAAACACTTGCTTTAGTCTGCACAAGTTTTTCCTAGTTCATTGATTTCCTTGATGCACTGATTCTGCTGACATCCTAAAAGCATCTCGGTTGGATTCCCCATACTTTCAGTGGCAGTCTTTCAGATTCAGACACTTGCAGCTCTGAATTCATCTAAGTCCTTCAAGGTCACAAAACTGAGGCTTGTGGTGCCTGTCCCGTGTCCAAAACAGGGATAATCTTCCATCTTGCAGTCCAAAAGGTCATAGGAGTGACATCCTGTGTTTGACATAGGAAGAATGGTCTGCTCTGTAGTGTTCAATGTGTGATATGTTGCAATTTGGGATTTTTAATTTTACTAACAAATATTTTAAGTGGTGACAACAGATGACAAAACATTAACACGTTTTTGTATGGGACTTTGGGATGGAAATGCCTAGCATGCTTTTTGAAGACCACGTGTAGATTAAATACGAATTTTAAAACTAAGGTAATTTTTCCTGTGAAAACTGATCTGCGTGGAGCAGAAATTACCATGAGAATGTGAGAAAGACTGAAAATTTATATTGACAGAACGATTATATTCACACGAACTATGCATTCCATTCATGTGTATAGAAACTAATGTATGTGTTGCAGTTGCAAAATAGTTGCATAACTATTAGCTATTATATAGCATAGTTGCTAACTATTGTTAGTTGGTGTAGTAAGCATACAGGTTATAAGAGTCTTAAACAAAAGGATGAGGAAAAAAATAAATTCCACTAATCACTAGAAAGATAAGAGCAATGCTTGTCACATTTGTGATACCTTGTCAGGGTCTATTTTATGAATGCCGTGGCCAAATTACTCTCAGTAACATAAAAGTGAATTTTATTCTGTTATTACTAATTGTTGTTTGACAGCTGCTAGGTGGCCACTTCAAATATTTCCATTTTGCTAAGCATCATCAGAAATGTTGATCTTTCCCAGAAAGTTTCAGGGGGATTACTTGTTTGAAGCAAGCTACCATTTGAAGCGCAGTAGTGGAATTTACCCTCTGAGATGCCAGGCTTCTATAAGCTACAGCAGTCCAGTATCGCTACCAAACCGAACAAGCATTGTCACAAGTGAGCTGATCAAATCACAAACGCTACTTTTCCCATTCTTATAGATAAAAATAATACCGCTGTCATTAATTATTACTATAGATCAATATAGAGTTTAATTGTGTATACCTAGCTTACCTTTTTTTCCCTTTTTTTTTTAGCCTTTTCTTGTTCTGGCACATCAGTTTATAATTTTTCCCATTATATTGCTGTGTTTTAAGGATCTCACCTGTGTTTTGCTCAAGAACATAGACCAAATACTACTGCTGCTCGATGGCATCAGAGTTGCTTGGGACACTTGTTCCTGTCATAAGGGGCAGATGTGTAGATGGTTCAAAAGCTGTGTGGATGTGACACTACGGAATGTGATTTAGTGGTGAACGTGGTGGTGCTAGGTTAACTGTTGCACTTGATTATCTCAGAGATCTCTGCAAACTTAAATTGATTCTGTGGTTTGCATTCATTGATGACCTGCCGATGCAGAGGTCTATAAGCCCTAGCCATAGGTAAGGTGGCTTTGTTTTAGTGCTCCCGGCAGAAGAGCGACTCAACTGCTGTGAATGTGTGACCATGAGGCGTGAGGTTAAATCCCTCTGTTAGTTTATTCACTAACAGGTTTAACAGGGAAATCCTGCACTTCGCAAATACTGAAGAGGCTCATCTAGTCCTTGAATAGCGACGCCAGCCCAAAGGTGTCCGTAGCAGCTGTCCCGCGACAAGCTGCAGGTGGGTGCCCGCTCTGAGAGCGCTCCGGGCAGGAGCGGAGGTCGCGGTCCCTGCTCTCTCCGGCTGCCATCGGCTGCTGCCGGCGGGCGCGTTCTGCGCGGGGCAGGGCCGCGGTCCGGGGCGCTCGGCGGCCGCCGCCTCTCCCCGGGCACAGGAGGCGTTTGCCGTGCGAAAGCCCGAAGGCGTTTGGCGGGACGGCTCCGGCTTCCTTGCGGGGCTGGAGCTGTGCCGGGGCAGGACGAGCCAAGGGGTGCCTCTCACCGCCGCCCCGGCCGCCCCTCTGTGTCCGGCCGCGGGGCTGCAGCCCGCCCGGTGGGGCTGCCGCGCTCCCCCGGGCCCGCCCGCAGCCCAGCCCAGCCCAGCCCAGCCCAGCCCTGCCCTGCCTGCAGGAGCCGGCGGGGGCAGGAGCCGGCGGGGGCGGGGGCGCGGCCGGAGGCGGCCGGGCCGGCGGGCGGAGCGGGCCGGGAGCCGCGGCTCTCGCTGGAAGCCGGCGCTGGCTGCACGCCCGAGGTGAGCGGGGAGGGAGCGCGGGCCGAGGGGCAGCGGGCGGCGGGAAGGTGCGGCGGACGGGGCGAGGGGGGAAGGATTTTAGCTCCGGGGCGCCGTCCGGGCCCTGGGGTGATGCTCCGGAGGCGCACGGCGTGCGTGGACAGCCGGCGCGATGGGGCGGCGGGAGGTGCTGCTCTCGCTGCTGCTGTTCCCCTTCCGAGAGCGCAGCTTGGGGCTGCTTGCACCGCTCAAATGAAGAAGTTTTAAAGAAGCTGTGTTGTATTAAATCTGCCCCCTTAGAAATCTTGAGCGTTTCAGGCTTATGCTTTTTGTAACTTTTTTCTGGTTACCTCTTTTAACAGCGAGGGCTTTTCTTGTTAGTAGCTGTAGACTTAAGAAACGTCGTGCTGGTTTCGTAGGAAGACTGAATTTGTTCGGGTTGAAGTCTTAGCAGGAAAGCATCATGCTAATTGTAAGTGAAAATGCCGTATTTACCCACCAAGACGCAAAAATTTGACATGGCTAATAAGAAAAGGAGGCACTAATTAGCAGCAAACAGAGATTGCAGTAAGACAGAACTTTGATTGACAACAGAATCATAGCAGCTTTATTCATTATAAAGATGAAAATAAGGTGTGTATTAGAGGATTTGAAACATACTTACAAACCTGCATTTGGAAACAAGTTCTGGGTGCAGTAAAGGAGCTGACATGGTTTTTGGAGGGTTTTTTGGGAGTTCATAAATGTGTTCACAGTAACGCTTCATTCACGTACTGATGTTCTTTGGAAGAACTATGAAATTACTGTCATTGAAGGCTCATTTTTCTGTTAAGCTTTATATCTCTTGAAAAGTGGTAAATAATTTAATGAAACAGTCCTGGATGTTTTGGCTTGGATGTCTTCATTATGAAGCAGTTAGCTAACAAGCTGATAATCACATCTGAAAGGAAAAAAAATATATACATAGCAAGGAAATTTTTTCTTTTCCCCCATAAACTAGTCAGTTCTGTTAACCAGGTGAACCCTCTGATTTCACCTACAGCCCTTCAGCATCAACCATGAGTTTTCCTGATGCCTGGGAACGTTTTTCTCTGGCTTCCTTAGTAAGATACACTAAAGCTAAGGAGCCAAAGAAACAGCAGTGACACTCGTGCATGCGGTGGAATGTCCTGGAAGCTTTCATGTGGTGGGAAGTGGGTGCAGTGTCCATGGGAACAGCTGGGCTTGGGGAGAGCGTGGTAGATGGCAGAGCGGGATTCCGAGCAGCAGCTGGTCTGCAGGAGTCCTAACCAAGTGTGACAGTGTGAGCAGTTCAGATTCAAGCTTGCAGTCCTCGGTCAGTCATTTTCTCTTTGAATCACAAAACTCCTGAACTGTTGTTTTTTATCTAATGTTTGACTTCGTTTTCAGGCATCACTGCAGAAGCTGTGTATGAGGCTTAGGAGTGGGAATGCCACACAGTTTGGTATGGGATGAACAAATTTTGTGGACTTTGGGTGATACTGAAAAACGAGCTTGAAACCATTAACTGGTCCTGTTCTTCCTCAGTGATCCTTGTGTGACATGGAGGCTCTGGACACACTGCAGTCACACCTGACTGACCAGTCCTGGATATCTTTGCAGGAGCCCTCAGTATTCTGGCAGCACCCTCTGCTGCCGAAGCGGAGAGTGCAGCTGGGGCTGCATAAACTTCCTTGAAACCAGGAGTCAGAAATGCACCTGAGACTTACTACGCTCTCTCTTCCCTTTGAAAATTTTTATGGGTGGATGCTTTGACACTTTTCTTTGTGCATGATCCCTTCAAATCAAGGGGGGGTGTCCTAGTGTATCCTCAAAGTTATCCATACCAAAATAATGTTCTCCTAAAGGTATTGAGAGTCTCGGTGCAGTGCATTCAAGGAAGTAGTATGTATTTTGACTTTAGACATCTGCAAGGGGATTAGGCAGATCTGTGAAAGAAATGCAGTAGGCTGCAAAAAGATGTGCACAGAAAACTTAGGTTGTCCAGAGAAGACCAAAATTTTTCCCTCTCTAGAGAATTTCAGGCATAAATATGAGCATGCAAAAATTATGTCAAAAGAGAAGATCCTCAGATACAGTGTCTTATCAACAGTGTAATTACAAGTGTCAGTAGAAAATTCCCAGTAATTTGAAACCTAGCTGCTTATGAGTTCCCTGTTTGCATTTGAAATACATTCCCAAGTTCCTGGCTATTGGGAGTCAAATCTTTTCTTGGTTTTTGAGCACTTGCGCGAACTTCTTTAGGAAATGCAGCTAGTGTCTTGTTCAGCACAGGGTTTTTTCCCTCCCAAGGACTGTGTATTTCTTGTTTGCCAGTGCTGCTCAGAGGGTAAGAGGTTTGTGCTGGGGAATCTTTGTCAGGGAGTGCCCAGTGGTTTCTACAGGTGTTTTCAGCAGCTCCAACCCAAAATCTTAGAGCAAATAAAGAAAGACAAACTGATAGCAGTTGAAGCTGAGTTCTTGAGGATAATTTTAGAAGCCAAATCTGTGGGAGGGGGAAAAAACCCCCACAACAACAACAAACTCTTGGTAAGCTATGCATTGTATAATTTTATTTATTTATTTTTAATTAAAAAAAAAGAAAAAATTCACAGTAATACTTTGCTACCTCTTAACATTTTGGTTATGGGTTTGGATCAGTTTCAAGGCCAGAAACTATTATGAAAAGAAAGTTGAAAATGAAGTTAAGAGGTATTTTAAGTAATTCAGGCCATGCCTCAGGCTGAGAACAAAATTTTCTAAAGCTTTATTAATTCTAGCCTTAATTTGCTTAATAGATACATCTATTCTTTATCCCCCTAGAAGCTTCTACTTTTTTGCAGGATGATCCTAGTGAGGACATGAATTACTCACCTGTGGAGTTTGCGCTTTGCCTGTACATATACCAGGGGAGATCCTGATGGTTCCACATGGTTACTAAAATCAGATATATAGTTAGATAATTACTGTAAATCCTGACTTGCACTAGATGCCAAGAGTTTAGTTAATCCCTCTGATACACATACACTTTTACCAACATTTTGCTTCCTTTCAGTGGTGAGATCACAGGATTCCAGGAAATCATTTCCAGTGTCTCCTTATTTTCACTTCTAGAAAAAAAACTCCTAAGGGTACCCTGGTTGTCTTTGTGCTAATTCAAGCCCAATTCTATTTGTCTGGTGTTGAGTATTTGTTGAGTTACTTTTGCTGAACTTTGCCGTGCATTTTTCAGTCTCTCTCTATGTTCCTCAAAATGCAGAACTCAGACCTGAGTATCTCTTCATTTATGCAACTGCTTTTGTATGTGCATTTTTACAGTGGCTGAATATTGTGTTATACTGTCTTAATAGCACCCCAGCTTCTCCTGAACATTTCTCCAACTTCTTAAGAACATTTCTGAATGCTAGCCTCATCCTCCAGTTCACCAGATCCAGTGTGATCTTACTTGTCATATGTCTACAGGCCTATATTTTATCATAGAGGGAATTGAAATGTTTTTGACATGGTTTGTTTGTGACCAGCACTGGCTGTTGCACGTGTCTGTCTGTTGGAGTATTTTTGGCTGAATTTAATCTTCTCTAAACTTGAGATCAAAATGTGAGGAAGAAAAGCAGAGCAGTTTACTCAGACTGAACTGCAGCTCTTGTGTTCAGGCTTTTGGGCTGAGGACTGTTTTGTGCTTCTATCCTGCACTGCAGACTTACTGAGGGTACTTTTTCAGACTGGAATTCAGGCTTAAGGAGGTCCTTTTTGAAGGAAATGTTCAAAAATTAGATCAGAAAAAGTAATGTTGCTTTGAAAATTGAATCATGAATAATGTAGGCTAAAAGCTAATTTAACTGAATGGTTAGAAAAAAAAGCTTATTTGAGCTTGATCATGCCACCTAGAGGGTTGTATTGTCAAGGAAACTGGTGACAAAATCTCTTCTTACCAAACCTGCCTCTTTGTTTTAAAAACTCTCTTTTATCCCATAACCTGAGCAAAGGTCATCTTAAAAAAAAAAAAAAAAAAAAAAAAAAAAAAAAAAAAAAAAAAATTCATAAGAGGCTGAGCTTTGGGGCAAAATTAAAGTTTTGGCCTAAATCCTTTTCGTCTGTCACTGCATAACTGTATCAGTCCTGTACATGGAATGAAGTGTAAGCTATAAGTTGCTGTAAAAATGGAGCTTTACAAAAATGCTGAGATTTTTCTACCCGTCTTACCCATCTGAGGTGGAGGCAGGACATGGGTTTGGCAGATTTTTCCATCTTCCCATTCTGCCACTGGTGGCATCACGAGTGGTGGTACAAATGAGCATCTTTTGAATAGTCAGGAAGTTGACTGTGTTTCAGCCTTGTCCTAAAATGATGTATGGAAATTATAGAGAAGTCTTTGTGAATCAAAGACTGTAGCACTTGCGAAAAATGGAGGGGAGAAGTATGGGAAAACGGAGCAGGACCCAGTTATATCTTAGAGGAGAAGTCTGTGCCTCTTGGTGTACCCCAGCCTCACATTGTGGAGTGACATATCAGCCTTTATGATTAATGGATCCAAAGCCACAGAGACTCTGAGCAGAGGTAATTTTCAATTGTTTTTGAAATCTGGTAAATATATAAAGCTGATGCATCGAAATTTTTGGTATAATTATTTGTCAGACAGTTCACTGCTGAAGGGATTTAACAGGCAGTTCTGTACTTTGGTGTAGTGCAAAAGAATTCATGTCCACCTGCTGGTCTGGTTGTTGTCTGGAGACGCACCAGGCCTCCACATTCACCTCTGGCCTCTGTTGCTGCTTAATGCATTTTAACGCTTGGAGGCTTAAAGGAAAAAACTGCGGGAATTAGGAGATAGGGCCTGACATATTTTGGCTTGTTGGAAGTTGAAGGATGATTCGGGAAGCATGAGGATAGGTAACCTTTGGGCTGTGTTACTTCAGAGGTAGCTGGTCCGGTATAGTAGTAGTACAGCATGCATTAAAAGTGATAATTTTTCAACTCTAAACTGATCGTAGTTGCCATATGGGAAAAGCCACTTAAAGTTTGAACCCAGCTGTTAAATGTATAACCATGTCTGTGTTCATGTGGTTCAGACTGCAGCTGTTACATGGGATCCCTGGATATTAATCTCTCACTATTAATCAGCAGCAAAAGAAGCTTATGGTGAGCATTACAGGTGTCTGAATATCATCTCTTCAGTATCATACCTGGAGGCAGGATACAAATACCTGGTCTTTCCTTCTTTCATTCCCCCCCTCCTTGTTTTGCCAGGAGATACGGTTCAACTCAGGACATAAGAAACATCCTTTGCACTACTTGTTCTGAACTGGAGTTTATCACCGATCCTCACCTGCCTGGCCTTGACAGAGATACGGGGTTTGAAGGCCGGACGTGTTCTGCAGTGTGACAAACACTTCACTTGTGTGATTTTTCAATGCCTGTTGTTCAGATTCATCACTAGAAAGCAGAATAATTAAGTGGACTGAAACTGGATGTGCCATGTGTTCACCCAAATAACTGTGAAGTGTTTAAAAGACCTGTGTGATTATAAGCCTAGATGGACTTTTTGGGACTCACAGGACTGCTCTCTTCCTTGAGTAATTTGCAGAAGTGGGGACCTAATACCTTTAAAAAATGAACAGAGCTAGTGTATTAGTTTAGTTATCCAGACTAAGGACAGTGCTTTTACTAACCTCTGTTTGCAGCTCTTCTATTTTTTAGCACTTGACACTGGAAACATATTTTCAGATGCTAATAACAGAACATATTTTCTAATGCTAATGTTTGTGATGTTTGTCTGTGGAGTTACTCTGATGTTGCAATGGTACTGGTCATCTATCAGCAGGTTTTGGGCTGTTGCTTCAGGCACAGTGTATTCTTGTAAGAAGTCAAAACATGCACACTAAGCAATTGTATTGTTCTTCCTGGGTTGAAATACGGCTTTGCATTGGCTTGGCAGTGCAAAAGGTACATAAGGATCCATAGCACATAAACATTCCTTGAAAAGGAAATAGGATATTCATTGCTCCTCTTTTGAAAGAGAGTTTGGGAAATGCTGCTTGCTGGGCTTCTGCAAATAAACTCCTGATCTCCTTTGGGACAGCTCTGCTGTCCCAGCTCATCCGGTGGCCCTGTAATGTGCTCAGGAGGTGTTTAAGGAGCACAGAGGTGATGGGAAGTGTTAGATTTGTCTCTGTTCCTGCTTTGCTGAAGTTAATGACCTTCTGGTTTCTGTTTTAAAAACATTCAGTGAACTGCACAGAGAGGTGCAGCCCCTTTATTACTAATCCACAGTATAAATATTAGCCTTTTGTACTAATTTTGCTTTGTTAAGAAGATCACATCTGTGTGTATTAAGTCATAGTTCTGTATTCAAAAGTATATTTGTATAAACCAGGATTTTGAGGTGACAGAGTGCCAAATGATCACAAAGATTAACTTTTAAAATTTTTTTTCTGTGTTTCTCAATTCCCCGAGGGGGAGAAAAGAGCATCTTGAAAGGGAATGCTACCCTTTCCAAGACATATTTTTGCCTATGGATGAACTTTAGGAATGGCTAGGAAGGGGAAAACCTGGTCATGTGCTGTAATAAATGGTATTATAGTGAGATGGGCAAGACAAGGACTGTGGGGAGCCAGAGATGTTAGGTGTCTTCGGAGATTTTATGCAAAACATTTGACATTGTAAAAATGGAGTTATTTAATGTTTCCGTGGCTTCACTTAATTGTAAATGTTACCTTAATTTGTTCTTTCTATTCTCTTTTACCACAGTCATTTTTTCCCTCCACTTCTCTTTCGAGGAAGCCAATACAAGTGTGACTTTTGGGGGAACAAATAGCCTGGTGATGTGTCAGGATGTAGGAATTTGCTTAAGTGTCTGACAGCATTCCCTTGAGTCTGAAAGGGGGCATGTTTGTTTGTCCCAGCAGTATCTGGTGTCCAGTACACACAGTATTGTTGCCCAGAGTGCTCAGAGGGATTTGAGCTTTTTCCCAGCCTTCGAAATGCTGAACTTTGGGGGATAAAGGAGTAAAACGGAATAATTCGTTTGAGCGTCTTGTTTATAAATGTTTGATCCGCTGGTGTCAGAGGCAGTATCTGTCATCCCTGTTTCTCAAATAAGTGGTGTGAATAAAAGCTAAGCAGTCTGCATGAAACATAAGCAACTCAAGGAGCTCCGTGAATACCACGACTGTAACCTAACCTAAGCTGATTGGGTGAAAAATGTGGTTTCCTGTCTTTGCTTGAGAAGAAATGTTTTTCAGGCTTACAGACATGCATACTGCAAATTTAATTTTCATAAATATTTCATCTCTTTCTTATGCTCAGTTTAATCTATCAAAGCCACACGGTGCAGGAGACATCTGGGATTGTGCTTAAGCAGCTGGGTTTCATTTGCAGGACGTTTCCAGCAAATTTCTGTTTCTTCCCAGACACTGAATATTTTGGTGACTGTGCAGAGTACTGGGAAAATCAACATGAGTGACATAGCTTCAGAAACAGATAGGCTTAGTTTCTTCCTTTACCTGGGTTAGGTACAATCTAAGGCTCTTCATGGGAGGCTTTGTTTTCTATCTGGTCAGCCTAAGCAATAAAAGAGCTTTTTTTTTCTAACCGTGGCACCTTGTATACAGAGTGAACCTTTACAACAGACAGCTACATTTTCCTTTAGTAATAAAAAGCATAGAAATTCTAGTCTGAAATATGTGAAACTGACAATCTATATTGACATATGTTTAGATTAGGCAACATATATATTAAATAAATTAATTATTAATTGAATACCTCTTCTAAAATCTGAATGCATGTTAATTAGGCCAATGTGACATTACACTAACCTCTCTTCTATTGTGACTAAGTAACAAATGAAAACTCAGTCTTTTGTTTGAATTGGTAGATGTATTCTGTTTGATTAAAGGCCACCAAATAGATTTTGTTGAATGAATGACGGCTGCCTGTGGGAAGTCACCAGCTGAAAATACAGCTACAGATGAAGAAAGATTTTCACTTTCTGAATCTGTCATTACGGACTTCAGTTTTGCAAATCAATTTAGACTTTGGGAGCATTTTTTCAGATCAGTTTTCAAAGAGCTAGAACATCTCATAAACTTAAATTATTTTTAAATGTAGTTTTCTGTATGTTCTCTTAGCAGTTCAGTTGTTAGTAGCTGCCTTAAGATGTACTTCATTTATTATTTTTATTGCCCTATAAATTGGCAAATAAGTAAATATATATCAGAGGTCATCAGTAACAAGAGGGAAGGTAGAAGAGTGTCTGAAGTTATTGTAGCATTTGTAAAATTTTGTATCTGATTCTGTCCAGATCATTTGTTATTAACATGTTTAAAAAAGAAGGGAAGATAAAAATTCCAGCTGTAGCTGTAAAGAAGAAAATTTGAGAAGTTCTTAGCTGCAAATAGGGATAGCCCAGCTGCAGTAGGCATTTTAGCTGGACAGTGAGGATTAAACTATCTAGGGAGGGTCTTGTTCGTGTGGGAAAATTTGGGCATGGAATGGCTACACTGTATGAAATAGGGATGCTGGTATGTGTAGTGGTTTCTCCTTGGTAGTGGCTGTATTATATGTACAGAAATTCACTATTTTCTTATATTACAGTTCCCATGCAAACCCAGATACTGCAGTGTAGTGATGTTATGGCATGTTTCCTGGTCAGTTCTCTTTAAAACAGGGCTCTCCAAAATGTTTGTGATTGATCCAGTATCTTTAGTAGCAGCCAGTGATAGCTGACACTAGCACTGCAGATGGTTATTAACAGCACTCTGCAGTGCTTTGTTTTTTGAAGGGTTTTAATGCTTGTCTTAGGCTGACTGTTCCCTGTGGCAGAGGGAGATGCTGTGCTTTCTACAACATGAGAAGGATTCAGTCTGGATTATCTACTGTCATTGTACTTTGTTAATTTTTTGTGTTAAGCACTCTATTATAGATTTGACATAAATCCCTTAGGAAATCTTCTTTTTTGGACCGAAAAAATGTCTGAGACACTTTACACATCTGTGGTCATATGCTTCAGTCATGTACATGTTTCGTGCAATAAGAAAATAATAACATCAAAGAAAGGCAGACTAAATCTCCTAACAACTGTCTGAAAATCTAACCTTTTTAACCAAGCTTCTTTCCCTTGGAAAATATTTGTGCAGCCTTCCTTTTGTAACAAATATCTGAAGGTTACTTTGGAGAGAGAAATAAGGCCTAGCTGATGTAAAAATAAGGGCAATTAAATTCTGTCTCTAAAATACAATGGTTTTAATAGGTGAAAAAGCTCTTGTTTTTCTGCCACTTTTGTAAGTGATGTGTTGGCAGAGTCCTCTGTGGTTTGGAGAGTGAGGAGGGAATTCAGTCTGGAGCTATACAGCCTTGGGTGACAGCACCTACTGACAACAAACTCTGTCACCTGTCTGCTTTCATGTCCTGGCACTAAGATGACATTGTTGGTTCTGAGAAGCACCTTCCTGTTCTCATAGCGCAGTTCTTAGATGAGTGTTACACTGGAGAAAGGCTGCAGCCCTGCTATGGACATGCTGGGAAGGGGAGGACAAAGAGCAAAGATGAGAATTGCTAAAAAAATTGTCACAAATGGTGCACTGCTCCTGCTTCTCTCCAAACAAATTGTTTGTACTAGTGGTCAAACACCTTCTTCACTTTGATTGAAGAGCTAGAGGAGTGCTGTGGTCCTGTGGTAAGGTTTACGCTTATACTAGGTTGGGTTTAACACTTATGTCTGCACCAGAAGGATTTTTCAGAGCTATGTAAAGGTGAGGTAAATCTTTGTTACATTTTTATATAAATCTAAAAGATGTATAGAAATCTGTGCTTCTTAAACTGTTGGCTAGAATGACAAGATTTTTCTTACTGTGTGACAGCATTAATGATTTTTATATTTTCAATGTTTATTGGCATACTATTTTTTCTATTTATACAATAAATAGACAGTATTAGGGGAAAATTCAGTTATGAGTGGTGTGAAAAAGAGCTATTAAACTCATCACTGTAAGCATTTGGTATAATCCTATCACTCCTCCTGCTCCAGTTTTTCTTATCTGTTTAATGTTTTAGTGGTAGTAACCAGCCCTTTAGTGAAGAAAACAATACAGCTCAATTTTTTGAAAAAATTGTGTTTAGTTCACTAATGACCTTTCAAAGATACAAAGCTTTGTAGAATAATCCCACCTAGATGCTCGTTTGATTTGTGGATTCAGATCCACAGAAGTTCCAAGTCTGAGCCAAGCAGTTGAACCAAGTTGGGCTCATTTTAGTGTGAGTGAGTCACAAAGATACCATTGTGCATCTGGTCTGTGCTTTTGTTTTACCTTCTCTCCTGCAAAATGGAAATAATAATGCAGTCTGACTCCACAGAGCGGTTTATGAGAGACATTTATTGGGAGTAGCTGTCTCCGCTGGTGACAAAGGCCATAGAAATATTTGTAGATACATTATAAACAGTAACAGACTGCTGCTGTTTCATGTGCTGGACCAAACGGCTTTCAAAATCTGAGTGGCAGCCGACTTTGGGTGTGAGGTGCTGCCATGTTACATTCTCATAGTTTTTTCGGGGCAGCTTAATCTAAAATAATGGAGAATAAAATTCCCTTGCAGAGTGGCAGAGAGTTTGTCACCATTTGCCTGACTCTCAGACAGGCTCTTCAGTTGTGAAGGCATCTGTGTTTTGGCCTCCTTGCAGGAAACATAGCAGGAGGGATGTGGCAGAGGAAGATTGTGTGTTCCCACCTCAGCACTCCAAAAGTGAATCTGTTAATCTGGGCTGCTGCTTGACCAAATAATTCAACCAAGTCTCTAATGCACTCAGAGTAATACATTTTAAGGAGAGAAAAGTGGCATTTAGAAAGAAAATGTATAGATCTTAAATGATGTCAGCTGTTGAGTTTCATATACCAAGTAAGTCGTGCTACACAAGCCCAAAACACCCAAAACAGATGAAAACACCCTTACCAGAGCTGCAGTCAGAGTGTCTGTGTTTGTGTTGTACATGCAGCCTCTGACTCCTGTGCGTGCACATTGCTGTGCAGTCTTCGGTTGCAGGTTAACAGACTAGCTTTTCCACAGGACCCCTGCTTTCTTCAATATAAAGGATGAGCAATGCTCACCTAATGAGTCCCTATCCATTATTTTGTTTTGTGTGACCCTCACCTGATGGTCACACATGCTATTCAAAACCTGCTGAGGCTGTGATTATTCATTTCCTCACGTTTTTTTTTCCCTGAGACACCCATCATTATAGTATCATTACTGTAACTTCAGTTTAGTTTTACAAATCACGAGGGTTAGACAAAGAGCTGTCTGTCCCTCCATTTAGCAGGTGGAGCATCGAGGCAGAGGACGGTTCAGGCTAGAAGAAGACACCCAGGCTGTGGTTTCAAATTTGGGTAAAACCAGCCTAATTTAGTGTGTGAGCAGCAGTGTACAACTCCTTGCTGTTGATTCCTCTCTCTGCTTGTCCCTGGAACTTAGGCAGCTGCACAGTGGAGCAGATCACTGATGTGACTGCAAAATAACGCCACCAAAACAGAAGGAAATTTTGGTTGGACTGTCTCTTTCAAAGGAAATGTGTTCTGACATGGCTGAATCTGCTTGTGACATCATTGTTTTGATACATGCTTGGTTTTGAGGCACTCTGGGCTGCATCCTTTGGCATGCACTTTCTTGAGCTGTGAAGCACCTTTCTGGCATCAGTGGTGGTACCTGTGAGTGCTGACTGTGATCTGGGTGATCAGAGCTGAGGTTTTCAGGTTGAACACACAGAGGAGTCAAGCAAAGAACTGGGGACCACTTGAGAAAAGAGTGGCTTAGATGTTTGTTCTGGCTTCACCCCCAGGTGCTGCTGGGGGAACAGGTCACAGGAAAGCATCGAGTGGCATTGCTTGCAGATCATTCCTTCTCTTTCTCCTTTTTTAGTAGTTTTTTTTTCTACTCGTGGTTATTACCTCACCTTTTTAAGTTTCTGGCAATAATTTAAAAAGAATTCTACACACAGTGATAAATATCCTTTATTAAACTTGCAGAAGTAACACTAGTTCAGCCATCTCCTTCGAAGGCAGGTGGGTAGGTGAGTTGAATTTTTTTAGTGTGCTTCTAACCTATTGTGGTTTTAGTGGTTATTGTTTAGACTTTGAAAAAATCAAGTGGAAAACAAAAGTCCTCTCATGTAGCACACCCCCCATTGTGCCAAAGCATGATGCAGCAGTGACCATGCATATCCATGTCACAAAACTTTTCCCTTGAGTGAACAAAGTGGCACAAATAATAGGTTGCAAATCTCCATGTGTCCAACACTTGGAAGGGACTGGATGTTTTGCTAGGGCCTTGCAGAAAGGTTTTTCCACAGAGGATTCAGCAAATCAAAGTGCAGTTCTATGCTGTAGAGAAACATCCAGCACATCTTGTTTTCACCTGGCTCAATTTTCCGCAGCACATTTTCCTCCTTATGTGAGTGTATGTAGTTCCCAGATTTCTCAACTCACTTCTGCTGCTTAACACTTTCGTTTCTGATGCTTTTTCTCAGCTTTTCAGTCCAGCTTGGTCTGTCTCTCAACCCATTTGGTTTCCTCATAGTTGCCAGGTACTGGGGTGAGCAACACCATCCACTGTGCTGTTGCACAGCCTGCCATAGCCTCTCACAGGCAGGAAGCAAGGCTGCTGGAAAAGTCCTGCTGAGCTGGCATATTCCTTTGGAGGTGACATTGTCAGGAACTCCTCAGATCCCTGGGATCTGAATTAGTATGGCTGGGGGTCTTACTGATTTATTGGACCAGGCTAGATCAGATCTTTGAAGGAACTGCAACAAATGCCCTCTTTATTCAAACTCTTCTGCTCATGAGTAACGATTTTGTTTAAGGAAAGCTTCATGGAATGTACTGTAATGCTTCAAATTAGATTTACTACAAGCCTGCCGTATTTAAACATCACGGAATGGTTTGGAAGGGACCTTAAAGATCATCTAGTTCCAACTGCTGCCTCTACTGTGGGCAGGGACACCTTTTGTTTGACCAGGTGGTTCAAACCTCATCCAACCTGGCCTTGAACACTTCCAGGCACAGGACATCCACAGCTGCTCTGACAATCTGTTTCCAGTGCCTCACCACCCATGTTGCTTCCCAATACTTTTGAAAGTCTCTAGGTTTGTGTGCCACTGATAAAAGTAAACGTCTTAGGAGAAAAAATAAAATCAGTCTGTGAACACTTTGAACAAATCTTTCTTTAGACTCACATTATCAGTATTTTAGGAGTAATGGAATCATATGGCAGTGTGTGCATCCAAGACTGGAATTTCAGTTTAAATCAAAGTTCTTTCTCATTTTTTGGAAATATTTCCAATAGTACTCAGTATAGCACTGGAATGGCTTATGCTTTGTAGCCTTTGGCGTGTGATTCATCGCTCGGGTTACATAGGTAGCACCCTCTGCAACATTCATTTCCACAGGAGGGAGGAACTCGGAGTCTCACAGGATCAGGTTGTTCTTTGGATGATTTTTGTATTCCTGTAATGTCTAATGCTGCCTGGCAGAGATTTTTTACTTTGATGTATTTTGTCAAAGTGAAAAAGGATGTTTCTGCTGCTGTTAATCATCAACTGTTGGGGATGTTAACTTGGCTGTTCAGGGAGGGTGTTTGCTGTTCTCTGCCACTTTCATCTCTCGACTCTAAGAAAGGAATTTTTTACTTAGGCAAAACATAGCCTTTCCCTGTTGGCAGCTGGGAGAATAAGGATTAAGTTCTCTAAACAAAGCTCAGTGCCCTTGTCAGGTCTCTCTTTTCAGAAGGTCTCCAAAGCCATAGTAATCAAAAGGCAGGTTTCAGGCAGAGCATTCCTTCGAAACACCTGCTGGATGGAGCTGAACACGGTATCCTTGAAGTGTATTGTGCTCTGACAGTGCATCCTCTTTGGAAATTTCCCCTGAAATTCACTGGGCACAGACCATAAGGAAATACAAGACATTTCTGCAACACTGTTAGCACTTGGTATCTGTTTCCTTGAGAAGACGTATGAAGGAACTCTGCAATAGCATTTTTCCTCCCTGTTTTTAAACATTATTTTGCCTGTTAGGGATCTAGGCTGTAAGGAAAATGTTATTCATGTTAATAAAGAACTGGTATTATAAAAGCCTGGGACCTTGAATCCAGCTGAGTTGACTGGTGGCTCTTCATTTCCTCTCTTGTGCATGGCCCTTGTTGTCTTGACTATGTATTAACCTTCTTTTACACTGCAGTGCAAATACTATTTTTCACCTTTCCCTAAAAATAAACAATTCAGTTGCATATATATGGTAATTCTTTGCCAAATACAAAGTTCTCCAGCTGTGCACAAAGAACATAAAGCTTTGGAAAGGAAAATTTTACGGCTCTGACAACCAAAACCCCAACTTGCAGAGGCTGCTATTTGCAAGAGATCTCACACACTGAATAGGGGAAGACATGGTAAATTGTGTTGTTACAGCTTCAGTTTGACTCATTTGAAAAATCAAGGCAATTTATAAAGTAGCTTTATATTTCAAAATATTGATTAGCCTTTTTGAAAAAGAAAGAAAAAAAGAGGCTTGTGTAAATGAAACTGAACATCTTCCTAGGGAAATAGCATTAAACAATTAAAGGCCTGGAGACAAATGTGGTATGGATTTTCTTATTCGAAAGAGATGTTTTCTTTGTCTGCATTAAAAATAATCTCAGAGGAGATTAGGAAACATGGGTAAAGTCAGAGAGTGAATTTTAATACTTCTTTGTTCTTCCTAGATTAAGCTATTATTATCAAAGAAATGTGCTGCAATGTTTAAAGTGTTATAAAAATATGTTTTAATTTAACTTAAGGTTTGCTGCAACTTCTGAGTCTCCAGAGTGAAGAAAAAACAAAATACTGTCGTTTCCTTGTTTCCAAAGATTCAGTGTCCCTTCAATTAGCAATTGTTGTTTTCCTTTTTTTTTTTTTTTTTTTTTTTTAACTTCTCTTTGGAGAGAACAGTCTGGGACAGGGGGATTGGAACTTTCAGATCTTTAAGGTCCCCTACAATTCAAACCATTTTACAGTTCTAGGATTTCAGACTGTCACCAAGACTGATGCTACAACTGATCTAACCTCTATTCATATTCTAATGTGAATATGATAATGGGAACAGTATTGTTGGAATCTTGGAATTCCAGTGATGGTATTATCTTGATAAGAACTCTGTGGAGGACAGGTCTTTTGGCTTGGTGAGCAATTAACAGTAATACGGAGTCTCAGTAATACCGTAATACGTGTTTTATGAACATTTATGAACATTGAAACATTTTGGGTTTAGGTTATTTTCTTTATTGCTCATTAGGCCAAGCTAGAATTAAAAAGTGGAATTACTTTAGAAGAATTTTTATATGCTAAAATTTAATATACATAGATTTAGGTTTTGAATGAGTTGAATTTGCATTTTGGGGTAAATTTGTGAAGAGTGACAGACAGTAAGTCTGCAAAGAACTTTGAATTGTCTTGGCTGTCCCTCCACCTGAAGGCACTAGACCATTTCTGACACTCATTTGTCTAATGGTTTTTTTAAACCTTTGGGACGAAATGTTTATTCTTGCACTTCTGTAAACAATCCGTTTCCATTCTATGTCAGGGTTTCAAAGAAAACTTGATCTTCTGGATGTCTGAGATCTCAGTGTTCAAATTTCAGCCTTTGTTTCCTAGCTTGTGCAAGTGCATTTCATCTGTCCTTGCAGAGGCTTTTTACTTATTTCAGAGCTGTTACCACGTGGCCCTTGTATCTAGACTGAACAAATCTCACGATTGTAATCTGTCCTCATAATTAATTGTGTTCAAACTGGTGAAGGTACTTTTTGTGATGTTCTGGATTTGTTTTTCACAAGTTTTTCTCAAGTTTTTCTCATCACTTTTGGGAGCGATGCTGCCCAAAGCACAACACTCCTCTTAAAGTGAATTTCCTGCCCTGGGCAGGAGGCTTGTTTATCCTTTCTTACACAGAACAGTCTGTTGATATCTCCTGATGTTGTAACTGCTTTCTCATAAATTATTACACTGATGACTCACATTAAGTCAGTGACCTCCTGTCTAGTGCTGCAGATTATTGACTAGCCGGTCGTTCTCCGTGTTGCGTTTGTGCGCCAGATTATGACAATTCATTATTTGCTCTTGTCCTTACTGAATTAGTGGCGTATCAGAAATGCCTCATATGGATTTGTCATCAGCGCGTATTGTTCCTGTTGTTAATAATTGCTGCTATTTTTTACAGATGGTTTGTGAGCAGGTCGAAATGACAAAATATAATAATAATACCAGCAGCAGCACATGAAAATACATCCTCAGTGCTGCCAGGGGAGGGAGCTGGAGTTGGCAGGTGGTAGTAGTGATGAGGAGGAACTGTCTTGCTGCCTTTTCTGCTAGGGAATTAGGAGAAAATTGTGTGGGAGGCTGGGACCACTGCTGCTCTTGCTCTGGTTGGTGTCGCTGCCCCCATTCCCATGTAAGCAGTTCCAGCAAGCCTGAGTTTCTATGGCTCATATAGACAGGCTTTCATGCAAGAGGGCCAGTGGCTGCTTCCCCCATCAATGGACTGCTTCAGTCCTGAAGAAGTTCCCTGCAGACATTTATTGCTGAAAGAGCAGTAACCAGAGGTTTTTTTGAAAAAGGCAGGTTGTGCTTGTCCGAGGAAGGAAGAGCATTGGTTGGCCAAGTAGACTTGGTGGTTCATCCAAACCTCAGCTTTCATTTAAGATGCTCAAATGCCTCCTCGACCTCATGGTGAGTGGGAAGTGGTGCATTATTTGCTGTCTTATTCTCAACTAGTTCAATTGCTGAAGGTGGGAGCTTGAACTGTAAAATACCTGAGGGACACCTTTGCATCAAGACATGTCCATTCTAAATATTTGATAAGATTATTTCTCATTTATCTGTGGAGTACCCAGTGCTGAGCTGAGGGCAGAGAACAACTGCACTTGGAGAGGCTGCCGTCGAACCCCTGCAACAGCGGCAGCTGCTCTTTGTGCATTCCTGGAGTCAGGTGCTGCTGCCCACATCCCTGTTGTGCTCAGGGAGGTGCTGCCCCACTGGCAGGGAGGGAGCCTGGCTGTCTCACAGGATGCGGAGGGAGATGGGTGCCGTGGCTGCTTCTTGTCATCCACAATACCACATGTCAGTTTTCTCGCTAACCCTTTCAAATAATACCAAGAGTATATGATTGACATCTGAAACAACACATTTGCTCTTAGCTGCAAAGACTAGACCCAGAGTAACTTACTGCAAAGTTCTGTTTCCACCAGACAGCGATCTATATTGAAGCTTATTAAAGTCATGTGTTCAATTTTTTCATAATTGCCCCCATTCAAACTATGGCAGGCAGCCAGTAAAGCACTAAGTGGAAGTTTCTGTCAGTCCACCTGTCTTTCTGCAGCTAACCAAGTGTGCCGGTTTTTGTCTTGTAGACGTTACACAATTCATTGTCAGAGGAACTTGTTATATATAGACTTAAGATAAATTACTTCGAGACAAGGCCAAAGCCATTCAACTCTATTCTTTGTATAGCAAGTCATGTATTTATTATACAGAGTGACACATTAATACTTTGTTTGGGTGGAGAGCTTATTCTTAAACAAGAACAGGCAATTCTGGGTCTTGGCCATATCCATCTGTTAAATGTCCTAATTAAAAAGGACGACATCCTGTGTAGCATGGGTTTCATCAAGGGCACGCACCAATGATTATGGGCTCTGCTGCTTTCATTGATGGGTTAGTTGGAAGCTCTTCAGGGGAAGGGCAAGGCCATTCCTTGTCTTCTGCTAAAGCCTGATTTTCAGCAGAGGTTTTCTTTTGCTACACTTCAAACCGTAGGAGAACATCAGGAATTGCCTCCCGTTAGCCTCCTTGGAGAAGTGGGAAATTAATTTTACAGTCTTCCAGGAAATAAAGTCTTCTAGGAAATAAAAGGAGATTTTAAGTTTACCACTCCTGATCTCTGTGAATAACAGGTATGCAGCTTATCAAACCTGTAATTAATTCACAGTTGGAAGAGCCTCCAGGAGAGAAACTTGACTGTAAGAGCAGCAATGCTAACAAAGCATAGGGAAAAAACTCGTCCTGTTTTCTATCAGGGCAATTAATCTTGAAAATTTTCATTGCCTGCGAGGAGATTGGCAAAGACAGCTGTTGCTTCATCCTGGAAAATGGCCCAAAAAAGGTCTGCATAGAAAGATCTTGCCGTGATTTCATTATGAGCAGTAAGTTTAGAAGAAGCTTTCTGGATTTTCCTTTATTCTGCTGTAAGATTCAGGTGTGCTGGCACATATTCATAGAAGGAAATGAGCAAACCAGCAACTTGGCTTTCTGGTCATTAGCAGTGAAATGCTTCTGGATGAGCTGAGACAGTTGTTCAGTTCAGTGATTTCAGAGTGAGGCTGACACCTTCATTTTGGTGATATCCAACCTGTCAGCACATGTTTTCTCTGTGAGCAGCAGAGTACAGTGTCTGGTCAGGCCTGAGGGGGAATAAAACATAGCCTCCCTTGGGTAAACTTTAGGCTGTCCCTGATTGCTGTTACAGAGAACGTCTTCTATTAACAGCTCTCCTGGAGGAGTTTTTCTGATTCATTTTTGCTGTTCACCTTCCTCAGAAAGGTTATGTTAACACAAGCTTCTCCCCACAGAGCCTTACCTCTCTCAGGCCTTTCGATTAAGAATCTTCAGCAAATCCCAAATTTTTAAAGAATTTGTATACAAAGATGCAATTCACCTTCCTTTTATGTATTGCTAGCTCTATTTTTGTTGCTGGGAGATGTTGGAAAGAGAAGAAAGGAAAGGAAGGAGGAGATCAAGGGAAAGTTAAAGAGGTTGCCAATGGTTAAATTTTTGCGATGGGTTAATTCTTGCTGAGATGAGGTGTACGGCTCGTCAGATGACTGGGCATATGACTTGGTCTATGCTTGATGGGTTTTCTGGTTCTAGATGTTTTTGCAGGCTGGATTAGCTTGTGTGACCTGTTTTTTCAGTGTGAACATAAATGTGATTCAGACAATGTTGGACCTAATCAGGATTAGCTCCTTTGTTATTTTGCCTAAGAGGATGACTGAGGTGACAGTTTACTGTTTGATAGATAGGACAAAACACTGCAGGGTAAATTTACACACAATTAAATCCATCTGCTTTTCCAGCAATGCAGAAACTTGTCTTTTATTCCAGTCTGCAGTGTGCACATTTAGGCAGCATGCAGAAGAGATGAGCTGTAATCTCGCATCTTTGCCCATGCAACGACATTCATGCTCCTCTGGAGTATCTGGGTCTCAATAGATGCACATTAATTGCATTGGATGGTTGGAAAAAACATTCTGATATATTGATGATATATTAAATAATCTGAAGACTCTTATAAAATTAAATATTAACATTTCTTCATTCTATTCAGGAGCAGGAGAATGGTGTTCTCTACAAAACAATGTAAAAGGGCCTGAGGAATGTGTCTCATTTTAACTGAACAAGCATTATTTATTTTCACACAGCTGCACTATTGGGTTCTTTCATCACAGTAATGCTTCCTTAGATCACTGTGTTGTTTTATACCTTATGGAGCAAAGGCCAAAGCTTGGAGTTTCATTTTCAGCACCGCACACAGTGTTTGTCACTGTTTGCCATACACTGAATGTGTCTGCCTCCACATAGGTCCATCAGCATCTATTCAATGTATGAGAACCAGCACTGGACTTGAAGGCTGATCTTCTGTCAGCACTTAAAACACTGAGATGAGAACTGGAGTCTCACTTGAGAAGATACAGTGGAGATATGCATGGTAGTTTAATGCCCAAGTGGTTAGACTCAGAAATTTCTCACCCCAAATTGTCATTGGTTCAAACATTTTTAAAATCATGGAATAATAGATGGTATTTATTGTACAAAATCCCAGAAAAGGGCATCATTCTGTCATCATACAAAAGTAATCCCAGTGTGTTGTGAGAAGCAACAGGCAGTGTTTTGACTGAGAGGATTTCACCTCTCTCTTTGTTCTCTTGAATAAAGGTGAATTTCTGGGAGACAGAAAGGTGATAATGGAGAAAGAATTCAAAAAGCTGTTTTGCCTCTGATCTGTAGAGCATGGAAGTAAACCCTGCTGCCAAACACTTAAAACTAACCCCCAACATAAAAAAAATATTGAATCTTTTTTTTTCTGCACCTTCACTGCTGTTTTTCACACAGGTGGCAACAAGATGGTTGAAGTATAGACACACATCCAGTGTGAGCAAGTTTCATTTATAGTGCATTTATAATGCTATAATGCTGTTTAATGCTATTACAATGGGCATTTTACTAACAAACACCAGTTTTCAGGCTGTAACTTCCATTTAAAGTTAAATAAATGAAGTTTAATACCTGAGCTGGTGAATAAAGAGGGATTTTTCTTTGTAGGTGGTTTTTGGCAAAGCTTAACTCTCATTCTAGTGAGATTTTCTTTAGCCTTCTTGTATTATTCTGTGGGGAACAACATTCATGCAGTCTTACCCTAGCAGGATATACTAATGACAAGTACAGATATCTGTGGAGAATGAAAACTGCTGCATGAGTTGGTCCCATTTTCAGGGACAAATATTTATGAAAAATAATATATTACACCATTCAAAGTGAACCTGTAGATTCCCTTTGCAGCACTACTCACTGCAGTTGGTAGCAATTACTTAAGATTTGCCCCATAGATTTTACATGTTCTCTACCAAAATATTTGTACTGTACTAACAGCAAAATATCCTGCAGAATATTGCTCATGATTGACATTCTGAACACTAACTGTTGAAAGACTGGGAAAAAAAAAAAGCTGGGCATCTGATACACTCTGATCTTGAAAAGGTGTTTAATACCCTGAAAGTGGTTGTGAAAAATGTATTTCTGTTGGTTTAAGTAATGACCTTGGCAGGTGGGCTGAAAGCAGAGGAGACAGAAAAGGAGTGACGAGTGGTTGTTAACAGTAGTGTGCTATGTGAAGCATGCTGAAGTTACCCTTAAAAGTCCAAACTGGGGACTTTCCAGAACTGGAAAGCTTTTCTTAAGGCTGCCCTGTAGCTTAGTAGAGACTTACACATCAGGACTGCCACTTAATCAGTGCTAAATTTGTCTAATATTTGATGCTGAAGCTTACAATTGTTTTACTAGCAAATGGAGATTGTGTTAGCTTGTAGCCGTGTTGTACAGAGAGCCATGCAGGGTTTGAAAGCCATCTTTAAACCTTCTCCTTCAATGCTAAACTCAAGCAGCCCTGTGCTAATAGAAGTGAAGCTCTGGTGGAAATGAAAATAAGCTGCCCTAAGAAGGTGTGTGAAACAGTGCATACTGCAACACAGCAGTGGGAGAGGAGACGTGATCCTTAGCCAGCCTTGTTTCTACATCCTACTTATATGTTATGTTAGTTATTTCCTTCTCTCTTCCTTGCTATCGCTTAATAAATAAATAGAACGAAGCACAATCAAGCCTGCACACAGCAGAATTTTTTAAAAGACTTGAATTGTTTGCTCTGAGGTTTGCTACTGAAGGAGAGCTACTAGACAATTCCCTTCCTCTCAAAATGCCACTTTCCTGGGATTCTGTGGGAAATATGTGGTCTGTCCTACATGATACTTTTTATCCGGCAGGGCTGGCCCCAGCTGTGGCTGAAACCCTTATTTCACCTCTGGGATTTAATCATCAGTGTGAAACTGCAGCCTCCTTGCATTTAAAAAAAACTAACATAAAAAAAAATAGAAGAGTGTGGTTTGCATTAAGCCTTATTAAAACCCAGAATTACTTCTAAATGAATCATTGATATCTTTGTGAGACCAAACCTCTGAGGTAAATTTGTGGAACGGGTATCTCGTGAATTTCTGCTGCCTACTGCAACAAAGTCTTGAATTCCAAAAGGATGGTGGAATGCTGACTTGTTTTAGCTAGGACCCAGCAGATCACTTTATTTTCGCATCTACATGGGGCTTCTGTGAATTTTTATCGTAATTGTAGATAGCTGACTGTCTCTTTATGTCACATGACTTCCTGTAAATTTTCTAAGCACTAACTCTTCGGCATTTCCACTTTTGGGAGAAAATACACTTTTCTTGGCTTTGTTTTGTGTTTCTTTTTAGTCTAATGTGTGGCCTTAGCATCCTATTAGTGTGTATAGATAAAATAGGAAATTCCCAATATTCTTTTTCATCATTATTCTTAATTTCTCTCCTAGAAAACTGTGAAGTGATATGATGGATAGAGCTAATTGAAAAGTTAAGAAAATTAAAAAGCATAAGAAAATAAAGTCTGGCAGAAAAATGTTTGGGTTTGGGCCCAAGGTACTCACAAATTTGAGTTATGCTTGACTAATAGTTTCAACTAAGTGAAGGGGTTTTGAAATTGTATGAGTACAACTTGTTCTCAGTAAAATGTAAATACTTTTCTTTCAAAATAACATTTCCATGTAAACACTGACCTAGCTCCAAGGAACAAACCCCAAAATACAATGATTTCAAGAAGGAGTAAATAATCTAAAAAATAAACTAAATCATGTGGTCTGAATAATATGCATTCAAAATTACATTTACAGGTTGGCTGGAAGTGGAGGAAGCTTCAATAACTTACTTAGGCTTATTTCCAATTTTTATTTTTAGTAGTCTCCAAACGTGAAGATTCCTTGCACAATAATTCTGAAAGTTTGGCACCCCTGTTTTCTTGGAAAAAAACCACAAATAAACGGAAAAAACCTGCCAAAAATACACAATGGCTGACAGAGAGACCATCCGGGGAAATTATTACAGAGGTCAGAGTGAAAAAGAGAGGGAGAGAAAGTAGACAGCTGCCATGTGAACGCAGATCACCCACATTTTGACTGGGAGATGATTTCGAGGTTGCCTGATACTTCCATTGGAACTTCTCCATAGGAGTGTCTTCTCCTCTCACTTGCAGCACAGCGTTATTGGTGGCACTGGGTTCTGCAGGGATACTGGCCTTGCTGTGCTGCTTTTCGAAGCTGCTTTCAAGTTAAACAAAGCATCTCCCCTGCCATAAACGCAGATCACCCAGTGGCTTTCCTCAGACAGAAACTCCCAGGCGTCTCCTTCCAGGAGCGCCCTGCAGGAACGGGAGCACTTGCCTTATAAACAAACATGGCCCAAGGAGGCTGGCCTGCCGGCTTGCAAAAATAACGTACGCCGAGGCAGGGTAAATAGTTTACATCTCATTCAGCCTCTGGGTTGTGTCACAGAGCTGCTGGCTGAAAGGAGAAAATCTGCTGCAGCCTGAAACACAGGTCTTTGGAATGGGAGGATAGAGAAGTTGTGCTTTAGATAGCTTTTTGTGGAGAAAAAAGATTTGAACTGGCGTCCTGCGGACCACAGCCGGCAAAAGAGCCTCACTGTGTCTGGTTTTGGCAAGAGGCATCAAAACAGTACACAGAGTTGAAGTGTTTCAGACATTGTGTCCTATTTTTTCTTTGCAAGGCACATGAAGGAAAATATTTGCCTCTAATTCTTATCTTTAATGAACACAAAGTGCAAAAAATGAAATGTACACAAACCATGGGAGTACGGTGTGTAACCTCTCCTTTACTGCCTAAATGTAAGCTGTCTGCCCATAGGCAAAGAGGAGAGAAAGATGCTTTAGAAATGTGTAGGTATTTTGGAAGGATTGGTCCAGAACATGATTCTTTATCATTGTGTCTGTGTTATGTGGGAGGGAACGCTAGTGACTGGGCTTTGATGGCTTAAATGGGAGGAGAGGTCACCTGCCCAAATTCCACCAGCTGCCAGTTTTTCTTTCTTTACAGCCTAAATGGGATATAAATCTGATTATTTAGGTTTCAAGTTCCATCACTTGTTTTTCCTTAACAATAATCTCTACACCTTAGGGAACTCTCAGGACATGTGGTTTGGGACTAGAAGATGAAGAAGTCCCTCAACCAATGGGCTACAAAACTAGGAGTCGGGAAACACCTGCATGTCCCTGCTGGCAGAGGAGTTTTGACAAGGGTGTTTCTTTTGGCAAGAACTGCTCCCTAACTGGTGTTCCTGTGGAAGTGGAGTCCTTTGCTGATCCCCTAATTGCTGCAGGGTGGGTTGAGAAGTTCATAAGCAGGGCTAATAGCTTGAGCACATTGTTCTCCATCTCTTCTCCTTGGATGAACCCCCGGACAGCTTTTGTTGAGATGAAGCTGAGTGTCAGCCTGTTAAAATCTTATGACTGGCTTTATTGAGGAAAGGTTGGGTCCCACCTGTCAGACAGCCCTGTGATATCATCTGGAGGATTTTGGTGATCCTCTGCTGAGGAAAGTGGGAAGGAGTATTGAGCTGGCCTCCTCCTAGAGAAGGGTGGAAGCGACAGAAAGGGGACACTGGTGGGATGATCTGTGCCTGCTGTAGGGCAAGTAAAACAACAAATATTGACTTACAGGAAAACTTCGAAATTCTTCAGGGATGGGGAGAAGATATTTCTAAGGGAAATTTCATAGTCCCTCTATTCTTTAGCAGATTCTTCTTCCCTATTCCCCCCCATCTCTAAGTTGTGTGCGTTTTGACTATTTTTCAATAGGGTGCTTTTCCCCCCTCCCTTGTTCACATATTTTAGTTTGAAAGCTCTCTAAAAGAAGTGCACAAAAAATTAGTCTGTTTTACTGAACTTTTTTGAACTTCTGTAAGTAAGACAACATACAGATGGAGTAACATGTTTGTGCTGGTTTCTTGTAAGCATGTTTGAAAAGCATGGGTTTTTTTCACCTTTAATTTGGCAGTATTTGAAACTATTCTAATACAATGATCTATATAAAGTACATCTGTTCCTCGCTAGAGGTATACTGAACCTCATTTTGCCATGATTGTTATGGGCAGAAACTGAATTTACCTTTGGCAAAAGCAAATACTCCTGAGAGTGCCTTAAGGAGAAACTTTGCAGGGACGGGAAGAAGTGGTCTTAAAACACTCGATTAATATTATTTCTGAATCTGAAACCATTTATAGACTAGTGAAGGGAACCAGAAATATGATGCTAGAATACTGTTGTTCCTAATCATCTCTTTCTGCATGGATGTGAGGTTTTTAAGTCAAGGTTTCGACTCCTTCCCAAGGTTCCCTAGTATTTCATGGGTTACAGAACAATGAATGTGAAATCCAAAAGGGACACTGTAAATCTATTACAGTGCATGCTGGTCTTTATCTCACCTTAATTTTTAGCATCACAATTCTATTTATTTTCAGTGGGAAATAAGATCTAGGCAAGAAACAGGGGAATTACTTCACTACATAAATTTTTTAATTGAATTTCTCTAACTGACAGAGAAAGGAAGAGGAATGCTCTGCAGGTGACATCTTGCCTTGAAATGCTAAACCCATTGCAGGTGATGGCAAAACTAAAAATGCTTGCAGTAAAGCATGGGATTTCATTCTATAATTTCAGGATTTTTAAAGGAGTGAAAATTTTAGATTGTGCCCCGTACTAAAGCTGTACAAAGAGTTTGCAGAAACCACTGATTCCTTCCTGAAACACATACAGCTTTGGATTTGGATTTGAGTCTGCTCAATTTGATGACTCTCATCGATGGTGCTATTGAGAATAAGATGGAATAGTGGGATTGTTTCTATCCGGAGTGTATCACCTGCTGAAAGTGCAATCAGCAGGATCTAGAATAAATTACAAAGTTCTAATTCTGTTTGTTTTGTATTTAACTCTTCCTCTTTTTCTCCTTTCCTTAAATGTAGCTTTAGGTTTGTTGATTTATTACAATGATTTTCATATAAGGAATTGTATAGCTGAGTAAGAAAAATACGTAGTACAAGAAAATGTGGGTTTTTTTTTCTTTCAGAGTATTTTAGACTTTTCTGAACGTAAATTTATGAACTTTTTTCTTTCATGTAGCTATTAAAAGGTTCGTTCTTGCTTGTTTTCAGGTTAGGTGACTAACATTTAGTGAAGAAGTTGTGTTTAGCCTACCAACACTTCCTCCATTTTTAGGCTTGATGTGAGCTTCATGCTTTTCTCATGTATGCAGTCAAGGTTTTAAACTCCAGTCCTAAGCTGAATTCCAAGACAAAGATAACAGTGAGTACCCATGACATTTTCTCCCCAGTAATACTCCCTCTGACTTCTCTTGGTACAGCCCAGCTGCTGGAATGCGTGCCTTGTGGCTCTGCTCCTGAAGAGGCTCCTGCAGCCGTGTCTCGCTATCAATTTGGCAAACATTAGTCATAGTTGCAGCTGAATTTCCCATTGGTGTTCCTGGGTTTGTGCCATGTGTGTTCCATGTCACTTCTGTTGCTGGACAAAGTAGGCGTTGCCAGTGTGGGAGCCTGCAGTGTTCTCAAGAAATGTTTTCTGGATAAGTTTAGTTAACTATGGTGTGTTTTATTGAAGAAAATTACTAAATCTGATATATTTTCTGATGTCACACATATTTAAGTGTTTACATTGATTTTCTGCTGAATGTATTACTAAACTTTTGAAATGAGTTTTCTTGAGCATGGTGGTAACTTAGGGAGAAAAATGTGAATTCTGTGTTGGAGTAAATATATTGCCCTTTTTGGAAGAGTTTTTTCTGCTGTCTGGAGATACACATAAATCTGGTTCTTTAACTCGCAGAGACTGAACTTCTGTCCACCAGCTTCAGTCCAAGGGGAAGTTACATTGAAAAGGAAAGCAGTGTAGAAATACAAAATATTACATGTAGGAAAGTGTGAATGTCTGTAATAATCACGTCCATCTTTAAAAATGGTTTTTACCCTTTTCCTTCTTCATCTGATGGGAACTCAGCGATGATCGTTGTTTTATCTGGCATGGTCCCCACCCAGGAAAGGACTTCAGCAAATCATTCCTCTATTGAAAAGTTGTGTAGGGAATTGATTTAGCAGTGGTGCATTAAAAGAACAGCAATAAGAAATACAGGATGAGAAGCAATAATTTCAGATGACTTTATGGGTAAATAATAATCCCTGTGCTTATTTACAGAATGTTCAAATACTTTTCCTTATTTCTTAGTTAAAGGTTGATCAAACCAATATTCAGGATGTGTAGCATGGAAACAACCTCTTACTTGTCAGACTTGACCACCAACACATTCTTTAAGAATTCTGCTATTTTATGGAAGAAAGCTGACTTTTTAGATTCTTTTACTCTATATTTGGCATCCATTTCCTTTCATATTCTGATGGAAAATGTAGCACAATTCATGCATTTAGGTATGTTAACAGTATTTGTAGTGAGTTACACTGCATTACGCTAATGAAGAAGTTTCATTTTACATCTTTACCTAACTGTAAAATATACTATTTTGTGCAAATGAAAAGTTGAAAGCTTGGGAAAATATTTTTCTTTCTCTCTGAAACTACACAGCATCTCAGCTTGAAACACATACTTGCTGTAGGCCCCTTGTTCTTATGCCTTGGAGTATTTTTAGAGATTGAAATGAACTGAAAGAAATGAAACTTAGCTGGATGATAATTTTCATATCTTTAAAATAGATTAAAAGAAGCAAAGGGAAAGAAAAAATTAATTTCAGTATTTTAAATTCATATTGGTGAGCACAGCCACCTTCTTTTAAGTGAAGTCTCTACAAGACACACACTGTTGTATTTTGTTGGCATTGGCCAAAACTTCTTTTTGATTGTTTTAAAGTCAGGGGTTCTAACTGAATTTTAATGAGCTAACTGAAAAAAGAAATAATGTATTTATTAAAAAGGAGAAAAAAAAAATCTTTAAAACACTGTGGAGGAATTAAGTTGAGGAAAAATGAGACAGAAGAGTGATTTGAAGAACAGAATATGGGAAATACTGTTTTATTAATAATTAGTTGTTATAATTTATTAATAATAATAATAATTAATTATTATGTGCCTTATTTTATAATCAAATATGTGTGAACAAAACGTTACACCATGGCCTTGTGTTTATTATGCACGTGAGAAAAATGATATGAGGCTTCATAATCTTACAGCTTTCATACTTACATTGCTCGTATTGACATTATCATACTGAATAGTAGCACTATTTTCAATTTTCTGATTATTTCATTTCCACAGCGATTTGTTCAGTGGAACTAAGTCTTTGTTTCCTCTGTTTAGAGCCCTAACAGGTCAATTATTTATTGAGACATGTTGCATTTAGAGAAAATATGTATCTTATATATGTAACATATAAACAATATGTTTGCTTGTTTATATTTCTTTTGAAATATCCGAGCTAGATGGAATTAAACTGGTAGAAAGACCATGGATGCATGGCTTGCCTTCCCCCAGTGCTTTTACCTGCGTTTTCTTTTCCTGGTTGTCCATATTTCTGTTTGTGCTTTCAACAGCAGGCAAAAGAATCACTGGAAAATACAGCACTGTTTGGTCTGCTGTTTTCCTCTGAACTAGCAATTTACAGTACAACTGCTTTTATCATTTTGGGATTGTTATTAGATTGTGTGGTTAGGATAGGCAGAAATCCTCTGGCTGCATTTTTGTTCTGTATTGTGTTATCCTCTGCTGTATTTCAAGTCTCAGGCCATTCAGGATGATTTGGATGGAGCTAGGGAAGAAGGAATGTATGCAGATGGCATCCTTCTGTCAGTCTGGTAATAAAAGTGCTCATCTGCAAAACAGAAATGGTTTTAAAAGACCATAGTTATTCACATCAGTGACTTGCAGATGGGCAAGGTGCATTGTGGAGTATCTGGGATAAGGTGCTGCAGGTCATCACTTTGGGAAGAGGACTCACTTTTGGTTTCAGCATGTCATAACTTCACTCTTAGGGTGCTTGAATGCAGACTAGCTATTTTTGGTTCCTCAATAAAGCTAGGTGATTTGTGACACATTCAAATTTTTTAGTTATTGTAGTTGCAAAGGCTGTTCATGTTAACAGCATCTGTGTGATGTCACTGAAAGCGAAAGGATTTTTGTAGGGAAAGGTAAAAGGCCATTTAAGAAGTATGAAGAATTGCAGGTTCTGGAAAACACCTGCTTTAGGAATAGTCCTCTTCATTCACTTGGGCTTGCCTGATTGCTAGGAGGAGTCACTCATAGAAATCTATCAAATCCTGTTGGGACAGTGATCTCCTCTTTTATTGGAACAGACACACTCTCTCTTCCTCTCTCTCTCTTAATCCATGTCACAGTCTTTAGTACATTACTACCATATGATGAAACTGAATATTTTTATTGAATGTATTGTGTAGTGCCAGTGGACCTGAGTAGGAGAAATGATACTGGAGAGAACATAAAGGGAGTTTCTTTTCTCTTTACGTGGGTGTAGGAGAGCCCAATATTACCAGAAAAACTGCCTTGAACAATGCTGATAAAGAAGAGGCTTAATGAGGCTGGGGCTGTATGCGGAAAATTAGTCCGTATTAGGGTATTATTCCTTCAGGGAGCGTTTATAATGCCAGCAGGAATGTGGGAAGGGGGGTGGTGGATCAGATTCCGGCACAACCTTGCAAGCTTTCAGCTGCCGATGCTTGGTGCACCTGCATGTTCCCCTGTCTGACCTCAGAGCTGGCTCGAAAATCTCTGGCATCTGGAATTGCAAGGAAAGATCAGGTTTTTAATTTTTGTGTGTGGGGGAAATAAAAAAAATCCTTTTTTTTTTTTTTTTTTTAAATCTTAGAATGCCTTTTATTTTACATCTTTTTAAAGGATCCTGTAAACTATTTTGTAGGGATGCTTTTTAGTGGTTTGAGGTTGGTTTTGTTGGGTTTTTCTTAAGCTAGTGTCTTAAAGATCTCATAGTGATATGTCCAAATAGATGAATAATATTCAGTTTAAAAATCTGGTTAGTTGGCAAGACTTGAGAAATTAATTTCATACTCTTTTGCTTATCTCAGGAAGAATGTTCTCCTTTAGCAAGTGCAGATTCGAACATGACAGCTTAGGCATTTATCTCATTTGTGGAGGTCTGGAATAGCATTTCATTTTCAAATTGTAGCGATGTGGAGATAAAATATAAATACTGCTGTATGAAAATTGCCACTTCATAACCTTGTACATCATGACTGGTAGCTGCGGTAGCAACTTGCAAATTGTAAGTGTGTAATTTACATTGCTTGGGTTAAACTGTTTTGTAGTTACACTTTGATTTGTATTTTTTTTATCAGACATGGTGGGGTGGTTAAGCTATGCTGCTTATGAACTTCCGTGTGAGTAATTTTGTGGTGTAAAGTTGTGCTTATTAAATGCACGGATTTTGTCTTTGGGAGTTTAAAAGTTGTTCGATTTGGCATCTGTAGCTTATTTCTTGAAGTCTACTTAATTGAATAGCTTCTCTGTTTATCTTAAAATGCAGATAAATGGCTTTCAGCGCAGTGTTTATAGCTTAATAGTTCCTGAAATGAGAGTCAACATTATCTCCTAGACTCTACTAGTCATAACTAATGATCTCTATGCTTACACTGTTGAGCAAGCCAGGAGACACTGAACCCTGCAGAGAGCAAGGGCCCTGTGCAGTGGGAGGATAGTTTGTATGTGATGGCGCCTGCTAGACAAGGCTTTCATGCCTCAGTAGTGTTAATTGGGACCAAAATTTGTCCTTGGCCACCTCTAACCTCCAACGTCCTATTACTGAACTGTTCTAGGAATATGGATACAAACCTGAGGGGGTGTTGACAGCAAACAGTATTCTCACCTCTCTTGTCATTTAAGGTGAATAATATGAGATTGCACTTATATTTGCTTCAGTTTTGCCCATCAGAGCACATTTTACAACACCAAGTCTTTGCAATAATTTGGTACATTTTGATGTTCCAAACGTCACTGGCAGGCAGCCTAACAAAGGCATTGTGTTGGGGCCTGGAAGAGGATGAGAAAATAATTAGGCAGCTGGCAATTACTGTATTTTGTTCTAGGCCTTTTAATATGACATTTAAATTAGTTAATGAAAGAAAGATGATTTTTTTCTATTTTCCTGACCTTTGGCTTAGTTGTGAATGGAGAGTGGTAGGCATTCCTCTGCAGTAGGGGTAAGTGCATGCTCTGGGAAGAGAGAAAAGAAAGAAATACGAAGGAGATTTACCACTCATCAGTAATGTTCTGTTAATATTACCTTTGGAACAAAAGTTCCTTGCTGATCCATCACATTTAAATAATATGGGGAGTAGCAATGTCTCACAGTGCTTAGGGTTAGTATTCCTCTTCCTTCCGTCAGCTTCTCAATATGGCTCTTTTCTGAGTTTTTTAACTTGGAAGAAGAGTACTTGTTGGAAATGGCAGATATAAGTGTTGTGAGGTGGATATCACCCTTGAAGTATTTCAGCCACCACAGTGTTATCATTTCAAACAGGCAATCTAGCAGGAAGCTTTTGCTGGGTTTAGGTGAAGTTCAGCCAGCGATATACAAAACAGTCTATGTCCCTAATTCCTATGTCTCCACAGCCATCTAGGCCACTGTTTGGAGAGTTAATTAAATGTAAACATTTAGGTGTGTGACTGGTTGTAAAAAGAACTGTATATGAAAGCTGTTCGTACTTAAAGACACTTATATCAGTCTTGTTTATGCTCCAGGTTCCATGCTTTTCATTGTTTCTCTGAGTTTTCACATTACCTTAGAAGTAAGTTTTGAGCTTTGGGTTGGCAGAACAGCAGGCTGGTACAGAGCACAGTCTGGGTAACACCACATGCACTGCAAAGGCCACAATGTACAAAGAAAGCAAATTCAAAACACTGCTTACACATCTGAAGATGATTTTGTTGGACATTGCCATGAATGAGCTCCAGGAGACACAAGGCAGAATGAGTAGGATGCCCTCAGAGGGTTAAAGAGAAGAATATGATTGCTGCCAGGAGGACCAGGCAGTTTCTAGCAGGACCATGATTCAGCATTGTGTTGGCAGAAATTTAGGCACCATCCATCTTTCACTTGGTACATGTGGTCTTGATAGAGTTACAGGAAGTTCTCTAAACTAGAGATGAATCAGGAACAGACCAGAGTATGGAGAAGGAAAAATTTAGCCATTGCCTCTGCTAGTATCAAGTAACTTTGAAAAAGAATGTAAGGCTCTGATAAAGGAATTAAATATTTAAAAAAAAAAAAAAAAAGCAGATTTTTTGAAAAAGGAAATTGGAGGCAGCTTTTTTATTTTGATGTTATGTTGTATAAAGTCTTGTTTCTTACTTTTTGGTCTGTGATCTAATCAAATATCTAGATATCCTACTTGTTTCAGTCAGCATCTTGAAGAGTTAGCTCTTCTGTAAGAAACCAGTTGAAAGTTCATATAGTTTCCAGATCAGTTATGAGCATTTTCTCATAGGAATAAAGCTCCTATTTCTTTGGAAATAATCCCATTGATAAACAGCAGCTGCAATAAACCTTCCACCAAGAAATCTGATATGTAGTTCTGAGTATGCAGATATCTCTTTGTTTCATCACCAGTTTCCAAACGTGCAGTTTGATTAGGGAATGATGGAGCAGAAACTGAAGTATCATTCTGTAGAGAAGAGCATTTCAGTGTAAATGCTGTGTGTTGTGACTGCAATGTCTGATGCTTATAGCTTAAAATCAGAGAGAAACATTAGTAACAGCACCTGTTGGTCACCAGTAATGCTCTCTTACATATATACATGTTACATACATATATCCTCTGTTACACAGTTACATCCTACCACATCCTACCACAGAAATGATAGATGTTATATGAAGGAGGTGTGGTATATTACAACCATATTATCTGGAATAAATCCTGATTACCAGATTAAGGTAACTAAATTATTTCAAATATCTGAAATAATAATCTAATCTGCGTGGTTTTGTTTGGAAATTATATTGGTTTGTTTTATATAAATACATGTGGATCACAATTACAGGGAATTTTTAACAGTGGTCAGTCAACTTGCAGAGTAAATATCAGGTTCATAAAATGCTCTCAATGGTTATGTACTCTATCTTGAAATGAAATTCTTGCTGCTTTTCCATTATGGGAGCAAATTTTGATGCTGTTTGATGCAGTTTATCAAGTTTCCTGTCCTTTTTTGTTTGGTTGGTTGGTTTTGGGTTTGGTTTTTTTTCTGTTTATTTTTGTTTGTTTGGGTGTAGTTTTGGGGGTTTTTTGGTTTAGTTTTTTTTTTTGTGGTTTTGCTTTTGTGGGGTTTCCTGTGTTTCTTTGTGGTGTGCTGTGATAAAGCCTATGTATCCTAGTAGCAACTTCACAACCTCTTTGCTGGCTCTTTCTCAGAAAAAAAAAAATCCCAAATTGCTGGTTGCATGCCATTTCTTTTAATAGTCTATTCTCAGATGGCATTTTTCTGTACCATAAGAAGCCTAAAACCCCATTGAAACCTTCTTGTGATTGCTCTCATCGGCAAACACTTATTGAATTGGGTAAATGAGGGCCAGGCCATTGTATTGTATCCTGTATCACAAGTAGTCACACTTTAAAGAGAGGTGAGGAGCAGAAGGCTCCAACTTCAGTGTGCATTTTATATACTGACCTTGGAAGGCGTTGCCAACCATCTGGAAAGAGTTAGAAATTCTGCATTGCTCAGGATCTTTGTTTTATTTGTAATTCCAGGATTTTCTTTTTCTTTCACCTTTTTACTGTCACATCCCGTGTAGCCTGCATGCTCCTTTGCGCCTGGCTGAAATAATAATTGTTTGCCAGCTTACAATCAAAGCGAGCACAGAGGGAAACAGCTGAGCCGTATTAAGCAGAGGCAGTCTGGACTACATTTCTTTACTGCTGAATAACATGCCACAGGTGCAGGATTAGCCTGGCCTACGGTGCTGTGTTTGCTTAGCAGAGCCACCCTCTGCTTCCTCACATGACTCTCATCCTCGGGGAATCTGGCAGCCATGTAGTGAGCACGGAAACTCCGTGTAAGTGGAAGGCTTTGGCTTTTCAGCTCACAAAGCATTTGTGCTCCCCCCCACCCCCATCTTTCCCTTTTTCTTATTTTTTCTTTCTTTTATTTTCTTTTAATTTTTTTTTTTTCCTTAAGCCTGGTTTGAGCAGAACACTTAAGAGACTGGGGGCAAAAAAAAGTAAACAGGTGAAGTTCAGTGGGTTCTTAGAGAGGCTGAAGAAAAAGTGGTGTTGCTGATGTGCTGGCAAGATGTGAGGCAGCGGGGAGCCAGCTGCTTGTGGTGCACAGGGTCTTGTGTTTGCAGCTTTGGGTCCTGCAGGGACACACACACTCTCACTCTGCAGATTTCCTATTCATTCACTTGGACTGGGGCTCAGTTTGTACAGTGTTGGGAGGCCAATGCAAGCTTTGAGGTGCATTTGGGTTTAGATTTAAGGAGAAAGGTGTAGATTTACAGAGAAAATACTGCAGATAAAACAAAAGATTTCCGGTTTTACTTTTTGGTGAGGATTGAGGAAGAGATTTTCAGGAGAACTAGTACTTGGAAATCAGCCTGATCTTAAAATGATATTTCACTTTTTCTCCTTTATATTAACCTTTGGATTTAAAATTAATGTAAAAATAGATATTTTGGCAGTAATAGGGTAATTTTGGTCCCAGGTTTGCATTGTGGGCATGAATTTCAGTGTTAGGACTGGTTTTAACCTTAATGATAGTTACGCTTCTATCTAACTTTTCTGATGCATAGTGCTTGTGTATGTCAGTAATGCTTATTAAAATGATGCATCTGTTCTATACATTTGAAATACTAGTTAATTGGAAAAACAGCCAAACAATAAAAGCAAATATGCTTTTTCTCGTGCTCATTGCTGTTCATATCTGGCTGAATACTGAAAAAAACTCTACATTTGATGAGGATTGTAGAGGATGAAACAAAAGGTGGTCATGCACCTCTTGAAAACTTCTGATCAAGGAGAAAAGCACATGGGAAAAGCTCTCCAAGGGTGCACATTTCTTTGGTTCTGAGTTTGTGTATGAAGTGTAGTTGTGAAGATACATCTGTATGACATTGTGAGAAAAACAAACCAAGCAAACACAGTGGGGCTGAGGGCTGGTTCCTCCTCTTGCAGAGGCCCGAGTGGGTGGATGAGCATGGAAGCCTGTTGGTGGGCACTGGTTGATGGGTTGGTGGCAGTGTTACTGGCATGGGTGGCACACACCCCCCTTCCTGCCCAGACATGAGCTCTGGAGCATTCAGAGAGGGAAATGCTTATAGGCTGCTCAAACACTTCTGGAAAACCGCAGCGCTTATGTCTACGGTCAAAATTCATTATTGTTGTTCCACACATGCAATTAATTTTGGTTTGCAGCAGAGGTGCTTTCCTCCCCCTCTAAATGGATTTGTTTGTTTTCTGTCAAAGGGAGTAAGTCAATGACACTTTCTGTTGCATTCGAAGGTGTTTGCAGAAGATAAGGTTTGTGCCTCAGCCCTCATTCATGAACACAAAGATCTTCTTCATCACTGTGGTTTCCACACATGCAGTTCAAATGCCTGCGCAGTGTGTGGGGCAAGGCCAACAGTAGCAGCACTGTCAGTTCAATGCAGTCCCTGCCTTGGCAGCTTGGCAGGGCAGAAATTTGTATTGTCACTTGTTCAGTTGCTTAAAACTCTGCTTGGCCTGGTGACCTGTCAGGGTGGCATTGGCCTCCAGGCAGAAAAGTTCTTGGAGGTTCTTGAGCACTTCATTCAGCAACAGTTAGTTGCTGAGAGTGTCATAAACAAGTAGGATTTTGGGAAGCAAATGGCATTAATCCATGAAAAATTATCAAAATACTGGTTATTTTTTTAGACACCAAAGAATCTGTCCTTCTGGAAGATAAACAGGCACTTGAGGAAAAGTTGGAAGGGGAATTGGTAGGAAGCATCATCATCCCCATGATTTGGGAAGCATGATAAGTTAATCAATAAACCGAGTTTAAAGGAAGCCATATATATATGGCCACAGAATTTGGAAAAAAAAAAACAAAACAAAAAAACCCCAACAAAAACCATTAAAAATATACCATGCTTATACCATAACAGCTATATTACAGTTTTGGCTTTATTAATATCTACAGTGTCTAATTCATTCTTACAGGAAGGTAAAAAGAGAATGACACCAATGCAGCAGAAATTAGAAAACTGAGTTGCTAACTTATGAAGGTTGCTCTTTAGGCTGAGCTGGGGTTATGTCACATTTACTCCTAAACAGGCAAGCCCAGTCAGTCAGAAGGGCACTGGCACCTCTGAATAGTATTGGCACTGGTTTCTGCAAGCATGGCATGTGCACATGCTAATTATATTTTAGTATCCAGGTGCAGTCTTTGATCCTGAGGTGAGAATGGCTATCTGGTATTTTTATCTTCCAGGCACTATTTTTGTCACATGGTGCTCTTGTGTTTCTTCTCTTTTGGAAAGGCGACAGAAGTGACAGTGATTTATTAAACGTATCTAAGAGAGCCATGAGGTCAAACCTGCCTTTTGCTGTTTCTTTTAAATTCCATTGTCTGAATGCCTCAATCTCAATCTCATCTGAAATGATGATAGGTAAAAATCTGAAGCTTGCCCTGTGCAATCTTTGCTGCTTTCCTGAAGATCAGATAGCAAAGCACGGATTAGTAGCAATGGTATCACATTGCATTGCTTCCCATCTGGGTATTCTTTCCCCTGTTGCTGCTGTTCAGTAGAGTTTTCAAGATCACTTGTGATATTTGCATAATCTAATGATCACATTTGGTGTTTGCTGCTTGGAACTGCAAGTATATGTGGTGATTTTCAGCTTAGAAACAGAAATAGCTACTGTAGGATGTTAACAATGATCTTCCTATATTTTTAAAATTTTTTTTAAATGTAGAGTGTGACACAGACTGCTGTTTGTTAGTATCCAAATTGCCTTTTCTAACATATTTGTGCCCTAATTTCTATCCTCTGTTTTGAGCATAATTTAACCTTCGTGATTCTGTGTCGACTACTCCTGATCACTTTTTTGCCATTCATTTTGACAGAGGTGGCCTCCAGAATGAGGTGCTCCATCATTCTCCTTTCACAGAATATTGTGACTTGGAAGGGATCCTCAAGGATCAACAAGCCCAACTCTTGAGTGAATGGCCCACACAGGGCCAAGCTCAAGTGAGGTGATCTCAGGCGTTAAAGTCAGGCTGATCAGCCAGTAGGTCCCTGGCTCCCACCCACCCTCTTTGAGAACTGGGGTGATGTCTGCTTTCTTCCAGTTCTCATGCACCTCTGTGGATTGCCACAACCTTTCAAAGATGATCATGGATAAACCCATTCTGGTGTGTGCCAGTTCTCTCACCACTCATAGGTGCATCTGGTTGGGGCCTGTGGACTTGGGGATATCAAATTTGTCTAAGTGTTCTCTAATCCAACCCTCCTTGACAAGGGGAATGTCCTCCTTAAAGCATTCTTTCTGGGTCAGAGATTCCTGGGGGATGGTGTTGACATTGAAGACAGATGCAAAGGCGGCCTTCAATATCTCTGTTTTCTCTGTGTCCAGAAGAATCAGTCATTCTCACATTGGACTTTGGATCTCACCTTAGTAATTATGAAGTATTTGCATTTAATTGTTCGAGATTGATAGCTCCAACACATTTACCTTTGCTGTATAAAATAGAGCTCTTGAAAAGGGATTAAAAATTGTGGTGGTATCTTAATGAGAATTATGTGAACCACCTGCTTGTTCGTCTTTGCAAATATTAAAGACTAGCTTACATTTTAAAAGCTTTAATTTTGTCATGGAGCATTTACACATTGAACTAAAGGACTGTAGAATTAGGCAAGGTGTTTGACGCAGCTTGGGAGTATTTATTAATGGGGAATTACAGCAGATCGGAATAGACTTTACTGAGTCCAAGCTGACGGGATAAAACACTTTGTGTGCACTTACCTTTGGAAATTTTGAAGTTGTCTTTCTTTGCCAACCAGTTCCCGTTTTCTTCCATATGAAAAATATGTCAAACATTAACTGTGGGCATCGGAAATGAGAGGAAAATGGCAAATTTCATGTGCATTTTCCATGGGCTGTGTTACCAAAGAAGCCATTGTGTTTGTAAGTTGTGAGCAATATGGAATTGGTATTAGTGTGGAGGGTCTGTTCTCAGTGGCTTTGTCACAGTTTGTTACACTACATGCTAAACTTTTTAGCTAATAATTCTGAAGAAGAAGGACATTGTTTAAAGTGGTGCTTGATACTTGTAGCTATATTGGCACTCAGTGGCAAGTCTATGGATATGGACAGGAACAATTTTTAAGAAAACTGCCTTGACAGGTGGTTTAGAAATACATTTTATTTTAAACCTTATTTGCATTATGAATAGAAACAAAACCACCCCAGATTTTGAAACAGACAGATGAGAAGGAGCAGCTTGTAGGTTCTCTGTGTTTTGTTGTACAGGAAATCCAGCATGGGTGGGAAATGTAGGGCAAATCATACCTAAGCCCTACAGAGTTCCATTTTTTTGTACTGTCAGTTTATTACACTGGATGTATATCAAGGTGCAACTATTTTCAAACACAGGTTGATACCAATCTCAGTTTGGGCTCACTAGTGCTATATAGTCACGCACTGAAAAGCAAAGCACGCTGGTTTTCATTTTTTCTGGTGTATTAATGCCCAATGTTGTTTACTGTGGTTTTGGATCAAAAATATGAGGGTCTCAGCATCTGAGGTTTCCTTGAGTTTTATGGTAGCCTTGAATATCCAGCAAAGGGAAACTGTCATGATCCAGTTTTCCTTTTCTCTTACATAATTATCACCAATAAAAAAGTGTTTTACTGTTACCTCTTGACTATTTTACACAGTAGACCAGGTTGAGTTAAGAGGTGTAATTTATTTCAAGTCTTTTAACTGTACTGTGTTTTCATTGCTGACTATTTGCCAAAAAATATCCCATGGAAATTCTTTTATCTGGTAACTGTAAAGTGCAGCAAGTTAGCAGTTACTTACTTCCCTTTCTCCTAGAACAATCATGTTGTATGATGCTATAACCCTGGCTTGGTGGGAAGTCATCAGGCTGTGGTTTATGATATGGCATAGGAAACTAGTAGGGTGTTGCAAGATAGTTTTGTATTTTAATAAAAGTCTGAGTTGAGGAGAAGCACACTATGTAGATTAGTGCAGGGCATAGATAAAGTCATCTTGTGATTTAAAATTTCCATCTTAACTATTTTATCAAGTTGACTGACTTTCTTTTCAGGTTTGCATGGTTTTAGTTTGTTTTCAATTACTGCTCAGACATTTTTGTAATGAATATCCTTAATTTCCAGTCCAAAGGAGCAGTTGAAACAGTTATTCCATGACGTGTAGAGCTTCTTAGGTGTGTGCCTTCTCTGAAGCAGTAAGCTTTGCTCCCTGTCAGAGGGTACTGTGGCCAGATGTTGTTATTAGACTGGTAAAATGTGAATGGATGGTATTGAACCATTATGAGGCTTTAAATACCCTGTAGAAAGAGGCACAAAACTCTGATACTTTTTTTTTGTCCTTAGCATCCATTTGGGGAGTCTGACTTCTACTCCTCACAAACCCCTGCAAGGTTATGAGAGATTTGCCTTTTTCACTGCATAGACAGCACATAAATCTCACAGCTGTGGCACAGAAATCAATCTGTTAAGATAACTATTGCTAATTCTTCATCCTCTGAGAACAGGATGGCTTAAAATTCAAACCACAGAATACAGAGAAACAGAATAAAGAGCTTTTCACCTCCTACATTACCAGACTTGTTGAATCGGAGCAATGCCCAAAAGTCATTACCATTCAATGGCTATGGGCCAGTGTGAAATGAGTTACTGGGCTTTATCCAGATTCTAGTGGAGAAATTTCTGTCCAAATCACATAACTATGGCTACAGTTGGCAGGGGCTGAAGTACTTATTGGCAGCTATGGCAGAGAGTTTGAGGACTGAATGTTCACTGAGAGACTGGCTCTCTAGATCAGATTTTTTTTTTTTCTGCACCTACATGAGCCAATGTAAAGCTTAAATAGGTGATTTTACTTTTGTGTGTCAGGTACCACTGCCTGCAGACCTGTCCAACCAACTAACAACAACATTGCTTGAAACCAAGTTAGAATTCATCCTCATAGTTACTTCATTGTCACTGTGGAGTGGGGATCTATGATTGCTTCTCACACATCTAAAAAATTACAGCAGAACTCCCTGAAATGCCATGAAAGGGTTTGCCACATGACAAAGTATTTTGTTGCAAATCTTAGTGATGCTAGATGGAAGACTGTATCCAAGAAGGAATATTTGCTGACAGTGGAGGTTGGTAGGAGTTTAAATTAGACATTAGCATTATCCTGTATTATCATGAGAATGACTTTCATTTTACAGCACTTTATTTTCATTGTTTTCCTTCTCCTGGATTCAGGATCTTTGTAGATCTTCCTTTCTGTAAAGGACCACAAAGCATGGGGGGAGATGCGCGCTAACACGTGGGAAAAATAAAGCAGTAGCATGCTGCACACAGTCCCCATTCTCAGGTAGAGATTCCTAACAGAGGCCATCACATCACCGTTTTCAGTGGTCCCAGTCCAAGAGAGGAAGGTATTTCCCAGGAGTAACACTCCAAAGAGACATCAAAGCCCTGGTGGCTGACTGCCAGTCTTTGTGGTGGATGATGCTTTGTAGATGCTGGTGAATTTTAGTGGAAAAAGAGAGTGAAGCTGAGAAACTCAGATGAACTTGATGAGTCTGTACCAGTCTGATGAAGGACTTCAGGTGCTGAGCTGCTTTGATGAATTCCCTGATACAGTCAGGTTTCTCAGCAGACTAAAATAACCTTATTTTTGATACCAGTGTTTTTCTGCAGTTCTCCCAAGCTGTGCTCAGTGCATCAGGGATAGGAGGCTGACCATGAGCAGACTGCAACAGAATAGGCTACAGCAAAGAAGCAGCCAAGCTTAAATAGCTCCAAATCTCCTGCTTTCAGGGCTCTAGGAGAGCTTTCAAAACCTGAAGGGCTTCTAAATCCTAGACAGAGCCAGGTCTGCATGACCAATATGTGCTTGTTACAGAACAGCAGCAAATGCAAGATGAACAAGCTGTTCACCATTCAAAAGTGTGCTTTTCACACCTGGAATCAGGAGGAACTTGTTGCCAAGCTTGAAAGTTCTCCCCACTGCTCTTGTGAGTTCCTTCCTACATATTTCCTTTTGTGGAAGGGACTGCTGGAACACCTTTCTGCACTGAAGTCAAGCAGACATAGAAGTTAAGAGACGTTGTTGAAACTCAGCTCTGAGTGGGAGGAGAAGAGTTCTTACATGCTCCACAGTTACCTGCTGGGTGAGACACCTGAACTTCAGAGGCAAAAGATCTGCCCATCAGTTTAGCTAGCAGCCAGGAAATGAAGGCATGAAAGGAGCAAGAGAGTAGAGTGAGAAGAGTTTTACATTTTAGAAGAGGGAAAAGATCTTGATTGAAAGTGTCTTATTCCTTCCTATTTTACTTTTATGTGATTTAATATATTTGACACTGAACTGCAATGATTTTGCACTAGTTTTGACCCTGGGCATGAGAAGCAAAATACTAGGCTGCAATCCTAATTCCAGCTCTTGGAATGTGTAAATTTGAACGCCAGCCTGTCTGTCCTGAATTTTCCCAAAACCAACTACATGTATAATTAGCCACCTGCAATGCTTCAACGGTACTTCAGATTTTTGATTCCGCTTCAGCAACTTCTGCCTGTCTTATTATATCTGAGAGTACAACCAGGTCTAGGGGTGTAAGCTGTTGTTTATGGCAGGTTTTACAGAAGCTGTTCATGATCCCATCGCTGATGAGTGATGGCCACAGATTGTGTTGGTGTACCACTGCCTTATGTGCTTGTTGGAAAAACATATGATCTGTGGTTGTATATATTATGAGGATGGTAGTTAGCTGCCTAAACTTAACATATTCAGGCACCATCAAATGTGTAATTAAGCCTTTTTTTGTGCTAGGTGTAAGAAGCTTTTGTCTTTACACTCCTTGTTGGGGAAGGGTCCCTGCTAAAACTGCAGGTAGCTTGTAGAAAGAGCTGGGGAACTGATGTACAGAGCAAATTATTACACTCGTGAGCTAGAAGTTCACTTGGTTGCCTCATGAGCTTGAAGTCTGAAAATCCTTGACAGGAATATGAGTAGTTGAACATTCCTCATTCAATGGTAACAAAGTAATACTGACAAAAATTGGTGATTGAAAGAGAATTTAGGTAATCCCTAATCCTGTGACCCACGGAGCAAACGTCTGTTGATATTAATTTGTTATACACAGGCTGCCAAATCTTATTAAGAAAAGCAAACAACAGTGCATTGTTTTTCCCTTATTTTAAGCATCTACTTCATCTTAAGGTACAGCTGCAAGTACATAACAGTACATACACACAATGCATCTTCAGTGAACTCATGCATTTAGTTCTGATTTTGCCAAATGTTGGTGAAAACAGTATGGGACTGACAGCCAGTTGTGTCATGAATCCAGTTTGTATCTTAATGCTGGGCACAAGGGTTACAAGCCCATGGTTTGTATATGTTTTGTAACTGGTTGTCTGGTTTGGCTTTAGAAAGAGGTGAGCTAATCAAGAAGCCACTTGGTTTCAGTGGGATACAGAGGTACTAAGCAAAGGCCAAGCTGTGTGAGTTTTTTGTTTCATAGGAGTCATCTTCTGGCACGGTGAATGATTCTCTTTCATGTGTATCACCCTAATATTATTAATAAACCTCTTGTGCAAGGAATGTGCAAGGAGTGGAAGGGCTATGATGTTAAAAAGGCTAGCACTTGTCTAAATGCAATGTTCTTACATGCAAAGCTCCACTTGTCCCAGAGCTAACAAGTTACAGCTTTTTCTGACTTTACTGGGGATAAGATTGCATCGTCTCATGTTACTCTGCAGAAAATCAAAGCCTGTCTGCCAGTTGTTGTTCCCAGTGCCTATCCGTGCCTGTCCTGTGCTACCAGAGCTGGCACAGGAGAGGAGGGATATGCAGCCTGGAGGCATGATGTGCCCTAGCTGGTCCCATGCTTCCAGGACCCCAGACTGGACTTTTTCAGTTCTCCTAAGGGCAGGGACTGGTAGAAGAGCCCAGTGCTTCCTCCAGCCTTTCACTGCTTCAGAGTCGTTCAGCCTCACTCTCATCTCAGTTGTTGATTGCAATCCAAGCCTTGAAGTGTAGCTGCTTGTCCCTATCCCTTCTGCCTGTTTGCCCACCCTATCTCTCCATAGGGAGCTAAAAAAGAAATTTTTTTTGTCAGCTTCACAATATATCAGTTATCATGATGGAGATCTGGGAAAATTTTAGAGTAAAGGGCAATCAAAATAATTCTAATACCAATTATTTATAAAGACTTAACAGTAAATAAAGAACTTCAAACCTGCTCTTCAGCTACTCTGTTGGAGACAGCTGCTTGTAAATGACACTTTGGTAAAATTTCTTACAGGGAACCAAAAGGAGAGTGAGGAACTGCCTGTTGAAGCTTTTCCTGCTAATCTCATTTTTGTCTTTAAGGCTTAAAACTTTCATAAGGACTGAAAGCTGATATTTATGAGTAGAGCTGGGGAAAGGAGGTTGCTTATACAGCTCCTAGCCTATCACCGACATCTCCAGCTGTACTCCACCAGTTCCGTGGAGATTCCGTACTCTGATATTTTTAGAAATAATCACCTCCATATATTTTAGCATTGTTCATCTGAAACCACATTCTTCTCTTTGTTTATAGACTTTTCTTTTACAGAAATGAGCTCTTGCCCTTGTTTTCCGAGCAGTGCTTTTGCAATTCAGTGACAGAACATGCTGTTGAATTTGAAAGAATATCAATTTCTGTTAAGTCTTTGTTAAATTGTATGCCCATTTTCTGTTCTGCCTGGAGTACCATAAATCCCACTGATTTTTATGGGGTTCAGTGAATGCAGATATGTGCTGAGTGCTGTAGAGGTGAAGAAAGCTCAAAGGTATAACCAAGGATTTGACCTGTGTAATGCAATAGAAGAAAAGCTGTGCTGTGCAATATATAACAGTAAAAGCACAATATATCTCATGGCAGTGGCAGAACTTGAACATCAGTACCTTTGATCTAACATCACCGAGGTCAGTGAGCCTCAGCCATGGTGACCATTTCAAGCTACAGAAGCACACTCTGTGGTGAATGCTCATCTCAAATAACTTTCTTAAATTTTGGTTGGTAGAGGTAGTTTAAAGCTTTCATTTCAAGTCCTCATATACAGCCTAGAACTTGTCTTTTCTTCTTGTCCTGCAGCCAGTTTTCTAGACAACATGCCCTTGCGAAGTTCTGCCAAGCTGAGCATGGAGACCAGAAAAGATGGTGAGAGTACAGCCTCTGCTCCTCCCCAGAAGAAGCTGTTCTGCCAGTGCCACCACCACTGCCCTGAGGACTCGGTCAACAGCACCTGCAGGTTTGTGGGATAGATATCTGGTGAAGATGCATGGGAAAACATACTTGTGGTAGCTCAGCAATCCCAATTTGGGTGTCGCAGTTTTTGTTTAAGCAGTCATATGTAAATGAGTTGTTTTTCACCGTGTCTAAAAATAAGTAATTTTTATCTGGATCAGCTGCATGGTTGTGTTTTGTTGTGTTGTGTTTTCTTTTGCTAAGGCATACACATATTTATCATTTTAGATAATACTTGTTTTAATGCATTGCATATGAAATATTCTGAAGGTTGAACTTTGTTTTTAAAGGCGCATGCAGTTAATGCGAGGAGACCTTATGGAGTTATATTGAAATGTCAATAAGTGCTTATAAATTTATAATCACTCTCAATGGAGTACTATTTAGTAGAACCCTGGTCTTTGAGTCTGCAGCAGGTGTATCTGTAGGTCAGGGCTTAGGGTTTGGTTTTTGGTTGTTGTTGTTGGTTGTTTTTTTGTGGTGGTTTGTTTTTTTGTTTTTTTTTTTTTTTTTTTTTTTTTTTTTTTTTGGTTTGGTTTGGTTTTGGTTTTTTTTGTGTGTGTGGTTTTTCTGGTTTTTTGTTTTTTTTTTTTTTTGTTTGTTTGTTTGGGGTTTTTTGCTTGTTTGTTTGTTTGTTTGTTTTGTTTTGTTTTGTTTCCATGACAAAAGGAAAACTATCTTGAGGTGAAGTGTTGAGTATTTTGGTCTAGTAGCTGTAGCCTTCTGTTTAACTTCGGGCTTAGAGTACTAGAGATTTCTCATTTGGGTTTGCTTCCTCATGACCCTCTGGCTCCCTGGGGAAGGGGCAGGTCCAGATGTGCACAAGCTCCTTGAAGGCTCAGCATTGGTCTGTGTTGCACAGGCACTGGCTGAAGCAAGAAGAGGTGACTGAGGGCGGACCACGCGGCTGTTCCCCTACACAAAAGTAGCTCTTGCTGGACACATACAATTGCTGTTGAATGGAGGTTGAGTGAACCTTTGTCTCGGCTTGAGGTGCAGGTGCATTTTGCTTTAGTTGCAGCAAAGTTGGGCTGAGCTCTTCATGTTCCATGTGAGGAATTTAAAGTGTGCTTGGCTGGAGCAGGTGTGATACTGGAGATACCACTATCAGCCAATGGCCTGGTGGAGCTGTGGGGGTCAGAGAAGCATCGAAGCAGGGCACAGATGTGAGCCCAGCTGGAGATGCAGTGCTGTTTGAGGTGAGATTATTTAATACTGTGTCAGCTCTTCAAGGCAGCGTATTTAAAAGATAAACGGGGAAAGCCTAAGGCTGCTAAAGATACCGGTTGCTTTGTTGGATTTTTGAGTGTGGTTCTGCAGCCTGACGTAATCTTTCTCAGCCTGCAGTTTCCTACTAAAATGTATCAAAGTTTTGGTGACAGCTGTAAATACTATTTCGTCTTTCTAACCTCTTCCTACAAGCCCACGCTCCAGCCAGGAGTTAGACCTAGCTGCTCTCACATGACAGTCATTTTAATAAGCTATAAAACCCCATTCTGATACCATTTTGCAGATCCCCTGCAGCGTGAATCAGCTGTTTCCTGTTCCTGCCCAGCAAGCCACAGCCTTCATATGTGCTGTCTCACACGCTCAGCAACGGGGCATTTGCAGATGACTTTTAAATCCATGAATTAGGAAGCACAAAGGGATCAGTGTTAACGAAACGACTGAACAAGGTTTATCCCCAGCTGGGTAAGCCTGCTGTTGCACTTTGCTTTGTAGGCATCATTGACATGAAGTATTCTTCATGGAACTATGAGCAAATGCTCTGTTAGAAGGGATTTGTGCATTTTCTCTCACTGCAGTCCATTAAAGAAACTCTCTTCAGTGTCTCCTTTACGGTGTCAAATGTCAAACTTTTTTTTTAGGCGTTAATGCCCAAGGATAGGCAGTTAAGTGGTAATAAAACACAAAATTGTAACCCCTTCTGTCTCCATAATCCTTGAAGACTGCAGGCTTGAATGTTCTGCTGTGCTGCCAGAATTATTTTTTCCAATTTAGACATCAAAATAATAATGGAAGCTGGAATCTATCAAATATTAATCACTCTTCTGTCCAGTCAGGAGTTTCCTGGAACAGATTTACATTAGATCAACTCTCTTCTGCCCTGTGCTGTCATCTGAGCAGTACCTACCTTGTTGCATACCTAGTGAACAACAGCATAAGTGAAAAATGGCTGAGGAGTTTGGAGTAATATATAACAAATTAAATTAATTTAAATGGACTGCCTTCATGGCTTGTCAGCAGTAATTCTGTTCATGTTCATTGCTATGGCTTCCACTGCCTTGGTGTGAAGGATTCAACATCCCTTGTTTTCCCTGCATCTCTTTAACTGTTAGTGTAGTAATTCCTTTTTTAAATTCCCTACTACATAGCTGGAATTATGGATTACAGAGGAAAGAAGATCCTGAGCCTGAGGTTGGGAAATCATGTTTTTTAGGTGTCTGGTTAGCTAGTTATTATGTATCTGGTTAGTTGACTGGATAGAGACCAAGTTTCAAAAGACTTGAGCACAACCAACCAGGTTAGCAGGGATTATTAGTTTCCCCTGAGTTTTGGGATCATCCTACTAGTAACAAGGCAGTAACTTTTGTATTTTATTCTGTGTGAATGACTGTTGGCACAATTTTAAAGTACTTGGGGAATCACTAAGCACCACTATAAAGGAAGTTTCCACATTTTGAAGTTCAATAAGTATTGATTGCAGTGTTTGTCTGAAGAACAAATGGACTGCTTCAGAGTAAAAGTTACTGCATTAATTATCTGTTTGCCTCTAAAAGCCTTTTGCATTTTATATTTTTAAGAAAAAATTAAAAATCAAACCTCTTGTCAGCTCTATCAATCTGTTAAGCTTTGAGCTGTGCTTGTACCTTCAGAGTTTGGACCTGCCAGCCCAACAGGAATGAACCAGTGTGTTCTGGCGCACCCAAGGGCCTAGCAAAGCTCTGACACTAGGAAATTCACTGAGTACATCCACAGCCAGGTCTTGGGCTCTGGAAAGCATCAGCCACTCTCCTTACCAGGTTCTTACTGAAGCAGTGAAGCATTTTATCAGCCCAGGAGCAGGAACCTCAGAAAGTTTAATGCAAAAGCATTTCCAGCTGTTTATTCTATTCCCTCAGAATAGAACAGCTAGTCCTACTGCAATCACCATTAAAATTTCCTCATAAAAATCAGTCTGTCATCTCACATGAGGATTTTTATCTGCTACCACAGGTATTCAGCTTCAAAGTATATATCCAGCCCATAGTACCTGGGGTCTGAGTATGAAAATATAAATAGGAGGACATCTGGTGGCCATTTAAAATCTTCTCCATAACTGTATTTGTAGAAATTTAAAAGCCAGTATACTTTAACCACATCTATATCAAATCCTCCAACAGCCTGCTGTGTTCCTATACAGAATTTCCCTTTCTTTATACTTCTACAGATTAAGTCCAACAATACTTTAGAGAGCTAAGGATAACACCGCAGCTTAAAAGGCAGAAGGCTTTTCTATCTAAGCAGAAAAGCCATAGCTCTAGTTA